>NW_021604563.1:18489182-18532671 GCF_004785775.1 Grammomys surdaster
TGTGTGTGTGTGTGTGTGTGTGTGTGTGTGTGTGTGTGTGTGTGTGTTAATCAGATGGTCTTCTTGACCCCAAGCATTATTTTCCAACACTACAATTAAATAACTCCTCTAGAAGTTCTTTCCTAAGTGGAAAGATAGTTCTATGATAAATAGGGTTCTAGCTTTGTCATTTTATTAGCTATCTTTTGTTACTTTTGGTGAGTCACTTCCTCTTTGTTGTCTTCTGTTGCTTCTTCTTCTTTTTTTTTTTTTAGGTGAGATTGTCAGCTCTTTGTTGACAGAAGAAACTTTAGAAAAATCAAACAAATTACTTAGATTTTGCCAACAGAATGGAACACTCATGCACACACAAACACACACACAATTCAATTTGCATAAAAACTTATTTTCCTAAGAGTTTTAGTAGTAATCTCATATTTGAGGTAGTTTTGATTTTCCTCCTTTTTTATGTTTTCCCCCATAGAAGATGCTCAGTATAGCTTATTTGAGTTCCCTTTTTGTTTCTTCCAACTTAATGTTTGTTTGTCTTCCAACTTCATGAAGTCAAAAGATCGATCTCTCTCCTGTCTCAAACACACTTTGAAGATTTGGGTAAGTATATTGTTATTCTAGACAAAAGTGGAAGAGTGCAATGTACACACAAGGTTATAAGTGCAGTTTCTTCTTCCCTAGCAAGAAATTTATTAGAGTAAATTTGATATGAGCAGCTGTTTTGAGGTGAAGCTCAGGTGTGATTTTGTTTTTTCTTAGAAACTGCAGGTGCTTTTTATCCCAACATAAGTGTTCTTTATCCAATGTCAATCTAAAGTTAAAACTTACTGTATTCCTCCAAAGACTTGAAATATTAGAGATGGGTTTTAAGGAAGCAATAATAATGTTAATCCCTTCTCTGTATATTTCATTATACTTCATCATTTACAAAGCCCTTTGAGTCAAACAGGCCAGGTGGTAGTATTCTTTCTTTATAGGTGGAGAAACTGAGGCTGTTAAGTGTGATAAATACTTTTCTAGATGAAAACAAATTAATGGAATTACAATGAATAAAATCCAGGTGAGTTTTAAGGTATTTTAAATACCATTGTATTCTACTTCATGGTTCAAATAAACAATATCATTAAGAAAAAATTAGTTGTTAAATTTGACTTGATATTTTTAGCCTTTAAGTACATATGATATGAGGATATATGCATCTATATGTTTATGTATTTTTCCTGTAACATGGTTTTATAAAATACTTTTTACTTTGAACATTTTAAGGTATAATAAAAGATGTTCCAAAAAAAAGAAAAACAGTAAAGAGCTAGAATTCAAATATAAAAATTAGTCATTATTTTAATTAAAATAGATACCTATGCTTTAAAAAATAAAATTTATTGTGTATATCTGGAGTTTTTAATATGATTCTATATTTTACATTTTTATATATGAAAAGATTACTGTAGTAAAACAGTATCAGATGACATATCTCTTATCTGACATAGTTGCATTTTTGTGACAAGAGCTGCTAAAATATACTTATTTAAAAAAGTCTAATATTATAATTTTAAAATCTTAGATCTTAGATGGTACATTATGTCTCTAAACTTAGGTAGATTTTACATCTAGTATTTTTATATAGTTTAACTTCTGTTCCATTCTTTATCTCTGCATTTGTACTTTGTTAAAGGTATATGTCAAGATGTCATTATCATATTTATGACTATGTACAATGAATATTAACCAACAAAATATTTTAAAACATTCAAAAATAAGGACATTACTTGTCACAATGGGAACAATGGAGATGTATATAACATATTTAAGTGGGATTGTATGATATCCTATTCATTTCTACAGCTTATTTAATGTAGCATGTTGTCCTCCCGGTCAATAATGTCAAATGGCAGAAATTTATTTTTATAGTTGAGGCATTCTCATACACATAACATTCTATCTATCTATCTATCTATCTATCTATCTATCTATCTATCTATCCATCCATTGATTGAGGGACATTTTTGTTTATATATCTTGACTATTGTGAATAATGATACAATGAGCATAGAAGTGCTAATATCTTTGAGAGGTAATGCTCCTCCCCCTTAATTTATTAATTTATTCACTTTACATCATGATCACTGCCCTTCCACCCTGTTGTCCCCCCATCACCACACACAATCCCACCCCTCATCTCCCAACTCCTTCTCCTTTGAGAGGGTGGAAGATTCCACTGGGTATCCCCTACCCTCTCACATCAAATCTCTGAAGGGTTATTCACATCCTCTCCCACTGAGGCCAGCAGCCGTTAGGAGAATGAGTTCCACAGTCAGGCAACAAATTTAGTGAGAGCCCCTGCTCCAGTTGTTGGAGAACTCGAATGAAGACACATTCTACACATGTGCAGGGTGCTAGGTCCAGCCCATTTATGTTCTTTGGTTGGTGCTTCAGTCTCTGAGAACTCCCAAGGGTCCAGGTTATTTGACTGTGTTGGTATTCCAGTGGGGTTCCATTCCCCTCTAGGTACCTCAATCCTTCCCTCAGGTCTTTCATAAGAGTCCCTGAGCTATGTCCAATGTTGCTTATGGGTCTCTGCATCTACTACTGTCAGATGCTGGGTTCAGCCTCTCAAAGGATAGTTATGGTAGACATTAATAGCCTCAGGGATTAGTGCTTGCTGGGGGGATGGGTTTCAAGTTGGGTTGGTTATTGCTTGGCCATTCCTTCAGTCTATGTTCCATTCATCCCTGCATTCCTTGTAGACAGGACAAATTTTGGGTTGAAAGCTTTGTGGGTGGGATGGTGTCCTTATCTCTCCACTGGAGGCCCTGCCCGGCTCCAGGAAGTGGCCAGTTCAAGTTACATATCCCCAATGCTGGGAGTCTCAGGCAAAGTTATCCCCATAGACTCCTGGGAGCTCCTTCATTCAGGTCCCTGGCACTTCCTAGAGATCACCCAACCCCTCACCCCCTCCAGGAGCCAATTTCCATTCAGTTTCCTGGCCCTCTGGCCTTCTCTCCTGTCTCTCCCCATAGGTTCTTTCTGAACCTCCTCTCCATTCCCTTCCCCATCCCCTCTCCCACCCCTCTACCCATCTTCTCCATCTGCCTCTTAAGAATATTTCATTCCCCTTTCTAAGTGAGATTCTAGCATCCTCTCTTGAACTCTTCTTCTTGTTTAGTTTCTTTGGGTCTGTGAATTGCAGCATGTGTATCCTGTACTTTATGGCTAATATCCACTTATCAGTGAGTGCATTCCATGCATGTCCTTATGGGTCTGGATTACTGCAGGATTATATTCTCAAATCCCATCCATTTCCCTGAAATATTCATGACATCTTTGTTTTTAGTAGTTGAGAAGTATTTCATTGTGTAAATGGACCACATTTTCTGTATCCATTCTTTGGTTGAGGGACATCTGGGTTGTTTACAGTTTTTGGCTATTATATATAATGCTACTATGAACATAGTGAAGCAAGTATCTGTATGGTTTGGATGAACATCTTTTGGGTTTTTCTGAGAAACTGACAGATGGGTTTTCAGAGTGGTTGTATAAGTTTGCACTCTCACAAGCAATGGAGAAGTGTTCCCCTTGCTCCACATCCTTGCCAACATGTACTATCCCTTGAGTCTTTGATCTTAGCCATTCTGATGGGTTTAAGATGGAAGATCAGAGTTATTTTGATTTGCATTTCCCTGATGACTAAGGACTTCAAACATTTAAGTGCTTCTTGGCCATTCAAGATTTCTCTTTTGAGAATTCTGTTTATCTCTGTACCAGATTTTTAATTGGGTTATTTGAATTGTTGGTGGTGTTTAACTTCCTGAGTTCTTTATAAATTTTGGATATTAGCCCTCTGTCAGATGTAGAGGTGGTGAAAATTCTTTCCTAATCTGTAGGCTACTGTTTTGTCCGATTGACAGTGTCCTTTGCTTTACAGAAGCTTTCCAGTTTCATGAAATCTCATTTATCTATTGTTGATTTTAGAGCCTGATCCATTGGTGTTCTGTTTAGGAAATTATCTCCTGTACCAATTCATTCAAGGCTATTTCCAAGTTTTCTCTTTGATTAGATTTAGTGTATCCAGTTTGTGTTGAGGTATTTGATTGACTTGGAGGTGAGTTTTGTGCAGGGTTATAGATAGGGGTTGTTGAAGATACTTTCTTTTTTTTTCCCCCATTGTATTATTTTGATTTCTTTTTCAAAACGAAGTGTCCATAGGTGAGTGAGTTTATTTCCAGGTCTTCAACTTGATTCCAGACAAGGTTTGGCATTACTGCAGAAGGGACTGCATGGCACGGTTCTGCCCCTCGAGCAGAGCCACCAGCGTGTGGGTATTCTCAAGCACTAATGATTGCTGTATGCATAAAGCTCCTTTGTATAATAATGTATATATTTTACTTTATATTTTTCCTTTGCAAAATGCTCTTCCTATCAAAGTTATTGTGGAATATTCTCCCGGCTAATGTTAATGACTCCATGATAGTTAAAAACAGCATGATACTAGGAAGTGAAAATGTGTCTAGTGAGCCTCAGCAATATGGTGGCTATGGGGAAAAACCTCTGAAAACATGAGTTCAAGAATATATAAATCAATGTAAGAACTGTTATTTACAAGACTTCTCAAATGTGCAAAATATAAGAATGCAATATGAATTGTATGAGGGGCTTCACAGGCCTGATAGAATAGAGGCTGCTGCACTAATGAGCCAGCTCTACCAGAAGGATATTATGGAAAGAGATAAAGAGATTTAGGGAGTGTCGATCTCAGGACAAGATTTTACCCAGCTAAATTTATTGTTTTTGTTCAAAGTTAAAGGATAGTTTAGACTTTTAAACTAGAATGTGCTATAATCTAGAAAAGGAGGAGAGGCTTGTGATCCAGATCTTGAGTCTGGAAGACATAGGGTTTTGATCCAGATCTTGAGGAATAGTGGCCATGAAAAGCTTAGGCTCAGGCACAGTGGTACACACTTTTAATCCTTGGAGACAAAGGCAAGTAGATTTCTGAGTTCTAGGCCAGTCTCTGACAGAGCAAGTTCTAGGTGAGGAAAAGCTTATGTCTAGGCATTCTGGTACACACCTTTCATCCCAGTATTCAGGAGACAGAGCCATTCAGATCTCCGAGTTCAAAGTTTGACTACAGAGCAAGTTCTAGGACAGCCAAACTTAGACAGTGAAGGAGTTGGAAAACAGAAAGTTGGTGATAATATAATAGAAAAACAGGGTCATGTTCCAACTCCAGCAAGAATCAGAATTCAGCAGCTTTGGCCTTGTGGCTGTCTTTAGAGTCAAGTGGCTAAGGTCATAAAACGCTGATTTGTGGAATAACCAAAATGGAACCTGGAGTAAATGATTGAATTGATATGCAAATCTCAAGGAAAGTAGTCTATGAAAAATAAAAGAATGGGCTTTGGTCTTCAAGAGAGAGCTATCCAGAGCAGAGAACTATCCTGAGCAGAACATAGAGCTGTCAGTTTCCATCCATCACTGACTCTGAGTCATTTTTCCACTGCTCCCAAACACCCCTTTATCAGGACCTCTGACCAGGCTAGACTAGTACTCAGTAATTCCACTGATCAAGTTGTCTGTTTTTATTCCAATATTATGCAATTTTTCATTACTATTACTCTGTACTACAACTTGAAATTAGGGATAGTGATACCTCCAGAAGTTCCTTTATTATGTAGGATTGTTTTGGCTACCCTGGAATTTTTTCCATATGAAGTTTAGGATTGTTCTTTCAAGGTCTATAAAGAAATCTGTTGGAATTGAGAGGTGATCCTTTTGTTCTTTTGGATAGATACCCAGAAAGTAAATTTCTCGTTTACAATTTAGTTTTGCTTTTTTATTTATCTAAGAAAGCCCTATGTCAAAAACCTACTATTACCTAAGTCATAGGTCCTCTCCTAATATGATTTTGCTAACTAGAACTAGCAATAAATAATCTTCTATAATTTATCTCAATACCTATAGATTAGTGCACCTCCCTCTCACTCCTCATTAGAAAAACTTCTTTTTGTAGTAGATGTGGATTAACACAAAGACCAACAACTGATAAACTTGGAGAGGATAAGAGACTGTAAAGTGATAACTTCTTTGTAGGACATCTATATACATACTCCCCCTGCCCCATCAAAGTTCAAGGTTGATCATAGAGGATGAAAATGTGCTGGTTTGAATGAGAATTGAACCTATAGGTTTATTTGTTTGGTACTTTGTCCTCAGTGGTTGAACTGTATGGAAAGGTTTGTTGGTAGAGAAGTACTACTGGGAGTCAGATTTGGAGTTTCAAAAGACTCTTGCCATTCCCACTCATCAGGCTCTGCTTCATGATTTTGTCTCAAGGTGTGTATACTAAGCTATGGCTCTAGCCACCTACAATGCCCACCTCTGTGCTGTCGTGTTCCTCTTCATGATGATTATGGACTCTATCCTGTTGAAACTATATGCACCAATGTAAATGTTTCTTTTTAATAAGTTGTCTTGGTCATGATGCTTAATCACAGCAATAGAAAAGTAAAATATGGAGTCCCTTTTGAATAGGTAAGCTACTACTGAGCATGAAAATTGTACCCAAGCAAGTGTGGTTGATATACTCAATTGTAACTCTTCTGAAGAGAACTGATTGTTCCATCTCGCAAATATTATCAATTACAAATAGCTTTTTGGTTAGAAGTAGGATTTTGTACTTGGATTTCATCTGGCTTGAACTTGTATAGGTCTTGTGAATTCTTTCACAGTTTCTTGGAGGTCTATGTGCTCAGCTGGGTCTGGAAAATATTTTCCTTGAGTTGTCTACCACTTGTGGCACTTTCCTCATCTTCTTCTACTTAAATCCCCATGCTGTGACAAGAGGAGTGTGATAAGGACATTCCATTTAGGGCTTGATGCTAAAATGTTTCTCACTCTCTTCACATTACAATGTTTTTTTCAATGATAACGCAGTAAGTCTAATTTGTACTGCCCATATACTTAAAGGTGAAGGACCATACACTTGAGCATGGGTGACCTACAAAGCACACCCTTAAAGAAACTTGACTCTCCTTTTCCCAGATACCATCACATATCAGGAGCTCTTCATTTAGAATAGGTGCTTATGGGTCTGTGCCTGCACCCAGAGCAGTCCTAGGGCACCAGCTCTGCACTCAATCACCAATAACCCAGAGAAGGCTGGACTCCCATGAGCTCTAACACACCCAGGACTATATAGGAGAGTAGGCTGAAACATGCCCTCCCCCCAAACAGGGAGTAACTGGGATCCACAGGGACCCAGGAACTCCCTCAAGGTCAGTAGTGCAGGACCCTTCCAGCCTGCACTAGTGCCTGGAGCAGTCCTTGGGTGCCTGCTATGCACCCAATCCTCCAAAATCCAGGGAAGGCTGGACTCTCAGGTGCTTTAACATGCCCAGGAAATAGGATAACAGGATCACAGGATCTCAGAAGCTTGATCATACCAGGATTTCAGGATCCCAGGAGCAGCCTAACTCCCAGGAGCTATCACACCCAGCATCTCAGGATCACAGTATCACAGAGACAGCTGAACTCTGAGGAGTTCTGACACAACCTAGATAACAGGACAGACAGATTCCACTCAGAGACAGTGAGTGAAGATAGCACTAGAGATAACCAGACAGCAAAAGGCAAGCACAAGAATATAAACAACAGAAATCAAGGTTACTTGGCATCATCAGAACCTAACTATCCCACCATAGCAAGACCTGAATACCCCATGACACCAGAAAAGCAAGAATCAGATTTAAAATCACTTCTCATATTGATGATAGAGGACTTTAAGAAGGACATAAATAACTCCCTCAAAGAAATACAGGAGAACACAGGTAAACAGGTTGAAGCCCTTAAAGAGAAAACACAAAAATCCCTTAAAGAATTACAAGAAAACACAACGAAACAGGTAAAGGAATTGAACATAAACCATCCAGGACATAAAAATGGAAATAGAAACAATAGAGAAATCACAAAGGGAGACAACCCTGGAGATAAAAAATCTAGGAAAGAGAACAGGAGTCATGGATGTAAGCATCACCAACAGAATACAAGCGATAGAAGAGAGAATCACAGGTGCAGAAGATACCATAGTAAACATTGACACAGTTGTCCAAAAAAATACAAAGTACAAAAACCTCTTAACCCAAAACATCGAGAAAATACAGGACACAATGACAAGACCAAATCTAAGGATAATAGGTATAGAAGAGAGCAAAGATTCCCAACTTAATGGGCCAGTAAACATCTTCAAAAAATTATAGAAAAAGACTTCCCTAACCTAAAGAAAGAAATGCCCATGAATATAAAAGAACCCTCCAGAAGTCCAAATACACTAGACCAGAAAGAAATTCCCTCCAACACATAATAGTCAAAACACCAAATGCACAAAATAAGGAAAAATATTAAAAGCAGAAAGGGAAAAAGGTTAAGTAACTTATAAAGGCGGACCTGTCAGAATTACACTAGACTTCTCGCCAGAGAATATAAAAGCCAGAAAATCCTGTACAGATGTCTACAGACCCTAAGGAAACACAAATTCCAGCCCAGGCTACTATACCCAGCGAAATACTCAATTACCATAGATGGAAAACAAAGATATTTCATGATAAAACCAAATTTACACAATTTCTTTCCACTAATCCAGCCCTACAAAGGATAATAGAAGGCAACCTCTCCAACACAAGGAGAGAAATTATACCCTCAAAAAAGCAAGAAATCTTCTGACAAACCCAAAAGTAGATAGCAACACAAACATAATTCCACCTCTGATAACAAAAATATCAAGAAGCAACAATCACTTTTCCTTAATATCTCTTAACATCAATGTACTCAATTTCCCAATAAAAAGACATAGGTTAATGGACTGGATATATAAACATGACCCAAAATTTTGCTGTATACAGGAAATGCACCTCAGTGACAAAGACAGACACTACCTCAGAATAAAAGGCTCGAAAACAATTTTCCAAGCAAATGGTCCCAAGAAACAAGCTGGAGTAGCCATTTGAGTAGCAAATAAAATTGACTTTCAACCAAAAGTTATTGAGATAAGGATGGACACTTCATACTCATCAAAGGAAAAACCAACCATGATGAAATCTCAATTCTGAACACCTATGCTCCAAATGCAAGGGCACCCACCTTCATAAAAGAAACTTTACTAAAGCTCAAAGCACATATTGCACCTCAAACAATAATAGTGGGAGACTTTAACACCACACTCTCAGCAATGGACAGATCATGAAAACAGAAACTAAACAGAGACACAGTGAAACTAAGAGAAGTTATGAACCAAATGGATTTAGCAGATCTATAGAACATTTCATCCAAAAACAAAAGCATATACATTCTTCTCAGCACCTCATGGTACCTTCTCAAAAATAAACCATATAATTGGTCACAAAACAGGCCTCAACAGGTACAGGAAAATTGAAATAATCCCATGCGTCCTATCAGATCATCAAGGACTAAGGCTTCAATAAAGATAAATCAATGGAAAGCTCACATACATGTGGAAACTGAACAATGCTCTACTAAATGATAAATTTGTCAGGGAAGAAATAAAGAAAGAAATAAAAGGCATTTTTAGAATTTAGTGAAAATGAAGACAAGCATATCAAAACTTGTAGGACACAATGAAGCAGTGTTAAGACGAAAGCTCATAGCTCTAAGTGCATACAAAAAGAAACTGGAGAGAGCATACAGTAGTAGTTTGACAACATACCTGAAACCTCTAGAACAAAAAGAAGCAAATACACCCCAGAGGAGTAGAAGGCAGCAAATAATCAAACTCAGGGCTGAAATTAACCAAGTGAAACAAAAAGAACTATCCAATAATTAACAAAACCAGAGCTGGTTCTTTGAGAAAATCAACAAGATAGATAAACTCTTAGCCAGAATAACCAGAGGGCACAGTTACAGTACCCAAATTAATAAAGTCAAAACATGAAAGGGAGGCATAACAACAGAAATAGAGGAAATTTTTAAAAATCATCAGATTCTACTACATAAGCCTATACTCAACAAAACTGGAAAACCTGGAAGAAATGGACAATTTTCTAGACAGATACCAGGTACTAAAGTTAAATCAGGAGCAAATAAACCATTGAAATAATCCTATAACCTACCCACAAAAAAAAAAAAAGAAAGAAAAAAAGAAAAAAAATGCCCAGGACCAGATGGTTTAGTGCAGAATTCTATCAGCTCTTCCAAGAATACCTAATATCAATTATCTATAAACTATTCCACAAAATAGAAACAGCAGGAACACTACCCCATTGATTCTATGAAGTCACAATTACATACAATTACATGCATACCTAAACCACACAAAGACCCAACAATGAAAGAGAACTTGAGACCAATATGCTTTATGAATATCAATGCAAAATTACTCAATAAAATTCTCACAAACCGAATCCAAGAACACATCAAATGATCATTCACCATGATCAAGTAGGCTTTATCCCTTGAATTCAGGGATGGCTCAATATTTGGAAATCCATCATCATAACCCACTATATAAACAAACTCAAAGAAAAAATACCATGATCATGTCATTGGATGCTGAGAAAGCATTTGACAAACTTCAACACCCCTTCATTGTAAAAATCTTGGAAAGAACAGTGATTCCAGGCCCATATCTAAACATAGTAAAAGCAATATACAGCAAACCAATAGCCAACATCAAACTAAATGGAGAGAAACTTGAAGCAATCCCACTAAAATCAGGGACTAGACAGGGCTGCTTACTCTCTCCCTACCTATTCAATACAGTACTCGAAGTCCTAGCCAGAGCAATTAGACAACAAATAGAAGTCAAAGGGATACAAATAGGAAAGGAAGAAGTGAAAATATTACTATTTGGATATGATATGAAAGTATACTTAAGTGAGCCAAAAACTTCCACCAAAGAATTCCTAAACATGATTAACAACTTCAGCAAAGTGTCAGAATATAAAATTAACTTAAACAAATCAGTAGCCTTCCTCTACTTAAAGGATAAACAGTCTGAGAAAGAAATTAGGGAAGTGACACTCTTCACAATAGTCAATAAAAATACATAATACTTTGGTGTGAATCTAACCAAACAAGTGAAAGGTCTGTACAAGAACTTCAAGTCCCTGAATAAAGAAATTGAAGAAAATCTCAGAAGATGGAAAGAAGTCCCATGCTCATGGACTGGCAGGATTAATATAGTAAAAATGGTCATCTTGCTGAGAGCAATCTTTAGATTGAATGCAATCTCCATCAAAATTGCCACTCAATTTTTCACAGAGTTAGAAAGAACAATTCTCAAATTCATTTGGAATAACAAAAACCACAGGATAGCAACAACTATTCTCAATAATAAAAGAATTGTTGGGGGAACACCATCCCTGACCTCAAGTGTACTAAGAGCAATAGTGATAAAAACTGCATGGTTATTATTGGTACAGCGATAGGCAAGAAGATCAATGGAATAGAATTAAAGACCCAGAAATAGGCACAGGGAAAAAGTTCCTGAACAGAATACCAATGGCTTATGCTCTAAGATCAAGAATCGACAAATGGGACCTCACAAAATTGCAAAGTTTCTGTAAGGCAAAGAACACTGTCAATAGGACAAAACAGCACCAACAGATTGGGAAAAAATCTTTAGCAATCCTATATCTAATAGGGGGCTAATATTCAAAATACACAAAGAACTGAAGAAATTAGATTCCAGATACACAAATAACCCTATTAAAAATGGGGTACAGAGCTCAACAAAGAATTTTCAGCTGAGGGATGGTGGAGAAGCACCTAGAGAAATGTTCAACATCTTTAGTCATCAGGGAAATGCAAATAAAAGCATCCCTGAGATTCCAAGTCATATGAGTCAGAGTGGCTAAGATTAAAAAAAATCAGATGACAGCAGATGCTGGCAAGGATGCTGAGAAAGAGGAACACTCCTTCCTACACTGTTGGTGGGACTGTACGCTGTTACAACTAGTCTGGAAATCAGTCTGGAAGTTCCTCAGAAAATTGGACATAGAATTACCTGAGGACCCAGCTATACTACTCCTGGGCATATATCCAAATTATGCTCCAACATATAACAAGGACACATACTCCACTATGTTCACAGCAGTCTTATTTATAATAGCCAAAAGCTTGAAACAAGCCAGATGTCCTTCAGCAGAGGAATGGATACATAACAAGTGGTATATTTACACAATGGAGTACTACTCAGCTATTAAAAACATGAATTCATGAAATTTGCACTCAAATTGGTAGAACTAGAAAATATCATTCTGAGTGAGGTAACCCAATCACAAAATGATACACATGGTATGCACTCATTGATAAGTTGATATTAGCTTCAAAGCTCACAATATCAAGATATAACTCACAGACAACATGAAAACCAAGAAGAAAGACCAAAGTGTGGGCAGTTCGGTTCTTCTTAGGAGTAATAAAATACTCACAGGAACAAATATGAAACAATGTGTGAGGCAGAAACTAGAGGAGATACCATCTAGAGACTGCCCCATCTGGAGATCTCTCCCAGATGCAAGCACCATATGCAAACACTGTTGTGGATGTCCAGAAGTGCATGCTGACAGAAGCCTGATAATACTTGTCTCCTGAGAGGCACTGCCAGACCCTGACATATACAGAGGCAGATACTCATAACTAACTATCAAACTGGCCGCAGGGTTCCCACTGGGGGAGTATGAGAGAAGACTGAAGGAGTTGAAGGGGCTTGTGGCCCCATGGGGAGAGTGACAGTACCAACCAACCAGAGCTCCCTGGGTCTAAACCGTTAGCCTGGGAACACACATGGAGGGACCCATGTCTCTAGCTGTATTTGTAGAAGAGGATGTACTTGTTGGGCATCAGTGGGAGAGGAGGGCCTTGGTCATTTGAAGGCTGGATGCCCCAGTGAGGAGAAATTCGAGGGAGGAGAGGTGGGAGTGGGTGGGGCACACCCTCATAGAAATAGAAGGAGGGAGGATGGGTTAAGGGGTTTCTAGGGGAAGAACAGGGAAAGGGGATAACATCTGTAATGTAGATAAATAAAGTATCCAATAATAAAAACAAAACAAAACCAAACAAAACAAAGACAAAGACAAAACAACAACAACAACAACAAAACCCAAACATAATGGAAATGGCTATTGCAGTCGAGCATCTGAGACATTTTGGCAGCAATTTATTATTACCCATATTACTGGGAATCCTTATAATTATTAAGGACAAGGGACAGTGGAAGGGGCACATGGAAGTTTAAAATAATATCTTCATAAAATAAAAAAGTGAGAGGTATATCCCCATACACCACTAATTTATTTAAATCATATTGTTTTTATTTTAATTTTTTTAAAAAAATTTGGATGCCAAGGAACTTTCTGCTGAGTGTCTATGGCACCCTACAACTAGGCATACTTACGCATAGGTGAAAGGGAAGGATCTACTTACTGGCTTATGACATGATCCGGATCAGGTATTTAATATAGGGAGGAGGGCATGTTTATGTGTTTTCTGCAGGGTGCTGAAGGAACATGGTGGCTGCCAGAGTGATTGGTGAGACATGCTGATGGTGAGAAAAAGAATGATGCTGACCTGTGAGCTTGCTGAGTGCCCTGACATTGGTGACTGGGTAACTGTATTGGACATATGTTCCTGACCTACCTTTGCTTACCTATACCTCTGATGGGACATGCTGCCTTGTCTCATGTTTTTAGACCTTGTGTAACAAAGAATCAAAAAGAGAAGTTATAGTGACTCTTGTATTTTTCTTAAATGTGACCAGTTATTAGTACTCAATCATGTACTGGTCTAGAAATCAATCCAGTATTGGAAATAACAGTCTTCATTTGGAAGGCTGGTTCTGAACATTTTCAGAGACATATTTGGAAGTTAGCTGTAGTTCTCTATAATGTAATGTTAGCAAGAGATAAAACTGGAACAGGATCTGGATTTTAAACAGGTGTTAGCACATGTGCTAGGTCTCTTTTAATTGTCAAGTTAAAATTACTTTTGTTTCTTCTACAGTATTTAATGTAAGTTGCATTGATTGTACACTTTATAATTGTGTTAGTGTGTTGAAACCCAACATGTCAGTTAAAGGGGTCTACTAATCAGCTTTTGTTTTATTGCCCTGAGTACCACAGAACCTTGGTCTTTTGAAAACAGCTTGCGAGTATTGGAAGAAGTGAGTCAGGCTTCATTCAGAAGCAAGAGGGTAGTGGGCTTGACTATTGCTGGTATAACAGCTTTAATTACATTAATTGCTAGCACCACTGCTTCTGCAATTTCTTTGACACAAGAAGTTAAAACAGCTACTTTTGTTAATCATTTAGCCAAAAATGTTACTAATGTGTTGAGTATAAAAGAGGACTTGGATAGGCATTCAGAGGAATGGATTGATGCTGTTTAGTCTATTCAAATTATTGGAAGGAGGTTTAGAGTTTAAGAGTAAGGAGCCATCTCAAGTGTCATGCCAAATACCATTGAATTCATGTTAGTTCTAAAATTTACAATGGGAGTTATTATATTTAGGAAAAAGTTTAAAGACACTTACAAAGTATTTCGCATAATTCTAACACCTCTCTGGATGTTTTAATGTTACATAGAGAGCTTATGAATTTCAAGAATGCTGCTCTCCTGAGCATTGATGTGGTAGATTCTGCTGATAAAATTACCCATGGCCTGAGGTCAGTATTTCTATTTTGGTCAAGCTTTAAGAATGGCATTATAGCTTGATCGTGCTAGCCCTTTTTGTCCTGGAAATACTTTTATTCCTGCTCATCATGTTAAAGCTTGCCTTTAACAACATAAACATTTTGGCAGTCAAAGTATATGACTTGAAACTGAAAATGGCCCCCCATACAGAGTTATTAAATTAACAGTCTGCCAAGGTTAGGACAGGTAAGATTCTGCACAGAGCCTTACTAACCTAAGGCAGAAGTGCATTGCTTTTGATAATGCATATTCCACAATGGGTAAGGAAGGCATTCTTGTCAGAATGACGTAAGACAGGCTCAGTCTTGTTTATGAAATAAAAGAGGGGAGAGGTGAAGAGTTTTTGGGGCTTCTTGGCAAGAATCTAACATTGGCCAAGGACAAGGAAATTGGGCTGCTTGGCACAAACATGACATTGGCCAAGGACAAGGAAGTGGGCTTCAGGCAGGAATCTGACATTAGGCTAGAACAAAGAAGTAATTTCAGGCAAAACTCTAAGTATTAGGCTAGAACCAAGAAATCATTTCAGGCAGGAATCTATATCTTAGGCTAAAACAAAGAAATAGGCTTCAGACATAAAAATTACCTTGGGCCAGGATAGGGAAGTAGGCTCGGATATTTTGGTCATCCTGATAAGCCCTTAGAAACAGTGATCACTGGGGTGTTCATGGAATTTTGTTTATTGTCTTGCTTGTTCCTTGACTATTTGCTTCTATTGTATTGCTAGATCCTCAGCATAGAACTGACCTTAATAATTCATGTAATTAAAATTGTATAAAGGCAAAAAGGAGGAGGAGCATGGGATAGGGGGTTTCTAGGTAGGGGAAATGGGGAAAAGGGATGGCATCTGAAATGTAAATAAATAAAATATCCAATTAACAAAAAGAACAGGTGCTTATGAATAAGTCTCCACAATCATATATTGCTAAGATATTGTGTAGGCAACTACAACTATAATGAGTCATGAGTGCAGCAGTTCTTTCATATACAGAAAGTATTGTTTCATATGAAGAAAGATATCAAAGAGTTTAGATAGCATAAAGTTCATGAAATGAAGTGGAAAGAGGAATAATGTGGATGTGAGTTTGTGTTCACATAAAATAGTTCCATTGGAGTTACCCTGCATAGTGGATAGAACCACCCCAGAAGCCATAGACAAAGTAAAATCCTAGTGCCAGGTGTGAAACATATCCATTTGAGTTGTTAGTTAAATGTGTCTCAGAGATTCACACGAACACTCTAGGCTACTGTCATTTATTGTGATTGTACATCAGAACTTAAGGGTATATTAGATTTATAGCAGTTCATAATGCTTAATAGTGGGGTTATGGTAACTGATTACCTGAGTTTCAATCTTGACAAAACTACTTGTTAGCAAATGCTCAGTTTCCTTGAACTTTTTTGGCTACTATATACAATATATACATTAAAGGGAAGTAGAAAATAGAGTAAAGGTTAAATAAAATGTTCCATAAAACTACCTAAATATGGGACACAAACTATAGTATATATTAGCTATTATTAATTCTTATTTGCTATGGGTTGAAGAGTATTTGACCACTCCCATTTGTATGTTGAAGATACAAACTATAGTGCCTGAGAAATTTACCTTATTTGGAAATAAAGTAATGAAATTATTAAGTTACAATGGGGCCATACTGTAATTTTAAGTCATTATGACTGATATTTGCTGGTAGGGAATTTGGATATATATATATCCTTGTGAAGATCAAATTATGCTGCTTAGTCTTAAGAAGGTACTACAAACTAGGTGACAGACCTGAAACAGACTTTTCCTTTCTGAAGAAGCATGGACCCACCAAGACATCAAATCTTTGAAACTATATGATAATAAGTTTCTGTAATTTAAGCTATCTCATTTGTTGTACAGCCTCACAAAGCTAATATACTAATCAACAGAGCTGGTGTGTCTCTGAATCTTGTTTCCTTTTTGACACATATGGTTCATTTTAGCATTCTTTTTATAGATGGCATGAATTACACTGATGAAAAATTCTTTTCTGTTTCTAATCTTAGTTTTTCTTAAAGAAAATATTTTCTATAATTATCAGAAATGTATTTGTTTCTTCATGTCAATTTTAGTTGCAATAGATGTGATTCAAGATAAGTAAATCTAAGGCAACTTGACAAAAGAGTGATCAAGGATAAACATAGTTATAAGGCTTCTTTTTTCAACATGGCATTTAATAAAACTGTAGCTTAATGTATGTATAACAAGTACCTACCTGCTGAGTGCCAGGGTTCTTTATAAAATAGAATATGCATACTCAAAATTTAATAACAGCATCTAGTCTGACAAGATCTTAATACAAAACTGTACCTGAAAGACCACATAATTAATGGACTTTTTGCAATTCAAATAATAATTTAGTATAAAATATTTGATCCCTGCTAGAAGATAAATGATTCTTCTTAAGTTGATTCTAATTAGAACAACATGTAGTAGGTTTTCATGTTGCTTCACTTTTGAGATTTAAATTCACAAGAAAATTGAAAACAATTTAAAAATGTATTTCCTTTTATGTGTATTATGCTATTCATTCTTCCCTGCTTGGGATTTAACACAGTCTTTTAACAAAAAGCTTAACATTTATTCCTATAAGCACTAATACTGAAAAGTCTCCAAACATTTAAGCCCATAAAATGTTTAAAGTTCATTTAAATAAAGAGATGGTGACATGGGCTTTGTAAGTGGCTTGAAGGATTTATGTGGTTTTAATGTTGTTACTAATTAACATTAATTTAACATCAATGTGGTGCCAGCTTCTATACAAATTTGAACCCACACAATATCAAATTTAGCAGTTAATTCATTGGATTAAATAAGAAAACAAAATTGGTCTTGACTTCACCACATAGTCAAAGTAAATTGTTTCCAATAATTTATATTATACAATAAATAAATATCAAAATGTTTAGCAAAGATTTTGTAAGAAGCTATTTACATTATAGCATCAATTCTTAGACACAATGAATGGCATTAGAATTTGATACCATAAGATAAAGATCAGTAACAAGTCTGCTTTTATTTCAGGTATCAGCTGTAAGTGATGTTCCTTATGCTTTCATTCTGCCTAGACTGTTACAAATTTGAGGTTTTTCAAAGCCCTCTTCTATTCTATTCAATTTACTCAAACAACTCAGGAATTACTATGGTTATGATTACCTTAGTTTGATAAAATTATAAGTAATCAAATAAAATGTATATAAGGTAAAGTCTAGAAAAGTTCCAAATATGAGAACTTCTTTCTCTGTGTATCATCCTCACAGTATATTGACATATTCCCCAATCAGGACTCCTCTTTGAGTTTTATTGTTCATGGTCTTATACAGTATTTCATTACATAATTGTGGTTAATGAAATGATTGGTCATAATTTTTCAAATCAATATGTTCCTTCTCTCACCAGAATTCAGGTCCCTAGCTAGTGCTGCTGCATGGGAAGATTTAGGTGGTGCAAATTTGCTGGAGTAAGTACATCATTGAAGATGGGCTTTTAGATTATATAACATTTCCCTACTTCCAGTCTGCTCTCTTGTTTCATGTTTCCATTTGAATATGTGTATTCTTTGCTTCCTTCTCCGGACACCATTCCTATCTCTGGCTTTCATATTCCCACACTACCAAGATAAACTCTTTTACTTATTTTTAATTTTTTAATAATCCTGTCTATTACATAGCCCTGGTTGTCCTGGAACTGGCTATGTATATCAGGTTGGCCTTGAACTCACCAAAATCCACCTACCTGTGCCTCTGCCTCTAAAAGCTAGAATTAAAGTCATTTGCTATCATGCCCAGCTTATAATAGACTCTTATTTTCTAGAACTCTATACCAGATATGAATCACTTCCTTAAGTTGTCTTTGGTCATAGGATTTTTTCACAGTAACAGATGAGTGACTAATAAGCTAGCCTTTCCTGTTTTAAAGTATTTCCCTCTCACATGTAGTCTCTCTAGGGTTTTATATCAGAAATGGATAGTATAATTTGTCAATGGACTTTAATGTAGCATTTAGTATTTGAAAATTAGAAAATAATAAGCAATACATTATTATTATTATTCAATAAATATTTTTTAGATGTTAATTTGAAAATTTTGAGTATTGTTTACTAAAGTGCTAGTAAACTAATTCATTAAAATAGTGGACCTATGAATAAAATCATGTTTACTGTTAAGTTTAATAAAAATTCCAGTGTATACTAATAACATTTATCTAATTGATTTTCTATGTTTATTTGTAAATAATTTATAAATTTATATGATGCTGTCTCACTGCTTGCATAAACCATTGCAAGTCCAATGTATATTTTTACTTTGTTGAATATTGAAATAATACAGAAAACCACAATTTTAAAGATAAGATCTCATGTAGTCCAGGCTGATCTCTGATTTCCTGTGTAGTTGAGTCTGGTGTCTGCTTCCTGATCTTTCTGACTATACTTCATGTGCTGAGATTACAGGTATTAATACACATCTGGCCTCAAGGCAAAATTTTAACAAGCATTTAAAGTAAAATATGGTGCTTTAAAAAATCTATTTATCGAGTTTGAGAAACTTTGTCACAAATCAGCTAAGATTTTAGGCTCAAGCACTAATCACTGCTATGCCACTAGCCAGCTAAAATTAATGGTAAAATATTTAACTTCTCTAACACATATTTCCCTCTCTTTTTTGAAATGGGAACAGTAATATTAAAACATTTAATTTTTTAAGTAAAACTACTAATAGTTTAGACATTAATTATGGTCATGAACACATTTAATGCATTCAAACTTATCAACTATTAATAGATTCTATCAAAACTTATCAGTATTCTTTCACAGGTTTGAAGCTAAACAGAAATTTAACTTCAAAAACTCACTGTGGTGATCTGATTAGCATGGGTAGTAACTTCAAATTATTGATGATGATCCTCAAATTAAAACTATTTTCAATTTCTACATTAGTGTCATATTCATGTTGTTGATTGGACGATACTTGGAATTAGTGATTGATGTTGTAAGATTTGTTTTTTATGATTCTAACAGTTATATATGATAATCTTTAGGCCTATTCTATTATATGGTAATTTGACACTTTTAATATAATGATCTACTATTTTTATAAACAGTATTTTTGCATCTCGAGAGATTATTTACATTAATCATTAGCTATTCATTCAGAATATGAGATTTCAGTTAGGAAGAATAAATTTAAAATAATTAGTTTAATGTAGCCAGTCTTCAAAGGATTACTTTTCAAAACATCATTCAGTATGCTCTGATATATAATTTTTATCATTTAAAAAATATTGCTTTATGATTCAACTTCCAACAATTAATAACTGAATGACCTAATATATTCTCTTTACTTCACATGTAGAACTGAGAGTATAACATATACATCTCAATACAGGACTACCTAACATAATACAAGGAAATGCAAGCCTTAAATAGAAAAGAAATTCAAATCCAGTGCAACAACTGATTTGAAGCTGCAGCTGTCCTAGCAGGAGTAGGCTGGCTTTAATGATCAAAGCAACAAGGCATTTAGTGGTCTTGAGATCACACAAAGTGAGGTACTGAAGTGAATTTTGTCTTCTACAACCAGAATCAAGAAGCATATAGTCCCAGTGAACCATAGATTATACATCCTCTACTCAACTGATATAAGAAAAAACAAGATTTGTTTGTATTTTATTTTTATCTTTCACTATAAACTTTAAATAAATAAATTATCTGAAAAGGAACAGGAGTGGGCCTTTCCTCACCTGCACTGAAGATTCTAATTTACTTTACCTTTAATGTAATGCCAATAAATATATGTTAATATCTATAGTTAGATGATGTATCTCTACCTATAGTTAGATGATATATCTCTATCCTTTTGCAAAGTCAGTGAACACCTCACTAAGGTAAGTTTCCAAGCAAGAGATTTCCTAGAAGTCAGTGTTTGTCACTATGTATCCAGAAATCATTCAACATCTTTTGGAATTTCTTATTAATTATCATTCTTGCATCTATACCAAAGCCTACTGAATCAGACCCTTTGGGGTGGCATCTAGAAATCAGTGATTTGAAAAGCCTTCCAAATGACTCTAATTCAAATTGACATTTGACACCCTCTCTTCTTGATAAAATCCTTGTCAAGTGAAATATATAATTCTGAATAAAAAATAATTACAGAAAAATATGCATCTTAACGAACTGAACTCCTTATGACCTACATGCAAATGAAAGGTTACTTTTTAGTAGGATTCTGTCATTTACTGTCAATGTGATATTAAGAAAATTATTTTATCTACATATCTTATCTTTATGTTAAAATGTATCAAATAAACTCTTTGCTCTCTCTGCCTCTGAAAATCTTAATAGCAACTCTTTCATAAAGTTCCCTGAACCTTAGGAATAGAAGATGTATTATTTGTTCTCCTAGTAATTTTAGATCCTACGCCCATAAAATCTCATCAATATGATTGCCTAAAGATGATATGAAGAAGGACAACAAAAAACATACTAAAATGGAGTGGGAGAAATGTACATGAGGCCTCAACCTACACAAAATCTACTGAAAATGAAGAAATACTGAAAATCACTTCAGGAAAGAACACAACAATTGGTTATCAATAGAAAATGGCCACTGCTAGCCGGGCAGTGGTGGCGCACGCCTTTAATCCCAGCACTTGGGAGGCAGAGGCAGGCGGATTTCTGAGTTCGAGGCCAGCCTGGTCTACAGAGTGAGTTCCAGGACAGCCAGGGCTACACAGAGAAACCCTGTCTCAAAAAACCAAAAAAAAACCACCAACAAAGAAAATGGCCACTGCTAAAAACAAAGACACAATTAACTTTATAGAGAAAAAGCAGGTTATATTTAAGAATATACAAGTATACATGCAATAACATTTAATGAAAGAGGAGATTGTGTATTTGAGAGAAAGAGTAAGTATATCAGTCAGGGGTTTCTAGAGAAACAGGTCAGAATTAGGAATTGATAAGAATGGCTTACTAGTTGTGGTCTGGTTATTTCAAAAATGTTTGTCTACTAAGGGGAAGTCCAAAAATCAAATAGTGTTTGGTTCACAAGGCTGGTTGTTTCTTCTGTTCTTCTGGATAAGTCAGAATCCCCCAAAAGAAGGCTCTAGTACTAGTTCAGGAAAGCCCTTGCCAGGGAGGGTGGGGGCAAGTCTGCAAAGAGCAAGAGCTCCCTTCATCCTTGTTCTTAATATAGACTGACACACAAGCTCAGATTTAGGGTGGGTGTTTCCATTTCAAATGATTTCAATCAAGAAAAATTCCTCACAGGTATACCCAGAAACGTGGGTTTTTAGACAATCCCAGATATAGTCAAATTTACAACTAGGCATAGCCATCACAGAGGGCTATATGGAATGGTTTGGAGGGAGGAAAGGGAAAAGAAACATTACTATACTATAATGTTAAAAAATAACAGAAATAATTTCAAAAATGTAACCAACTGCATATTTGTTCCTTCATCCTCACAGTATGCAATAAAGCCCTGACCACCACTACCTGCTGTTCTTTAATAATGGAACAAGATTCTATCTGTCTGTCTGTCTGTCTGCCTGTCTGTCTGTCTCTGTCTCTGTCTCTGTCTATGTCTGTCTCTGTCTCTGTCTAGTCTATGTCTGTCTATGTCTATGTCAATGTCTGTCTATGTCTATGTCTATGTCTGTCTCTGTCTCTGTCTAGTCTATGTCTGCCTATGTCTATGTCTATGTCTATGTCTATGTCTATGTCTATGTCTATGTCTATGTCTATGTCTATGTCTATGTCTATGTCTATGTCTGTCTCTGTCTCTGTCTAGTCTATGTCTGCCTATGTCTATGTCTATGTCTATGTCTATGTCTATGTCTATGTCTGTATCTATATAGATTGTCAAAGAAAAACATGTCTTGCCCAGTGTCCTCATGGAGAAATCATATCATAGCAAATATTTTCTACCTTTATTCAAGTTCTAACCTAAATAAGCTATCATTAACATCTCTATCTGCTGTTTCAATTTTATGATGACAGTTTTAGTGGTTTCTCAGCACTTTCCAGAGATCTATTATCAATTCTTTTAATCATTATCTTCTCTGTTTCTAACAATTGTTATAGTCAAAAATATATGTCCATAAGGCATTTTTTATTATTTATATCAATAAGGGCAGGCTCCTTTTTGAAATAGAAGAACACAGAGAAATCAGGGGCCTTGGAGGGGACAAGAAGATAGAATTCACACTGGTTCAAATACTGTGTGCCACAGTAGAATTGTTTTATTTATTTATTTATTTATTAATTTATTTATTTATTCATTCACTTTACATCCCAATCGCAGCCACCCTCCCTCTTTTTCTTCCAATCCCACTCTCATACCTTCTCCCCTATTCCCACCAATACTCTTTTCCTCAAAGAAGGAACCTACTCTGGTACATCAAGTCACAGAACCATACAAGGGAGCTCAGCTATGGGAAAGGGATTCAAAGGCAGGCAACAGAGTCAGAGGCAGCCCCTGATCTAATTGTTAGGCTACCCACATGAAGAACAAGCTTTACATATGCTACATATGTGTAGGGGTTTTAGGTCCAACCCATGCATACTCTTTGGTTGGTGGTTCTGTCCCCATGAACCCTTATAGGCCAAGGTTAGTTGGGTCTGTAGGTCTTCTTCTGGTGTCCTTGAGTCCTCTGGCTCCCTCAATACTTGTAGAAACAAGACTCCCTGAGCTCTGCCTCATGTTTGACTGAGGATCTCTGCATTTGTTTCCATCAGCTGCTGAATAAAGCCTCTCAGATGACAGTGTGTTAGTCGTCTATCTGCAAGCATAGCATAGTATCATTAATAGTGTCAGTAGCTGGCTATCTTCCATGGGATGGAGTTTAAGTTGAGCCAGTCATTGGTTTCCCTGTCCCACAATCTCTGCTCCATCTTTATCCCTGAACATATTATTAGCTGGGCAAATATTGGATTCAAGGCCTTATGGGTTGGTTAGTGTTGCTCTCCCTCCACTGGAACTCCTGCCAGGCTAGAAGAGGTGGCCTCTTTAGGGTCCATATCCCCTGCTGGTAGAGGTCTCAGAGTTACCTCCACAGACACATGAAAGCTTCCTCTCTCTCAGAGATGCTCCCTCACACTGATTTCTGTTCTCTCAGCCTTTCTTTTCTTAACACCAGAACCTCATCCCTGTTCCCCTCTTTATCTCTCTCCCACTCAATTCTTTCCCAAGAATTACTTCAGATGTCTATTTTATTTCTCCTTTGAGTGAGATTCAAATATCTTCCCTTGGGCCCTCCTTGTTACTTAGTATCTTTGGGTCTATGGATTGTAGCCTGGTTATCCTGTGCATTATGGTTAATATCCACTTATAAGTGACTACATACTCTGCTTGTCTTTCTGGGTCTGGTTTTTAGACAACTGTACAATTCCTGATACACTTCTCTTCGTGGGAAGATAGCTGGGGGCACTAGATTGTCACTTTCCAATTTGTAGACACACATACACTATTAAGACTACTATCACTATATCCTATTTTTACTTTTTTTTTCCTATTTTGCAACCATGATTTCAAGTGGGCTCCCAAACATCTAGATGACCAGACTATTCTAGCTCCCCATTATCCCTCTTTCCTCTGGCTCCAATAATTTGTCTTCTATTTTTAAGAATCCAATATGCCTTCTCTATTTTCAGTTTCAACTGATTTACTGTATTCTTATTTCATTGTGAAAACAGAAACTATCTTAAAAAACATTATAATCCATCTAACAAAAATCTGTCCATATATAATCTACTTTAATATACTTGAAAGCTATAAGGATTTTTGGCTTCTGCCTTATAAGGTTGTCAGATATATTACCCCCTCATCCTACAAACATTTCAAAATAGCCCACATCTTAAACATTAACAACATCAGCAGCAAGATAAACATTTCTAAATGGCAAACCTTTTATCATTGACGTCTCTTTCAAGTATATATATATAATGACTTTCATGGGAAATCCCCTCTTCTTTTTTATTATTATTTATTTAATTTTCTATTGGATATTTTACTTATATTTCAGAAGTTATCCCCTTACCCGATTCCCTCCCCCCACCCAGGAACTCCCTATCCCATTACCCCTTCTGCTTCTCTGTGGATGTGCCCTACCTACCCCCCAACTCCCACCACCCCACCCTCAAATTCCCCCACACATGGCGTCCAGCCTTCAAGACACCAAGGATTTCCTCTCCCACCTATGCTCCACAGGGCTACCTTCCTTTACATATACAGCTGGAGCCATGGATCCCTCCCTAAGTGCTCCCAAGCTGGTGGTTTAGACCCTGGGAGCTCTAGTTGGTTGGTATTGCTGCTTTCCTCATAGGGCCACAAACGCTTTCAGGTCCTACAGTTTTCACTCTAACAACTCCATTGGGACCCGCATGATCAGTTCAATGGTTAGCTGTGAGCATCTGTCTCTGAATATGTCAAACTCTGGCAGACCTCTAAGGACATAGCTAGATCAGGTTCCTGTCACCATGCACTTCCTGACGTCCACATCAGCGTCTACCTTTGGTGACAGCACATGGGATGGATACCCAGGTGGAATGGTCTCCAGACAGCCCCTCCTTCCGGAATCGTCTACAGATGGCCTCTCTTTCAGTTTCTGTCCCATACTTTGTCTCCATATTTGTTCCCTTGAGTATTTTGTTACTCCTTCTAAGAAGGACTTGGTCTTCCCTCTTCATGAGCTTCATGTGCTCTATGAGTTGAATCTTGGGTATTTCAAGCTTCTGGGCTAATATCTAATAATCAGTGAGTGAATACCCTGTGTGTTCTTTTGTGATTGGGTTACCTCACTCAGGATGATATTTTCTAGTTCCATCTATTTACCTAAGAGTTTCTCAAATTCATTGTTTTTAATAGCTGAGTAATACTCCATTCTGTTAATGTACCAAATTTTTTGTATCCATTCCTCTGTTGAAGGACATCTGGGTTCTTTCCAGCTTCTGGCTATTATAAATAAGGCTGCTATGAACATAGTGGAACATATGTCCTTGTTATACATTAGAGCATATTCTGGGTATATGCCCAGGAGTGGTATAGCTGGGTCCTCAGGTAGAACTATTTCCAATTTTCTGAGAAACTGCCAGATTTATTTCCAAAGTGGTTGCACCATCTTGCAATCCCAGCAACAATGGAGGAGTGTCCCTCTTTCTCCACATCCTTTACAGTGTTTACTATCACCTGAGTTTTTGATCTTAGCCATTCTGACTGGTGTGAGGTGGAATCTCAGTGTTGCTTTGATTTGCATTTCCCTGATGACTAAGGCTGCTGAACATTTCTTTAGGTGCTTCTCGGCCTTTTGAGTTTTCTCAGTTGAGAATTCTTCGTTAAGCTCTATACTCCATTTTTTTAATAGGGTTATTTGGTTGTCTGGAGTCTAATTTCTTGAGTTCTTTGTATATATTGGATATTAGCCCTCTATCAGTTGTGGGATTGGTAAAGATTTGTTGGTTGCCATTTTGTCCTGTTGACAGTGTTTTTAGCCTTACAGAAACTTTGCAATTTTATGAAGTCCCATTTGTCAATTCTTTATCTTAGAGCATAAGCCATTGGTGTTCTGTTCAGGAACTTTTCCCCTGTGCCCAAGTATTCAAGGTTCTTCCCCACCTTCTCTTCTATTAGTTTCAGTATATCTGGTTTTATGTGGAGGTCCTGCTGACTCTGGTCTGCACTTCTCAACCTCCACATCAGCATCCACCCCCGGTGACTTCACATGGGATGGATACCCAGGTGGAATGGTCTCCAGATGGCCCCTCCTTCAGTTTCTGTCCCTCACTTTGTCTCCATATTTGCTCCCATGAGTATTTTGTTACTCCTTCTAAGAAGGACCGAAGCACCCCCTCTTGGTCTTCCTCTTCATGAGCTTCATGTGGCTTGTGAGTTGCATCTTGGGTATTTCAAGCTTCTGGTTTTATGTGGAGGTCCTTTATCCACTTAGACTTGAGCTTTGTACAAGGGGATAAGAATGGATTGATTTGCATTCTTCTACATGTTGTCCTCCCAGAAAAGAAATACTTCCCATCACACAATAATCAAAACATCAAATGCACAAAACAAAGAAAAAAAATACTAAAAGCAGTAAGAGAAAAGGCCAAGTAACATATAAAGACAGACTTATAAGAATTACATGAGGTAAACAATTTAAACAGACCTATAATGCTTAAAAAATAGAAGCAGTCATTAATAGTCTTCCACTACCACCACCGCCCAAATACCTCAGAGACAGATAGTTTTAGGGCAGAATTCTATGAGATTTCCAAAGAGCTAATATCAATACTCCTTAAATTATTCCACAAAATAGAAACAGAAGGATCGTTGCCAAATTCATTTCATGAGGCTGCATTCTCTCTGATATCCAAATCCCACAAAGACTGAACAAGAAGCAGAATTATACAAAGCTTTCTGCACAGACATTGATGAAAATGCTAAATAAATACTAAATCCTAGAACAAATCAAAAAGATCAAGATGCAGGAATGGTTCAGTATACAAAAATCTCACAATGTAATTGTCCAGATAAAATAAACTGAAAGAATTTAAACCACATAAACATATCATTAGATGCTTATAAGGCCTTTGATAAAATCCAACACACTTTATGATAAAAGTCTTGGAGAGAACAGCAATACAAAGGTCATACCTACACATAATAAAGGCAGTATACAACAAGACTATAGCCAACATCAAATTAAATGGAGAAAAACTCAAAGCAATTCCAGTAAAATCAGGAGCAAGTCAAGTTCTTGCTAGAGCAATAAGGCAGCTAAAGGAGAAGGCGATATAAAGTGGAAAGGAATAAGTTAAAGTATTACTGTTTGCAAATGATATGATAGTAAGCAGAAACAACTCCTGAAATTCTGCCAAGGAACTCCTACAGCTGATAAACACCTTCAGCCACGTGAAGTTAACTTACTTTAAGATTAACTCAAAAAAAAAAAAAAAACCCAAAGCAGCAGCCCTCCTATATACAAATGAAACATGGGCTAAAAAACCATCAGCGATAGCCAGAAGTAATATAAAATATCTTGTAGTAACTCTAACCAGGCAAATCAACATCTTGTGATATCAAAATCTTCAAGCCTTTCAGGAAAGAAATTGAAGATTGCAGAAGATGGAAAGATCTCCCATGCTCATGGACTAGTAGGATAAACATAATGAAAATGACCATGTTACCAAAAGGAATCTATAGATTCAATCCAATTCCTATCAAAATCTCAGACCAGTTATTTACAGATCTTGCAAGAATAATACCCAACTTCATATGACAAAGAAAAAAAAACAGCCAACCAATGAACAAACAAAACAAACGAACAAACAAAACAAACGTCAAGAGAGCTAAAATGCTTCTGTAAATAAAAGAATTTCTGTGCAGTAAAAGAATACCATACCTGATTTCAAGCTCTACAATAGAGGTACTGTAATAAACCACACACAGTATTGGCATTACAACAGACAGGATGGTTGACAGAATCAAATTGAAGACACAGACATAAATCCACACACCTATGGACAACTGATTTTTGATAAAAATGTCAAAGGACAATCTCAGAGTCCAACTTAAATAAAAGAATACGGATAATAGACCACATATTGAAAGTTGAAGGTTAAAGGCTTCAATGGAGGGGGATGGGAAAAATGAGAATAGTGGGTGAGTTTACCCAAATCATGGATATATGGAAAAGCCTTATGGAAACTTAGCAATAAGTAGGTCAATTTCAAAATATGATTAAACACATACATGCAAATATTTAGAAGGAGATTATCTTGTATTGGGGGCAATCTCCCTCAGTATACTTGGATTATTAAATGAAAAGTTGAAGTACAAGGAATTGTATACCTTCCTTTGTGTTATTGGTCAGGGAGACCTGAGAGGTCTCCAAGACAGTTCAGGTTATTATCAATGATTTTGGTTAGTCAACAAAATTATATGGTTAAACCTATTTCCTGAAGACACAACATTGGCTGCAGTACATGGAGAAATTGATCTCAAACTAACTGGGAAACTTCTTTCCTGCTGGCTAGCTTTCATAGTTCCAGAAGATGCTGTGCAAGATGATGGGGTAGAAAAGTCATCAGTGACCTTTAATCAGTGCTTGATTCTACCTATTGCAATACCAAGTTTTCAGGAATGATGTGCCTACTGGGAGAACTGGAGTATAATTGTTGTGGGGTAAAGTTTCAACTGTATTTGACGTCTTCTCTACAGGAGTGAGTTTAATGTCTAGCACTCTAATTCTTGTTAAAAACCTGTGGATAGAAAACCGAGAGACCCTAGGAAAGAGACCCTAGGATTATTAATTTCTACCAAATGGTCACATCATCAAATTGCCATCTATGAGTTCATGTGCGTATAAACTATTAACATTTGTAGATGGTATGGTTCTACATCTAAGAGAGCCTAAAATTCTAACAGAAAATTCTAATAGTTAGTAAATACTGCCAAGAAAATGAATGACATAAAATTAATGTATAAAGATCAGCTTCCTTATACATCAGTAACTATTATCTGAGAAATGCATTATGGAAACAATTCCATTCACTAATCTCAAATCCTTTGGAATGGAAATAACAAAGCAATAAATGAATGTGCAGTGAGAATGTAAAGTACTCAAGAAAAAATACAGAAAGACATTAGAAGATGGACTGGTCATCTATGCTTGGATGGACAAAATTAACATTGTTAAAATGGCTATCCAATCAAAGGCAATACACAATGTAATCCAAATCAAAAGTAGAATTTCATTTTTCCACAGAAAGAGAAAACTAACATGGAAAAACAAATAAGCCAACATAGTAAAAGAAATTCTAACCAATAAGAAATGAACAAAAATAAGAAACATTTTGAATACTCAATAGACTTGACCAAAGAATAACCTCCCCATGAAATATCATACACAAATTTCAAAACTACAAATCAAAATAATGATATAAAAATTCTGAATGCACAAAGGCAGAAACATCAGAATAATGTCAATAACATTACCAATGTTAAAAGCAAAAAAAAAGTATGAGATATTCTTACAATATCTGAAACTATACAATTGTTAAACCAGATTTCTATACACAGAGATAGTGTCTCTTAGAGTGGTTGGATGAATAAGAACAATTTAAGAAAAAAAAAATAGAACAATTCATGGCAACCGAGCCAGTGATACAGAAAATACTTAAAGAAAATACAATGTCAACAAAATAACAGGAATTAACAATCATTGGTCATTAATATCTCTCAGCATTAATAGACTCAATTAAAAAATACAGGCTAACAGAATGAATAAGAAAACCTGATCCATTATTGTATTGCACACAAGAAACACACCTCAGAAACAAACATAGACATTACCTCAGAGTAAAGGGCTGGAAAAATGTTTTTAAGCCAACAAGTCAAAGAAGTAAGCTAGAATAGCAATTTTAATCTCAAATAAAATAGATTTTCAGCCAAAATGAATCAAAAGAGATGGGGAAATGTGCTTTATACACATTAAAGGGAAATTCTACCAAGATGATATCTCAATTTTGAACATTTATGCCCTAAATACATGGCATCCACATTTATAAAAGAAACATTACTAAAGCTTAAATCACATATTGAATACCACACATTATTGGGAGACTTCAACATCCGAATCTTACCAAATGACAGGTCATCCCATCCAAAACTAAACAGAGAAATAACAAAAATAACAGACATAATGAGTGAAATGGACCTAACAGATATATAGAATATTTCACCCAAACAAAAAAGAATATACCTTCTTCTCAACACTTCATGGAACCTTCTCCTAAATTGACCATATACTTGGTCACAATGCAAGCCTCAACAGATATTAGAAAATCAAAATAACCCCCTGAACCTTATCAGACTATCATGGATTAAAGCTGGACTTCAACATCAACAATAACAGCAGAAAGCCAACAAAATCATGAATATCTATTCTACTCAATGACCACTGGGTTAAGGAGAAAATAACAAAAAAATAAAGACTTAATAGAATTTAGTGAAAATGGAGGTGCAACATACCCATCGTATTGGATACAATGAAAGCAGTGCCGAGAAGTGCATACTGACAGGAGCCTGATGTAGCTGTCTCCAGAGAGGATCTGCCAGAGTCTCATAAATACAGAGGCAGATGCTCACAGTCAACCATTGGACTGAGCATGAGGTCCTCAATGGGGTCCCTAGTGGAGGAGTTAGAAAGGACTGAAGGAGCTGAAGGGGATTTTAACCCCATAGGAAGAACAACAATAATATCAACCAGCCAGACTCCCCAGAGCCCCCAGGGACTAAAGCACCAACCAAAGAGTACACATGAAAGGACTCACGGTTCCAGCTGCTTATGTAGCAGAGGATAGTCTTGTCAGACATCAATGGGAGGAGAGGACCTTTGTCCTGTGAAGGGTCGATGCCCCAGTGTAAGGGAGTTCCAGGGCAGGGAGGTGGGAATAGGTGAGTGTGTAAAGGAACATCTTCTTAGAAGCAGGGCAGGAGGAATTGGATAGGGGAAAGGGTTGGATAAGAGGTTTCTGGGGTGGGGAATTGGGAAAGGGGATAACATTTGAAATGTAAATAAAGAAAATATCCAATAAAAAACAATGAAAGCAGTGCAAAGAGGAAAGCTTATAACACTAAGTGACATACTGAAATTGGAGAGATTACATACTAGCAATTTAAAAGCACACTTAAAAGCTCTAGAACATCTGATCCTGTCCCCCTTTCCCCTCTCCTCTCTTCCTCCGACTGCTTCTTCCCTCTACCTCCAGTGATTATTTTCTTCCCCCTTCTGAGGAGGACTGAAGCATCCACACTTCAGTCTTGTTTCTTCTTGGGTTTCATATGGTCTATGAGTTGTATCGTGTGTATTCTGTGCTTTTGAGTGTGTGTGTGTGGGGGGCTCTAATATCCACTTATCAGTGAGTCCATACCATGTGTGTTCTTTTGTGGCTGGGTTACCTCACTCAAGATGGTGTTTTCTAGTTCCATCCATTTGCCCAAGAATTTCTCAAATTCATTGTTTTTAATAGCTGAGTAATACTCCGTTGTGTAAATGGACCAAATTTTTTGTATCCATTCCTCTGTGGAAGGACATCTGGGTTCTTTCCAGCTTCTGTATATTATAAATAAGGCTGCTACGAACATAGTGGAGCATATGTCCTTGTGGCATGGTGGGGCATCTTTTGATTATATGCCCAAGAGTGGTATAGCTGGGTCCTCAGGTAGAATTATTTCCAATTTTTCTGAGGAATTGCTAGACTGATTTCCAGAGTGGTTGTATCAGCTTTCAATCCCACCAACAATGGAGGAAGTGTTCTTCTTTCTCCACATCCTCACCAGCATCTCTTGTCATCTGACATTTTTATCTTAGCCATTCTGACTGGTGTGAGGTGGAATTTCAGGTTTGTTTTGATTTGCATTTCCCTGATGACTAAGGCTGTTAAACATTTCTTTAAGTGCTGCTCAGCCATTTGAGATTCCTTAGTTGAGAATTCTTTATTTAGCTGTGTTCCCCATTTTTAAATTCTGTTATTTGCTTCTCTGGAGTCTAGCTTCTTGAGGTCTTTGTATATTTTGGATATTAGCCCTGTATCTGATGTAAAGATCTTTTCCCAATTTGTTGGTTGCCGTTTTGCCATCTTACCTTACAGAAATTTTCCAATTTTATGAAGTCCCATTTATCAATTGTTGATCTTAGAGCATAAGCCACTGGTGTTCTGTTTAGGAAATATTCCCTTGTTTCAATGTGTTCATGGTTCTTTCCCACATTTTTTTCATTTAAATTCAGTGTGTCAGGTTTTATGTGGAGGTCATTGATCCCCTTGGACTTGAGCTTTGCACAAGGAGATAAGAGTGGATCAATTTACATTCTTCCACATGCTGAATCAGCACCAATGGAGGTGTGCAGAGTGGGGGATGGGGAACTGGAGGTAGCCACTACAAAGTCCCAGATGCTAGGGGCCCACGAGTTTCCCAGGACCCAACAGGGATGACTCTAGCAGAAATATCCAACAAAGGAGACAGAGAACCTGTAGAGGTCATATCAAGTGGATAGACATGGCCTCCAGTTGAAGGATGGGGCTACCTACTCATCTCAAAAATGTTAATTAATAATTGCTCCTGTCAAAAGGAAATTCAGGGACAAAGAATAGAACAGAGACTGAAGGAAAGGCCATCCAGTGATTGTCCCACCTAAGGATCCATTCCATCTGCAGAAACCAAATTCAGATACTATAGTTAATACAAAGAAGCACTTGCTGACAGGAGCCTGGCATAGCTGTCCCTTGAGATGCTCTGCCAGATCCTGACCAATATGGATGTGGATACACCCAGCCAACCATTGTACTAAGCACACGGACCCGAATGGGGGAATGAGGGGAAAGACTGAAGGAGCTGAAGGGTTTTGTAACCCAATAGGAAGAACAATATCAATCAACCAGACTTCTCAAGGCTAACAAGGACTAAACCACCAACCAAAGAATACACATGGAGGGCCCCATGGGTCCAGCTGCATATGTATCAGAGGATTTATTTATCTGGCATCAATGGGAGGGTTATTTTCTTGGTCCTCTGGAGCCTTGATGCCCCAGGATAGCTGAGTGCTAAGGTCTCTGAGGTGGGAGTGGTTGGGTGGGGGAGCATCCTCATAGAAGCAGGGACAAGGGGAGAGGATAGGGGGTTTGTGGAGGGGAAATCAAGAAGGAGGATAAGATTTGAAATATAAACAAATAAAATAACCAATAAAAAACCCTCTAGAATCAAAAGAAGCATACACATGCAAGAGTAGTAGACAGCAGAAAATATCAAACTTGGGGAAGAAATCAATAAATTAGAAACAAAGAGTGCAATACAAAAAAAATCAATGAAACTGAGAGTTGGTTCTTTGAGAAAATCAAGAGGACAGACAAACTCTCAGCCAGACTAATTAAAAGACAGAGAGACAGTACCCAAATTAACAAAACCAGAAATGAAAAGTGGGACATAAAAACACACACTGAGGAAATCCAAAGGATCATTAGGCCTTACTTCAAAAGCCTGTGCTCTACGTAATTGGAAAATCTAAATGAAATAGATGGTTTTCTTAATAGATTACAGTTAACAAAGTTAAATCAAGATCAGGTAAATGAAGTAAATAATCCTATATCTCCTAAAGAAATAGAAGCAGTTATTAAAATTCTCCCAAACAAAGAAAGCCCAGGGCCAGATGGTTTTCAAGTAGAATTCTGCCAGACTTTCAAAGAAGTGCTAATACAAATATTGCTGAAACTATTCCACAATACAAATATTGCTCAAACTATTCAACAAATAGAAACAGAAGGAAAACTGCAAAAGTCATTCTATAAGCCCAGTCACCCTGATACTTAAACTACACAAAGACTAAACAAAAATATTTCAGATCAATTTCCTTATGAACATTAATGAAAAAATACTCAATAAAAATTTAGCAAACTGAATCCAAGAACACATCAAAAACATCATCCACCATTAAAAACTAGCCTTCATCCTAGGGATGCAAGGGTTATTCATACAAAAATCCACCATATAAACAAACTGGAAGGAAAAAAAAACTACATTATCATCTCACTGGATGCTGAAAAAGCCTTTGACAAAATTCAATCAAAAAAATTCATGATTAAAAAAAGACTTGAAACGATCAGGAACACAAGGCCCATACCTAAACACAATAAAGACAACTTACAGCAAGTTGATAGTTATCATCAAATTAAATGAAGATGAACTTAAAGCAGTTCCACCAAAATCAGTCATAAGACAAAGCTAACCACTCTCTCCATATCTATTCAGTATAGTCTTTGAATTTCTAGCTCGAGCAATAAGGCAGTAAAGGGAGATCAAGGGAATACAAAATGGAAAGGATGAAGTTAAAATATCACTATTCCCTGGATGTAAATTGTTATTCATCATATTTATGGTTGGGCCTGGCTTTGTGGGGGTATCTATTTTTCTTATTAATCTTTTTAGTAGCCAGTTAGCTGTGCCTTCTGTGGTATCAGACAGGCATATCAATCCTCGGACCCATAAGGGAACTGAGTCTGGGCCATTCCCTTTAAGGGTAAGAGGGTCCTTCCCCATATCTGTGGCAAAGTTTTGTTGGTCTTGGGGGTGCCAGAGGCAGTCAGCAGCAGATTTGCCATGAGCTTTCAGCTTTAGAGAGATAAAAGTGAACAAGGCATGATGGAGAGTATTTCAGCGGGACTCCTTCTGAGGGGGGTACCGTTTCCTCTCTTTTGTTTTTAAAGCCAATTTTTCAGAGTTCTTGTAAAATCAGGGCAGAAGCGCCAACAGTCGCTCCTTCCACACTCAGAGATTCACGAAGACCCTATTTAAGGATATATAAATCTATATTAATAGTCTTTTGTCAAAGGACTGTTATAGCACCGCCAACAACTAATCAGACTATATAATGTATCGATTAGTAATAGCTTCTTCTACTTTTTGTGAGATTACCTCTCTTTTGTCAATTAATTGTTGAGGAAAATTAGGATTTACATCTCTCTTGAGAATATTGAACAGAGACTTAAATTCTTTTGTGGAGAGCTTAAAATGGGATCTTAGCCAATTAGCAACACTTAGAAACTTTTGAAAATAATTTAAAATAAGTAAACTCTCTCCCTCTCTCTTTTATTTTTAGACCCTTCATCTGCGTTTTTTTAATTGGATATTATATGTATTTACCTTTCAATGTTATCTCCTCTCCCATTCTCCCCCAAAACCCCTTATCCCATACCCCCTCCTCCTAATTTTAGTGACATCCAGGGAAGAGAAATCTTGAAAATTCCCTTCTTTTTTGCTTTCCAGGTAAAAATGAATTATCCGTGATGTCTGCTATTAGAAGTTCTAATCCAGATGCTGGCCTCCGAACTTACACTACTCAGACCTTTGAAGGGCCACTGACAAGAACATCAAACAGCTAGAGATTGACATCACTAATCTGAAGAAATCCCTCGTTTCGCTGTCTGAAGAGACCTCCTAAAATCGAAAAGATCCTTATTGGACTTGATTTACTCTATTACAATAGAAAAGGCTGTGTACAGCCCTTGACTGTGTACAGATCTTAAAGAAGAAGGTTGCCTTTACATAGACAAGACAAGGAGGGTTAAAGAGAGCATGAAACAGGTAGTGAAGGCCCTAAGAAAAATCAGAGAGAGAAAGAGACAGATGAATGCTAGTACAAGAATTGGTTTTCAGCCTCTCCAAGGTTGTCAACCCTATTTCCTCCCATCTTGGGACCATTATTTGGGTTCTTTTTGCTTTTTTCTGCTGGTTCCTGGCTCTCAAATAGGCGGACTAACTCTGTGATAAAACAGATAAATAATTCGGTAGCAAAACCTATTCAGATACAATATCATAAGTTAGCTATGGAGGACCACAAGACTCAAGATGATGTTGTTACTCTATCCAGGGTGTTTCCAAAACCCATCTCCACCCAACCTAAAAGAGGGGACTTCTGCCCCTAGACCAAGCAGAGAGGGGGCACCCAGAACCCCCTCTGACTGGTGATCTAAATTCTTGCTTAGGCTGCGAGGCTAAGCACTACAAGGGAATATAAATAAAAGATAAAAATATCTCTCTGGGTTCCCTGAGGGACAAGCCTGACTGCATAGGGGTTGATGTCAAAAGTATCCCCTCTCCAGGAAAAAGACATTGGGATGGGTATGGCCCTCATGCCTCACTGGACAACGACAGGGAGACTGGAGCCATTACAAGGTCCCCGTCAAATACTGGAGGACAGTCCTCTATCCCTGCCTTTGCAAGTTTAGAATTGCCACAGCCCTTTTATACTTAGTAATTTCTCTAAAAAATGTTGTCTTAAGCAGGATATGGTGACACATATACTCTATAATATGTGTCAGTACTTGGGAGACAAAGGCAGAAGGGTCAGAGTTCAAAGCTAGCTGGCTGTGGGAATAGAGTGACAGAAGAGCTCTAGTAATGATGTCCTGGAGAGAAAACCAGCTTATCTGAACATCTCTGGTAAATTAAATTAATTAGCTTGTAGAAGGCATGGTATGAATCACAACAGTTACATGGCTCAGCCAGTAAAGGCATTTGTTGTGCAAGCCTGGCAACCTGAGTTCTGTCTCTGGAACCCATATTAAGGTAAAAGTAGAGAACTAGCTTTACAGAGGTGTCCTCTGACCGCCACGTGTGTACCTTGGCATGGACACACACACACACACGCGCGCACACACACACACACACACACACACACACACACACACACATACGTAATTTCCTTAAAAGAAAAAAGTATCAAGCCAGGCATAGTGCCACATACATTCTTTTTCAGAACTTGGGAGAGAGAGCCAGGTGAATCTCTTGAGTTTGAGGCCAGTCTGGTCTACATAATGAGTTCTAGGGCAGTGAGGGCAACACAGAGAAACCCTGTCTTGGGAAAAAATATTGATAAGAGATGACTTTTAAACAAAAATGGAAATTTAGGGGCTGGAGCAATTTATTAGTGGTTAAGAGCCCTTATTCTTAGTCAAGGAACAAGCAAGGTATTAAACCCAATTACATGAACAGATCATTGTTTCTGGGGGCTTGTCGGGATGACCAAAGTGTCTGGGCCTGCTTCCCTGTCCTAGCCCAGGGTCATTTTCGTGTCTAGAGCCTACTTCCTTGTTCTAGCCTAAAATTTAGATTCATGTCTGAGATTGCTTCATTGTTCTAGCCTGGAATTTGGATTTCTACCTGAAATTGCTTCTTTGTTCTAGCCTGATGTGCGATTCCTGCCTGAAGCCTGCTTCCTTGTTCTTGGCCAATGTCTTATTCTTGCCAAGCAGCCCCAAAGGCTCTCCGCCTCTTTGTGTTTATTGTATTGCTTGTTCCTTGACTATTTGCATCTATTGTATTGCTAGACCCTCAACCTAGAACTGACCTTAATACATGCATGTAATTAAAATGGTATAAAAGCGAAAAGGAGGAGGGGGAAGGGATGGGGGTTCTAGGGAGGGGAAATGGGGAAAGGGGATGACATCTGTATTGTAAATAAATAAAATATCCAATAAAAAATTGAGAAAGATATCAGAAGACAGAACGTTTCCCTTTCTCATTGATTTATAGGATTGACATAGTAAAAGTGGCTATCTGACCAAAAACAATCTCTATATTTAGTGCAATTACCATCAAAATTCTCACACAATTCTTTACAGAACTTGAAACAGCAATTCTCAATTTCATATGGAAAAATAAAAAAAACTAGAATAGTTAAAATAATCCTGTGCAGTAAAAGAATTTCTGGAGGTATCACCATCCCTGATTTCAAGCTGTACAACAGAGCAATAATAATAATAATAACAATAATAATAATAATAATTGCATGTTCTTGGTATAAAAATAGAAAGATTGATCAATAAAATAGAACTATAAACTCACACATCTGTAAACACTTAATTTTTGACAAAGAAGGCAAAAACCATACAGCGGGAAATGAAGGCATTTTCACTAAATGGTGCTGGTCTAACTGGATATCTGCATGTAGAAGAATGCAAATTATTTCATATTTATCACCCTGCACAAAACTCTAAGTCCAAGTGAATCAAAGACCTTAACATAAAACCAGATGCACTAAATTTAATAGAAGAGAAAGTGGATAATAGCCTTTAACATACTGGTACAGAAGATAACTTCCTGAACTGAAGACCAATCACTCAGAGACGAAGATCAACAATTAATAAATGAGATCTCATGTAACTGAAAATGATTTGCAAGGCAAAGGACACTGTCAATAGGACAAACCAGGAGCCTACAGACTGGGAAAAGATCTTTACCAACCCTACATCTGACAGAGGGCATGACCACTAATAACAGCAGTAAGTATGAACTGGAGTTATACTATGTATCCCTGCAGCAAGCCCCTAGGAACCTAAAATATCATGAGTCCCAGCAGTCTGACATTGAGCTTTACATTAGACTTTGGTTTTGATTAGATCTGATTGTGACTCTGTTCTAGTTCTTTCCTCTTAGTAAGAAACTGTTTAACTTGATATCTTTCTTCATGATCTAGCTCAATAAGTCTATTTGAACTTTATCTCCAATCATCCTACACAACCTGCCATATCTAACCTTTATAACAGATCTAGTATCCAATAATCCAAGTGGAACTTAATAAAACTAAAATATTCTGTGCATCTAAAAAAAATAGTAATGTAAAGAAGAGTCCCATCAGTTAAAGACAACCTTTACCAGCTATACATCTCACAGAGAATTTATATCTAAAACATATAGAACTAAAAACAAAACAAAGCAAAACAAAAATCAAACAAAAAACCTCACCAAAACCAACACCAATACAGATGCAGAATAACAAAGGGCCCACTCAATAAATGGACCAGAGACCTGGACAGAGATATCTCCAAAGAAGAAGTACCAGTGGCTAGGTTACATACAAAAATGTTAGCTGAGAGCATCCACCTCTGTATATGTCAGGCTCTGGCAGAGCCTCTCAGGAGACAGGTATATCAGGCTCCTGTCAGAATGCACTTCCTGGCATCCACATCAATGTCTGCATTTGGTGACTTCCTGTTCCTTAACTATTTGCATCTATTGTATTGCTAATTCCTCAACCTAGAACTGACCTTAATACTTGTATGTAATTAAAATGGTATAAAAGTAAAAAAAAAAAGATTAACCATTTCTAGCAATTATGTAAATGCAAATCAAAATAAATTTGAAATTTCATCTTTCCCAATCAGAAAATCACGAAAACAATTTGCAACAAATGCTGAAGGAGATATGGGGAAAAGAGAACCTTTATTCACTGTTGGTGGGACTGCAAACTAGTTCTAGCCATTCTGCAAATCAGCGTAGATAATTCTCAAAAGACTAAAAATAAATCTACCATATGACTTAGCTTTAGTAATTCTTGGTGTATGATCAAAGGACTAAATATTTTTTCCCCATATACTTGTTCAGCCCTGCTCACTTCTTCTCTACTCATAATACCTAGGAAATGGAAACAACTTGAATGTCGCTCAACCAGTGAACGGATACTGAAAATGAGTAACATACACACAATTTAATACTGTTTATCTATAAAGAAACATGAAGCCCTATAATTTGAAGGTAATGAATAGAAGTAGAAATGATAGTGCTATGAGGGGTAACTTGGACTCAGAAGGACAATTGACACATATCCTTTCTGGATCCTACATCCAAATCTTCAGACCTGAATACACTTCCAGAATTCATGGCAAAAATAAGCATAGTAAAAAGGAACCATTGCTGCAGTGAGGTGGGCTGGAATGGAGAAGAAATAAAGATGGGAATAACAAGGTACAAGTGATCTGATGAGGATAATCGGGGAAATGCTATGGCCCTAGTTAGGGAGTAGGGGGTGGAATAAAGGAAAAGGGGGAATGAGGTAAAATAACAGTAAGGACATCTGAAAATCCTAAGGAACCATATTATTACCTATCTATCTAAAACAATTATAATATTTGAAAGTCAATATGCAAATATTTATATATAGTTCATCCAATCTAGGCTGACAATGCCCCCTCCAAGAGCCTAAAAAGCATGTAACAAAACAGACACAAGGTATGAGAAACTACCTTTTGATTTGTAATTCAGTATTGTCCAAGAAACTCTCAAAGCATTATAGAGTATTGCTCTTGCTCTTAGTTATTCCCTAAAGGTAAGTCTCTATTTCTGAAGACAGACTGGACTTCAGACACAGGGTCCAGAGGCTACCCTGACTAAGAACTGGCATGAAAACCTCTTCTGGGTGAAAGCAACCAACATATCCAGCTATGATGCTTATGAAGTGCAACAATAGCCAGCCTTGAATGACAAACCTAAGCTTGCAGTTTAGTTTTCAAACTATCGGTAGCCAGCAGCTCAGAAATTGGAGAATAGACCTACTACTCAACAAGAGGGAAATTATACCTGGTACTGGAAACCTAGTCAACTAACCAGAGCTAGTGAAGTAATGGATCTCGGTAAGAAACCTACAACTATCATTTTACTACACAAGCATAATTCTTAAATATATCCTAAATATTTATCCTTATATCCACAGATAAGGATAATCCTTGCCCTTAACCACAAGATAACTAGCAAGTATATTAATATAATTTGTTAAACACCAACCAAGAATATGATGATTAGTTCCAAATAGAGGAAGGAAATCAGAGTGTGATGGCTAATCTTGATTGTCAACTTCACTCCATTTGGAATCAACTGAAACTCAAGTCAAGCAGTTTGGCCAAACCGTGAGAGAATTTTACTCATAGAATATTTTCAGGTGTGTAGATATACCCTAGAGATCTTTTACTATCTTCTGATGGATGCTCACATGAAAGGCCATAGAAGAAAGCTATTGCCTTTTATTTGCTTGGCCTGAGTATCTCTGGAAAGTTCATCTATCTTGATACTGAGTCAATCATTATTCGTATTAGAACTCACTTCATTGAGATTCCAATGTATACCAATAAACATCTGAGGCATCCATCATCATGGACTAAACAACTATTGGATTCTTGGTCATCAATAAACAGCCATTGTTGGGCTAGCAGGACCATAGCTTGTAAGTCACTCTAATAATATATTATATATGCACATGTATAATACTATTAGAGTATAATATATTAGAACACATACGTGCTCGCGTACACACACACACACACACACATACATACAAGCTATTAGTTCTGTTCCTTTGGAGAAATTTCATTAATACACTCCTCATAAAGGAAACTGGTTTTTTTTTTTTTTTTTTTTTTGCTATAGATGAGAGCTTTTCAGAAAACTATAACCAATTAAAATGATGAGTTATAGAATCCATTCCCAAAGAATATATCTGTGCTACAACTTCAACAAGTAAAGCTCATAGAACACAGGGGAATGAATGGTGGACAGATTATTATTTTCTTTGGAAAGAGCCAAAGGATCAGTGGATTCCCTATACGAAACAGTATTTCCTACTAATGTCAGAAGCTATGCTCATAAAATTTCACCTATATGAGTTCCTAAACACAGGATGAACAAGGACAATAGACATGCTAATGTAGACAGGGAAAAGGTCACCAGGCATCAACCCTACATAAAGAATTAAAGGCAGCTAAGAAATGTAGATTGCATTAGAATTAGTCTTCCTCAGGAAGTTATGCAATATTAAATGTTTAGTTCTGAAAATATATATACCAGTACATTATACAAACTGAGCAATTTGAAATTATATATATATATGTGTGTGTGTGTGTGTGTATTTAGTTATATTGTATAATCAAAAACACAATCAGTGAATAAAGAAGCAATGAATTTGAACGAGAGCAAGGAGGGTTATGTGCAAGGGTTTGGAGGGAAAAAGGGAGCTGTTATAATCATATTATAATCTTAAAAATAAAATAACTAAAAAAAGATTAATTTATTTTTTATTTTACAGGAGTCCACAGTTAAGAGACTTTAGAATTCAAAGAAACTTTTGATATTTTAAAGAGACTTTAAATATTAGAGGGGCTTTGGCATATTAAGGAGTTTTAGTTATTATAAAGATATTGAATTTTTAAAGTGTCTGAAGTTTTAAAGACTGTGGGATTTTTAAAATTGGGGAATTTATATTGTGGCATTAAAATATTAACATGCCATTGTGTAGACAAATGGAAAAGAAAAGGTTTAAATGGAATGGTGGTGTGTTTCTGTGTTGGGTGGACAAGAAGTCAATTGTGCTTTTAATTTTGTGTCAACTTGTTACATACTAGAGTTATTTTAGAAGAGTAACCTCAATTGAGAACATATACCCACAAGATTGACCTATGATCAAGCCTGTGATGCCTTTTTGATTGATTATTGATGTGGGAGGTCCCGATCACCGGGGCTGATGCTACTCCTGAGCTGGGCTGATAGTCCTGGAGGCTATGTGAAAGCAGGTTGAACAAGCCAAGAGAAACAAGAAAGTAAGCAGCAGCCCTGCCTGGCTTCTGGATAAACTCCAGACTCCAGGTTACTACCTTGAGCTCCTGCCCTAAATTTCCTCAATGAAAGAATGTGACAATGAATTATAAGCTGAAATAAGCCACTTTGTTTTCAAATTGCTTTTGGCCAAGGTTTATTACAGCAGTAGAAACAGTACCTAAGTCAGAGGTGAAAAATGAGAGCTAGAAGGAGCCATCACGCCCAACACAGAAATCCAACAATCACCTAACAGTAACAAAAAAAGAGAAGGAATACAAATAGCACAAGCAACAAGACATGCAACCAAAAACCAAATAGGAAATAGGAAACATCTTTTATGGTGATTGATTTTAATGTCAAGTTGCCACACATTAGAACCAAGTGTATTGGAGCCTCAATTGAAGAATCGTCCTGATGCACTTCATTGAGGTGGGAAGACTCATTCCAAATATGAGCAGCCCGTTCTGGTAGCAATCTAGATTTAAAAAAGAAAAGATGGAAGGAGGATGATTATTTCCTCTTTTCTCCTTGGCATTCCCTCTTAATAGTTGTTTGATTTATCCTATCCATAGAAAGGGAAATTACTTCCCTGTTATACATGTGACACAGGTTCAGTGCCAACATAATTCAACTTGGTAGATTGTGCAGGGCCAGAAAAAGTCAAGCAAACACTTCCTCTTTTATGTATTTTTTTCCCTTCATGTTTTTTCTTTATTTGTTTTATTATATTGTTTTTAGTATTTTAACTTATATTTCAAAATATTCTATAGTTTTACTTTTTTATTCTTTCTTTCTTTCTTTCTTTCTTTCTTTCTTTCTTTCTTTCTTTCTTTCTTTCTTTCTTTCTTTCTTT
>NW_021604563.1:18532681-18579729 GCF_004785775.1 Grammomys surdaster
TTTCTTTCTTTCTTTCTTTCTTTCTTTCTTTCTTTCTTTCTTTCTTTTAAACTTCAGATCTCCTTCCCCTCCAAGTCCAACTGTTCCACATCCCGAATGTCATCTCCTCGGTTCCTTTTCTCCATGAGGATGTCCCCACCCACTCCATCAGAACTCTAAATTTTCTAGAGCCTCCACTCTCTTGAGGGTTAGGTACATCTTCTCTGACTAAACTCAGACCCGGGAGTCCTCTGCTGTTTGTGTGTTGGAGGCCTCATATCAGCTGGTGTATGCTGCCTGGTTGGTGGTCCAGTGTTTGAGAGATCTTGTGTGTCTAGGTTAATTGAGACTACTGGTCCTCCTACAGGGTCACCCTCCTCCTCAGCTTCTTCCAGATTTCCCCAAATTCAACCACAGAGGTCAACATCTTCTGTCCATTGATTGGGTACAAATATCTGCTTTGACTCAGCTGCTTGTTAGGTGTTTAGGAGGTCAGTCATGATAGGTTCCTTTTTGTGAGCATTCCATAGCATCAGTAATAATGTCAGGCCTTAAAGCATCCCCTTGAGCTGGATCCCACTTTGAGTCTGTCATTGGACCTTCTTTTCCTCAGTCTCTTTTCCATTTCCATCCCTGCAGTTCTTTCAGACAGGAACAATTATGGGTCAGAGTTTTGACTGTGGGATGGTAACCACATTTCTTACTTGATGTCCTGCCTTTCTACTGGAGGTGGGCTCTACAAGTTCCCTCTCCCCAATGTAGGGCACTGTGGGAGGGACTGTAGGGGGCTGAGACTGAGTCAAAAGAGCTAGGTGCCAGGAGTGATGCTAAACGCCTTTCGTTAATTTACGGTATGCTCTCTACATTTGCCATCATGTGCATTCCTCAACAGATAAAAACAGACAATGGCCTTGCCTTCACTAGCTCTCAATTTAAAACCTTCTACACATGCTGGGAAATTGCCTATCATACAGGAATTCCCCACAACCCTTAGGGCCAAGAAATATTAGAAAGAACACATCAGATCCTGAAGGATCTGAAACAACAAACCACTACTTATCCTTCTAATGTACAATTAATGATGGCACTGACTATCCTAAACATATGTAACATCTACAAAAACTCCAAACACTCTCTTATTTCTCTCCATTGGCACACACCAAAATTAGCTCCCCCTATCCTAGTACAATGACAAGATCCTTTGGATGGAATTTGGAAGGGACCATACCCCTTCCTTACAACCCGGTGGGGTTTCGCTTGTGTCTTTCCACAGGACCAGCCCAAGCCTATCTGGGTCCCTGCCAGAAATGTCTGATACAACCCCACCAACCAAGAAGATGGCCTGCCTCTCACTGACAGATCAAGAACCAAGGAGGGGGAGAAGAAGGTGAAGGAGACACTACATCCAGCGGAACACCAGGATCTCCTGGAAGGACATCCATGACCTGGTGATAGCTGCCCAGGCCACGTGCTCTCCACAAGCCCTCCTCTCCTTCATTCTCTTGGCAGTTTTTGTCATCCTTCATGCTAACTCTGCTCCCTAGCCTTCCCAACATCTACCATTGGAGATTCTATGCTAGGGAAACCTACAATGGACACAAGGTTATAGGAACCCAGGATTGCCCACTTGAAGGATGTCAAACCAGAATTGAGATCCCCCTACACTCAGATTCCATCTCCACTACTCCCAGCCCTTTTCTCTGCTTCCCTTACCGAAACACAGGTGCGTGTCTCCAGGAGGTCTCTACATATGGAGATTGCAGATATTGAAGCTGCAGGATGGAATCCAAGAGTCACAAAGGCACCATGCTCACCAACCTTAAAACTCATTCTCAGCTTTCCATCAGCAATCCATGGAATGAACGTTGGTGAACAGGAGTCATGAGTAAACTTTACCCCAATGGCTATGCCAGATACCCCGTAGCTGACCTACACATCTCCCGTGAACTTGTTCCTGCCCCCAAATCTGCCTTTACCTATGTTAATATTATCCAACAGAAAAACCAGTCTCAGGTGAAACTACAAGCTACCCTCTCCTGGCTACAGTACATCCAATATGCAACAGACCTCCTTCTCTTAACAACCCACCCCAATTCCTCCCAATGCTTTTTCTGTGCCTCTTTCTCCCAACCACTATTAACAGCTGTTCCCATTAACTTTTCCCTTTACAACCTCCATGGACCCCTGCCCACGAGGAAAACACAGGAAAGTCCTCTCTTTGACCTACCCTCACCTCTTTGCCTTGTAGGGCCCTCCTCAAAACCCCATCTCACATGTGTCCATGACATCACCATTACCAAATCAGTATGTATTAACCCTCCTCCCCTCCTCTGGTGCAAAGGCACTACAGGTGCCTGTATCAACCCTCATTTTTAGGGCTCCTGTGCCCCCGTGATTGTTGTCCCCCAGGTTTATCTCTACGAACCTGAAGAACTCACCTGGCAGATGGATGGAAGCCAAAAGAAGAGAGAGATCTTCATCTCTCTGCTCATTGGACTAGGCCTTACTCTTTCACTTGGTGCTACTGGAACTGCTGGAGCAGCCCTTGTCAAAATACAACATCTTGCCGGTGACTTCCAGGACAAGCTTGACCAGACAATGGCCTCTACTACAGACAGCATTGAATCTCTTCAACAACAAATAACCTCTCTAGCAGGAGTTGCTCTCCAAAACCGGAGAGCCCTGTATTTGTTGACTGCTGAACAGGGGGGAGCTTGTGTTTTGCTGGAGGGAGAATGTTGCTTCTATGTCAATGAATCTGGACTGGTAGAACAAGATGTACAAATGCTCAAAGAGCTTCAGGAGAACCTCTGGGCATGCTATACTTCTAACACCCCTATCCCTTGGTACTCTAACCCCTTGATGGCTTGGGTTCTTCCCCTCCTTGTCCCCATACTAGGAATTGGAGCCTTGCTTCTCTTGGCATCCTGCCTCATTCAGTTTCTAAAGCAACAGATGAATAGCATTGCGAAAATAACTACCAATCAGGTCTTGGTTCAATATCAAACTGTTCCCAACATAAGAGACACTTATTCTGATGATACCTCTCCTTTATAAAAGAAAAAGGGGGAGCTGTAGGGCAGTGGGCTGTGAGAGGCAGCTGGGCGCCTGTTCGAGCACGAGCTTCAAACCCGGGACCCTCATGGGATAGACCGCATTTGGCATTGCTCCTGGCACCTAGCTCTTTTTTACTCAGTTCTCCACAGCCCCTCCCACAGAGATGTTCATGGCCACTGGTCACTTAAGAATAGTGCTTCAGGCTCTCCCACATGTAGATCAGGCATCCCCAAGCTCTCAGACAAAGCCAGTATCTGCTACCAGACTTTAACCCACCTGAAAACTTTATATATTTAGCTCACTCAGGAGAATTATCCTGTTCTCCGAGAGCTTCTGTCACGAGACTTGGGTGGGGGCAGTGGCGGAGGCAGCAGTGGACTCTCCCTGCTCACACTCCATCCCCTTGGCCTGGACCTCCGGGTGGAGGCAACTGCAGTGATAGACCTTCCCTGCTTGCACCCTGTCCCCAGTCGGGCTAGAGATCGTCATGGGACACCCTCTGGCAGGGACCCACAGGGCACTTCATCTAAATTCCCTCTCTTTGAGTCCTGAGAATCTCTCATATCGCATTCTTCTTATAATTTAAAAATATTTATGTGGATTTTTCTTTTATTATCAGGTAAATGTATCAGTTTCTTTTTTCAGGCTCTTGTTTTTCCTCCTTTTATCTTTTTTTACTGTCAGTAGTAGATTTATGTCCACTTATTTTTAAAAGCTTTTTAGTATTTTTATTTCCTTTTATTGTTTTATTATTTATTTAACGAGCACATAAGAAATGGAATTCTTTGTGGCAATTCATATCTATATATCACTATACTTTCTTTTTCATTCCCTGGTGTTGTAGCCCCTCCTTATTCCCTACCTGATGGCTAAAGACATAGAACACTTGTCAAATATCTACTGTTGATTTCCATCTGTGTTTATTTCTTTTCTTTTTTTCTTTTCTTTTCTATTCTTTCCCTTTCTTTCTTTCTTTCTTTCTTTCTTTCTTTCTTTCTTTCTTTCTTTCATCTTTTTAAAAAATTTTTTTTGAGAAAAGCTATCAGTTTGTACCCTGGAATGGTCTATAACTTACTACAATAGACCTGACTGGTATTAAAACTTATAGCAATACTTCTGTTTCAGTCACCAAATGTTAATATTACAGGTGTGAGCAAGTATATCTCATTCAAATTACGTATTTTATTTTGAGAATTGACTACTAATTAGCTCACTCATTATACTGGATTATTTGTTATTTTAGTTTTGCAATATTTTGAGTACTTTATGAATTATAGATATTAGTCTCTAGTTGGATGTATAGTTGTGAAAGGCTTTTTTTTCCAGTTATGTAAACTATCCCTCTATTTTGCTGATTCTTTTTATATTCAGAAGCTTTTCCTTACTATACAATCCCATTCCTCAAGTCTTGGGGCTATTTTCTGTGCTATTAGAACCAATTGTAGAAACTTTTTGCTTGCACTTACATCATTTGTTTTTCTTTAAGCAGTTTCAAAATTTCAGATTGCTTTTTACTTAAGGGTCTTAGATATATTTTGAATTGATGTGTGTGTGTGTGTGTGTGTGTGTGTGTAGATATGTTCAAGTCCATATGGAGACAAGACAAGTGGTCAATGTTGAATGTCTTTTTCAGTCACTGTCCACATTAGTTTTTAATATCTTTAACTAAACATGGAGCTCACTGCCTCAACTGTACTGGTTGGACAGTAAGCCCCAGAGATGCACTTATCTTCATCTCTTCATCTTTAGGGTTATAGTCACATGCCACCACACATAGGTTTAAATGGGTGCTTGGGATTGAACTCAGGTCCTCATGCTTATACACCATCTCCCTAGCCAAGCTACACATTTGCTACGTGTATGGAGGGGGAAACTAGGTACAGGCCATGTATGCTCTTGGGTTGGTGGTTCAAGCTCTGAAAGCCCCAAGGGTCCAGGTTAGTTCACTCTTTTGGTCATCTTATGGAGTTCCTATCTCATTAGAGGCTCCTGTTCTTCCATAAGAGTTCCCAAGTTTTATCCACTGTTTGGCTATAGGTGTCTGCATCTGTGTGAGTCAGCTGCTGGGTGGAGCCTCTCAGAGGACAGCCATGCTATGGTCCTGTCTGCAAGCATAACAGAATATCATTAATAGTATTAGGAACTGGCACTTGCCCACGGGATGTGTCCTAAGTTGGGTTGGCCATTCCCACATTCTCTGCTCCATCACCCTGCCCTCAGTGCCTACATTTCTTATAGATAGAATAAATTTTGCACTGAAAATTTTTATGGTGGGTTGGTGTTTCTATCGCTTTACTGGGGTTCCTGCCTGGCTACAGGAGGTGACCTCTTTAAGTTCCATATCCATAGTGATATGAGTCAGAGCTAAGGTTACTCTAATTGATTCTTAGGCACCTCCTTACCCCATGTCTCTATCTTGTCTGGGAGACGCCCCCCCCCACCTCCTCACCCTCTTCATTTGTAGATTTCCATTTATGTTCATGGCTATCTGGCCATGTCTCCTGTCCTTCCCCATACCCAATCTAGAACCCTACCATTCTCCTCCTGATCCCCTGTTCATCCCAGTTCCCTCCTTCTATCTGCCTCTTATGACTATATTATCCCCCCTTCTAAGTGAGATATAAGCATCTTCCCTTGTGCCTTTCTTCTTCTATAGTTCTTTGTGGAGAGCCGCATAGTGCTGCGCCTTTAAGATGGCACTGGTCTCCGCCTTCCGCCACCTGCTGGCGAGGATTCTTAGGAGTAAACAACTCCTTATATGGCTGTGGCAGTTGATCTGGCTTGTCTGTGTGTGTGTGTGTGTGTGTGTGTGTACCTATCTGCTGTTGCCACGTGGCAGACGGGGGTTGGCTAGTCCTAGAGTACTTAAGCCTGGGAGAAGCTTCCCCCGGGGTCGTCAGAAGATTGTTCAAAGGTCCTAAATAAACTGCTTGGAGAAGAGCTCCTGCGTTGCGTCTTCCTTGCTGGTCGAGGGTGGATGCAACAGTTCTTTGGATCTGTGGTTTGTGTACTGGCTATTCTACTTTATGGCTAATATCCACTTATAAGTGAGTACATACAATGCATGTTCTTTTGGGACTGGGTTACCTCACTCAAGATGATATTTTCTAGTGCCATCCATTTCCCTGCAAAATTCACGGTATCTTTGTTTTTAATAGCTGAATAGTATTCCATTGTGTAAATGTGTCACATCTTCTTTATCCATTCTTTATTTGAGGGACATCTAGATTATTTTCAGTTTCTGGCCGTTACAGATATGAAGCATAAAGCTGTTATGTACATAGTTGAGCAAGTGTCTTACTGGGATGGTGGAGTATCTTTTGGGTATATTCCCAAGAGTGGTATAGTTGGTTCTTGAGATATTACATTTTTCTGAGAAACTGCCAAATTGATTTTCATAGTGACTGTACAAGTTTGGACTTCCACCAGCAATGAAGAAGTGTTTGCCTTGCTCTACATCCTCACCAGCATGTGCTGTCTCTTGAGTTTTTGATCTTAGGTATTCTGACTGGTGTAAGATGCAAACTAAGAGATTTTTTGATTTGCATTTCCCTGATGACTAAGGAATCTGAAGGTTTCTGTAAGTGCTTCCTAGCCATTAGAGATTCACTGCTGAGTATTCTCTGCTTCATTCGATACTCCATTTTCTAATTGGGTTATTTAGGTTGTTTGTGTCTAAATTCTTGTGTTCTTTGTCAATTTTATATATTAGCCCTCTGTCAGATGTAGGATTTATAAAGATCCATTCTCAATCTGTAGGGTGACATTTCATCCCATTGACAGTGTCTTTTGCCTTACAGAAGCATTGCAGTTTCAAGAGGTCCCATTTATCGATTGTTGATCTAAGAGACTGAAATGTTGGTGCTATGTTCAGGAAATTGTCTCCCATACCAAGGCATTCAAGGGTATTTCCTATTTTCTCTTCTGTGATATTTATTGTATCTAATTATATACTGAAGTCCTTTATCCACTTGGATTTGAATGTTGTCCAAAGTGATATATGTATGTATATGATGTATGTGTGTGTGTGTATATGTATATGTATATGTATATATATATATATGTATATATAAATATATACATATGTATGTATATATATGTATATATATATATTCATTCTACATGTAGACATCCAGTTAAATCAGTGCCATTTGTTGAAGATGTTTTCTTTTTTCCATTGTATGGTGGTTTTGGCTTCTTTACCAAAAATAAATTTCACAGGCCTGTATGTTTATTTCTGGGTCTTTGATTTGATTCCACTGGCCAATGTGTCTGTTTCTGTATCAATACCATGCAGTTTTTATCACTCTTACTCTGTAATATAGCTTGAAGTCAGAAATGGTGACTCCCCCAGAACTTCTTTTATTATGCAGGGTTTTGTTTGGGCCTATCCTAGATTTTTTGTTTTTCCATATGAAGTTGAGAATTCCTCTTTCCATGTCTGTGAAGAATTGTGTTGGAATTTTGATGGGGATTGCATTGAACCTGTAGATTACCATTGGGAATTTGGCCATTTTCACTATGCTAATCCTACCTATTCATGAGCATGGGAGATTTTTCCATCTTCTGAGGTCTTCTTCAATTTCTTCCTTCAGGGACTTTAGCTTCTTGTCATACAGATCTTTCACTTGCTTGGTTAGAGTCACACCAAAATATTTTATATTATTAGTGTTTATTGTGAAGAGTGTTGTTTTACTAATTTCTTTCTCAGCCCACTTATCATTTATATAAAAGAAAGCTACTGATTTAAGTTAATTTTATATCTGGTCAATTTTCTGAAATTGTTATCTGTATTAGTTCTCTGGTAGAAATTTTAGAGTTGCTTATGTTTAGTATCATATTATTTGGAAATATTTTGAAGCAATACTTTGACTTCTTTTCTAATTTGTATCCAATTGATCTCTTTTAATTGTCTTACTGCTCGGGCTAGAACTTCAAGTACTATATTGAATAGTTAGAAAGCAAGTGGGCAACCTTGTCTTGTCCCTGATTTTAGTGGAATTTCTTGACATTTTCCCCCAATTAATTTGATGTTGGCTATTGGTTTGCTCTATATTTCTTTGATCATGTTTAGGTACATGTCCTGTATCCATAATTTCTCTAATACTTTTAACATGAAGGGATGGTAGATTTTATCAAAGGCTTTTTCACTGTCTATTGAGATACTCATGTGTTTTCTTTTTCTTTCACTTTGTTTATGTGGTGGGTTATGTGGATGGATTTTCGTACATTGAACCATCCCTGCATGCCATGGATGAAGACTACTTTATCTTGATAGATATGTCTTTGATGTATACCTGGATTCTGTTTTATTGAGTAATTTTTTGCATTAGTGTTCATAAGGGTAATGGGTCTGAAGTTTACTTTCTTTGTTGAGTCTTTATGTGGTATCAGGGTGACTGAGGTCTCATAAACTGAATTCAGTAATGTTCCTTCGTTTCTGTTTTGTGGAATAGTTTGAGGAGTATTAGTATTTCCTCTTCTTTGAAAGTCTGGTAGAATTCTGCCCTATAACCATCTGTCCCTGGGGTTTTTTTGGTTTTTTTTTTTTTTTTTTTTGGTTGGGAGACTTTTAATGACTGCTTCTATTTCTTTAAGGGTTATTATAAGGCTGTTTAAGTAGTTTATCTGAACTTGACTTAACTTTTGTACGTGATGTCTATCTTAAGATTTTTCAATTTTGTGTGTACAGGCTTTTGAAGTAAGAGCTAATAATTCTTTGAATTACTTCAGTGTTTTGTTGCTAAGTCTCACTTTTCATTTGTGATTTTATTTATTTGGAAACTATCTCTGTCTTTTGGTTAGATTGGCTAAGGGTTTATATATCTTGTCGAGTTTTCTCAAAAAACTAGCTTAGTGTCATCATGATTCTTTGTATTGTTTTGTTTCTAACTGATTGATATCAGCCCTGATTTTAATTATTTCCTGCCTTCTGCTCCTCTTTGGTATACTTACTTCTTTTTTCTAGAGCTTTCATGTGTACTTTTAAAACACTGTTGTGAGCATTTTCTAATTTCTTTATGGAGGTCCTTAGTGCTGTGAATTTTCCTCTTAGTGCTGCTTTTGTTGTCTCCCATAAATATTGAGATATTGTGCTTTAATGTTCATAAAATTCTAGAAAGTCTTTATTTCTTCATTGACCCAGAGATCATTGAGTAGAGAGCTGTTCAATTATTGTAAGTGTGTAGACTTTTTTTTTTGTTTCTGCTGTTGTTGAAGTCCAGCTTTAATCTATGGTGGTCTGATAAGATACAAGGTGTTATTTTAATTCTCAAATGATGAAGCTTGCTTTGTGACTGACTGTATACTCAATTTTGTAGGATCCATGAGATGCTGAAAAGAAGGTATATTCCTTACTGTTTGGGTGAAATATTCTACAGAAGTCTGTTAGGTCCATTTGATTCATAGTTCTGTTAGTTTCCTTATTTCTCTGTTTAGTTTTTGTCTGGATGTCCTGTCAATTGGGGAGAGTACAGTGTTGAAATCTCCCATTCTTAATGTGTTGTATTTGATATACTATTTAAGCTTTAGTAATGTTTCTTTTACAAATGTGGATGCTGTTATGTTTGAGGCACAGATATTCAGAATTGAGATATCATCTTTGTATATTTTTTCCATTGATGGGTATGGGGTGTTCTTCCCTGTTTCTTTGGATTAATTTTGGTTGAAAGCCTATTTTGTTACCTATTAGAATGGCTACTCCAGCTTTTTTGGATTTATTTGATTGGAAAACTTTTTCTTTCCATCTTTACTCTGAAGTAATGTCTATTTTGTTTGCTGAGTTTTGTATCTTGTATGCAGCAACATGATGGATCCTGTTTTCTCATCCATTCTGTTAGACTGTGTCTTTTTATTAGGGTATTGAGTCCATTGGTAGTGAGAGACATTATTGATTAGAGATTGCTATTTCTTGTAATTTTGATATTGGTGGTGTTAGTGTGTGTGTGTGTGTGTGTGTATGTGTGTGTGTGTGTGTGTGCTTTCCTCATATTTGATGTCATGGGATTACTTATTTCCTGTGGGAGGTTTTTTTTGGATATAATTATTCTTGGCTTGGAGTTTTTCTTCTAATATTTTCTGTAGTACTGGATTTTTGGATAGAATTTGCTTGGATTTGGATTTGTCTTGAAAACTTTGATTTCTCCAACTATAGTGATTGAGAGTTTTGCTTGCTATAGTAGTCTAGGTTGGTACTTGTGTTATTTTTAGATGTTGCAAAATATCTGTCTAGGCCCTTCTAGCTATTAGAGTCTCTCTTGAGAAGTCAGGTGTAATTCTGATAGGTCTTCTTTTTTATGTTACCTGGTCTTTTTCCCTTGTTCCTTTTAACATTCTTTCTTTGTTCTGTAGATTTTGTATTTTCATTATTATGTGGCAGGAGGGTTTTCTTTTCTGGTCCAATCTAATTGGTGTGCTATAAGCTTCTTGTATGTTTTAGGCATATCTTTCTTTAGGTTGGGAAAGTTTTCTTCTATGATTTTCTGAGAATAATTTCTGAGCCTTGGAGTTGGGACTCATCACTTCTATTCCTATTATTCTTAGGTTAGGTCTTTTCATGATATCTGAGTTTTCCTGAATGTCTTGTGTCAGAATTTTTTTATATTTAGCATTTCCTTTAATTGATGTATCGATTTATTCTATTGTGTCTTCTATGCTGGAGATTCTTTCTTCCATCTTTTGTATTCTGTTGATATTTGCATCTGTTGTTCCTGTTCTCTTTCCCTTGGTTTTCTACCCCCAGGATTCCCTCAGTTTGTGGAGTTTTTCCTTCTATTTCCACTTTCAGGTCTTGCAGTTATATTTATTTCCCTCACTTGTTTAATTGCATTTTCATTTATGTCTTTAAGGGATTTGAATGTTTCCTCTTTAAAGACCTCTAACTGGTCTATTATATTTTTTTGTGTGTTTTTAAAAAGAGATTTATTAGATTTATTTATTTTCTCTTCAAAGGCCTCTATCATCTTTAAACATTTGGATTTAAGGCCTTCTTTGGTATTTTGGTTGTGTTAGGATATTTATGGCTTGCTGTAGTTGGGTTGCTCTGCTCTGGAATTATCATATTGCCCTGGCTTTTGTTGATTTTGTTCTTTCGAGTGCATTTAGCTATCTGGATGGTTTTTGTCCCTGATTGTTGTTGTAATATTGGGAGGGGGTTGAACTTTGATGTTCCTGGTAAGGCAGGCCTTTGATGCATATCTTTTGGTTGTATGGTTCCCAACCTGCATGTCTGTATGGTTCAGTAGCTGCAGGTCTCATGAAGGTGGGTGAAGAGGTGGCAGGAGAATGGAGGTTCCTCTGAAATAACAGGACAGCTTGGCTTGGCCCATAAGGCTCAGCCAGCAGGGAATATGGGTGGGGGAAGGGAAGCTTATATGTATGGTTCAGGAGTCACAGGTCTGATGAAGGTAGAGGAGAGGTAGCAACAGAATGGAGGTCCCCCTGGGATACCAGTCTGCTCAGGACAGCTTGGCATAGCTCAGTGGGCTCAGAGGACAGGGAAGATGGGTGGGGGAAGGGGATCTTACCTGTATGGTTCAGGAGCTGCACATATGATGAAACTTGGAGAAGAGGTGGCAGGAGAATGGAGATTCCCCCTGGAATAGCAGGCTGTGCCATAGTAATTTTTTTTTAAATTACTCTCAATTTATATTAAGGTTTGAAACCACAATACCATCTGTTCATTGTTTAGATCGTTAAATAAACCTGTACCAACCAATGCTCATAACAAAAACCAGAAACACAAGAAACAAGACAACATGATTTTTTTCCAAATTTTCTAATTCATGAGTGCTTTAATTAGAAGATGCTGAAAGGGACAAATTGCCAAATGAAGAGGTCAAACTTTTACATTTAAAAATGATCTATAGTCCAAAGGAAGCATATAGATATAAAAACTAATTCCATTTAGGGCCTATAGAAAACAGCAAACAACACAGATGAAAAACTCAGCAAAATAAATGACAAAACTAACAATAAAACTCAATGATTTAGGAAAATATGAAAGTCTTAATGAATCAAATAGTGGAAATTATCACCAATAGACTAGATCACATGGAAGAGAGAAAGTCATGAGTCATGGATGAGTTTTGAAAAATATAATCCAAGCATCACTATGGAGAAGGAAATACTATATTCAAACATCACTACAGACAAAAAAAAATGAGTATATCTGGCCACATCTTTAAAATAAAAAAATCTTGGGTATAATTCAAAGATCAAGCATAAAAAAAAGTAATGATGTATAAGAAAGAGCTAAGTAAAATCTAAAGACATGTAAAATCTGTTAAATAAAATAATAAGAGAATCATTTCCAGGTAAAAAAAACTGATCATCCAACCAAAGGAGTCATTTATAGTTCCAAATAGAATTGATGTAAGAATTATCATTCCCTGATACTTTTTAATCAAGATATCCAGTGTACAAATACAGAAGCAATATTGAATATATCACTTTGAAACACAACCACATCAGAATAAGTTTAGACTATATCTGTCAACAATATTCTAAGAAGCAAAACAACACAGGACAATATATTTCAAACACTGAAAGTAAACACTATCAATCATGAATGTCATGGTTGGTAAGGTTATCTTTTAAAATTGAATGAGAAATAAAGGCACTTAAGCACAAATACACACTAAATCAATTCATTACCACCAAGCTAGCATGAATCTAAGTGCAGAAAAGGAAAAAAGTTTCAATATAAAAAGCACAGGAATTAGTAAATTTCAGCAGAGGAATAAGATGATAGAAGTACTAAGAAATAATCTTTATCATGACCAACAAATAAACCAGACAATATGTTATTCTAAGAGAATGGAAAGAACAGTGTTCCAGTGAGTCAGAGAATCATCTACAAAATTACATGAATTAGCAAAACAAATTCTTCATTTAAAAGGTTACGAATAAGGTAATTCTACTAAAAAACAAAATAAATTTTTAAAAAGTGGACCCAATTGTCAGTTTTCTACAAGAAACACACCTTACTGGCAAGGAAACACAGAGTGAGATCAAAAGTATGAGAGTCAATATTAAAATGAATTAGAGCCAGAAAATCACCTGACATGGCTATTCTGATAACTGACAAAGTAGACTTAAAACACAACTATTTCAAGGAGGTAAAAATAAGATAAGATAAGATATGATAATATATGATATGATATAAAGAGGCAGTCTATAGAATGGTGAAAATCCTTGCAAACCCTGCATCTGAGAAGGTGTCTTAGTTGAAGTTTCTATCACTATGATAAAATACCACTTTGGGATTAAGGATTTGTTTCATTTTATAATTTGAAATAACAGTCCATCACTGAGGGCAGAAACTCAAGCTGGAACCTGGAGTCAGGAACTGAAGCACAGATAACAATGCTCACTTGCTTGCTCTCCATGGTTTAAAACCTAGGATCATATGCTCAGGGATGGCATCACACACAATGGGTGGGATCCCGACACATCAATCACTAATTAAGACAAACACAGTACCTACTTGTCCATAGGTTAAACTCATGGAGGAATTTACTTAATTATGGTTCCCTCTTCTCAAATAACTGTATCTTGTATCAAGTTGATATGAAATTAGTCAGCACAGGAGTTAGATAATGTCTAGAACCTACAAAAACTAACAAAATAAAGCATCAAAAGAAAATCATCTAATCAATAACTGGGCAAATGATTTGATCAGAAAGTTCCCAAAAGAAAGAATGTTCTCAATATCTATTTGAAATATTGTTCAATATTCGTAACAATTTAAATAATTTATATTGAGATTTTGTCTCACCAAGTTAGAATCACTATTATCAAAAAACCAAAATGTCAACAAATCCTGTCAAAGATACAGGAAAGGTGACTGTAATTGTCTGCTGATAGTACAGTAATTTGGTATAGCCACTGTCCACTGTGAAAATCATTATATGAGTTTCTAAAAAAGTCTAAAGAGAAAGAACTCCTATTATAAGTTATATACATGTACACACATACACACACACACACACACACACACACAAATATATATATTAGATTTATTTATGCTGTAAAAGTACCAATGGGACTATGGAGGAAGAGCCAGAGGTCTGGAAGAAGGAGTAAGAGGGAATACAATAAGCTATTAATGTAATAAAAATAAGATATAGCATATTTTCTCTCATGTTAAAAATCCATATATGTATGTGTACATGCATATATATATATATATATATATATATATATGCACATATATATGGCATAAAATCAAAAAAGGCATTGTAAGGAGATAAGCTGAGCTAGTGACCCAAAGGAACAATAGGGAATGTAGCAGTGAGACAAATGTGAGGAAAATACAATGAAATGCATGTATAGAAATAGCAGAATAAAGCTTATTATTTTGTACAATAACTGTATTTCTTTTCTATTTGACATGATAAAACATCATGACCAAGACTACTTATAGAAGGAAGAGTTATTTGGCTTACAGTTCTAGGCAGATAAAAGTCTATCATATTGGAGAAGTCTGGTATCCTGCTACAGACATGGTAGTTGATGAATGAATATGAAGGAGAAGGAATATTTTGGGAATGGTTCAAGGCTTTGAAAGCTTAAAGCCACCGTCAATGAGATATTGTCTCTAGCAGGGACACACCTCCCAAATCTACTCAAGCAACGGCACTATCTGGGGAATAAATACACCTAAACCTAAACCTACAGGGACATTCTCATTCAGACTACCCCACTGAACATTATTAATTACAAGAAACATATTTTTGTCAGTTAGTCTGCCTTGTTATTACTATTTATTATGGTATTTTACTGGATGTGTATGTTTCTTCAGCTGTTTCCTTATACCACAAATCTCTAGTTAAATTTCTTGTCTTCTAACAGATTTTCTTCCTTTCATTTATGATTTATTTATTTCAAGTATTCTCTTCTTACTCAGTTTGTCAAAATCCTACACACCATTCAGTCCAATCTCAGATAGTCCTGCCTCCCTATGATGTTTCTCAATGTCTCAATTAGTATAAACATCACTATTATCATAGTTCATTTAGAGTTTTACTGTTCTAATGTGATATTAAATTCATTCACATTTTATACCTAAAACATTCTAAAGAGGTTTGTCAGATTCACTAACCTTAGGACAGAATGCTTTATTAATACGGCTTACTATGATTTGTTGCAGAGATTGTTCTTACAAAAGATTGCTTTTTTAAAGCTGACTAGATTCTAAATTTATTTGCTATTAGATTTAAATTTATTTGCTAAATTTAAGGGTGGGTGTGACTTGACTGTTAATTTTATTTACTCTTACCTGTTTTATCTACTATAGCAGTTGTGATTCTAAATACCAGAGCACTGGAGAACGTTGTATCCATTACTATTTGTGCTGGTGTAACAAATTCCTAATAAAGGTCACTTATGATGTTAAGGATTTATTTTTGGTTCATTGTTTGTGTTTTAAAGATTACAGTCCATTATTGTAGGGAAGGCTTGTTAGTTGGGGGGAGCAAAAGGCTGTCTGTGACATTGCTTCAATAGTCAGGAGGCAGTTACAGCTGAGTGATGTTGGTTAGTTTGCTGTCTTCTTTCTTGGGTCTAGAATTCCTAGATTACAGATTGGTGTGATTATCCACAATGAGGTTTAGTTTTTCCTACTAGTTAATACTTTCTGGAAACACTGTTCTCACAGAGATGATATATAATTCAAGGAGGTGAGTCAAAGTCAAATCAACTACAAAGTCTGTGTATTAATATTATAAATGTGAAATAGCTTATGGAATATGTTTTTTGCACTAGAATTTATTTCAAATACAGAAAGCAGAATAAAAACAATGAAGTCATCTTTTTTATTCCTATTTTAGTTACTTCTTTCCTTTGCTGAACCATTTTCCTGAATGGGACTACACAGAAAGAAAAGAAAAAAAAGAGGCAATCTGTAGTTCCTTTTGCTTTGATCCATGTTTTACAAACCAGGAAGAAAGTAGAGAGTGTTTGGTAGAATACTTACCTATCATGATTGTAATAAAAAATAGTTGAGTGAGTTTTATGAAGGATTTCCATTGTTCTGGTAAAAACAAAATACATGAACATGTTTGAGCTACAAGACAAAAAAATGTGCTATATAGGTAATTCTGTGCATAAAGTTTGTTTGTATCTAAATGCTTGTGTTGCTTGTTTAAAACTCCCATTGTAACATGCTAAGATAAAATGTCAAATAATTTAAATTTTAATTGCCCTTTCCTTAAAACAGCAATACATTGCATATAAAAAACACTGATACATGCAAAAGGATACTGTAGATACAGGGTGAAACTTTAGTTAAATATCAGCATTTTTTTTTATCAATTTTCACTAGAGCCTACAAATTACATGGCTAGTAGTGAGAAGATAATAGCTTGGTCTATCTATTTTTGTTAGCATTTGGTAATCAGTCCTCTAGTAGACTCATAACAATTTTCATAAGCTGTAATCTGGATATGAAACCTGACTCCACATTCTATTTTTTGAGTAAATCAACCAAGCTTCACCCTCAGAGATTTTAATTCAATAATTTCAGTGCATGAATCAAGGAGTCTGACGTTTTAATGAATTTTCCAGTAGGTATATAGCTTGTCTTTATGTATACTAGTTATTTGAAAAACTCTACTTTGGATCTACTCTTTTCATTTTCTGTTTATTTATTTTTGAATTATTTCTTTTATTTTTGAGATTTTTTTTTAATATCATTACTTCATTTACCCCCTTTTTTCTCTCCTCCAAAACCTTCCACATGCTCTTTTTTGCTGTCTTTCAAATCGGTGTTATTCTTTTCTAGTAATTGTTGTTACAATTGTTTCCTAGAATAAGGGTCCCAAAGTCTAGCTCAGGATGGTCATGAACTCACTATGCATAAAAGGCTGATCTCAGACCTTTAGCATTTTCCTTGTTTTAGCCCAACAGGTACTGGGATTACAGATTTGTTCCACCATATCCATCTGGGATGCATCATTTCTAATTTGCATTTTTCCAAGAGTTTGTCTTTTTATGGAGAAGACAAATTCTACAGGTCCTTCTTCTGTTGTGCATTACAAGGTTTTCATTCATGTTAACAGGGGGCAAAATTTTATATAGCATTATTATATAACAAGGTTTATCTTTTACCCTTTTCTGGCATATGAGGTTGGTGGAATTGGCATAAAATAGAGGATGATTTGCATAATCAGTTAGATGTTGGAGATGAATAATCCATTTGAATCTATCATCAGTTACCCTTTAAATAAAAATAAAGACATCATTACTTAATAACAAACAAATTTCTATTCCACTGAAACAACAATTGCTATAGGTAATGGAGAAAGAATGCAGACACTTTTCAAAATAAAAGTGAGTTGTGTTTTGGAATTAAAAAACATCTTGGTAACAGGGCAGATGGGATGAATGCAGACAGAAAACAGGTTTAGCATAATACACTGGCACAACAAAAATGATAATGAAGTTAGACCTTGCACATTGATCAAAGGCTCTTATGACATAGTCCCTGGAATTACCACTGTTAATACTCCTTCTATGGCTTACTGCTACCCAGGTGTGACTGCTGCATTAATTAAACTACATTGCAAGAACACATGGAGAACCTAACTGTGCCTGTTCCTGCTCTCTAATATTTTTACTATCATTTTTATAACCCCAAATGGTTCATTATTGATAATTAACATTTATTTCATACTTTGTCACTGTAAATATTGTCAGGGGGTAGCAAGGTTGGATTTCAGTAGTAAATAATTTGCCAATTTGTCCTGCTCTGCTTGCTGCCCTGTTGGTTGCCTAGTCATTTCATCTCTCCTGCAGCTATATTCCCATGATGGAGGAATCAGAGAAGCAAAAAAAAAAATCTATAGGGTAGACTCTGAAGCAAGCAGTGAGCTCATGGTTTTCTTGTATGACTACATGCCACCATGCCTTTTCTCAGTGTCTTACTTTATACTAACAATTTTAATCATATCTTTTCTCATTGATAATGTAATTACAAGATTTTTTCATTTAAAATAATATACAAGAATAAGTCATCATGAAAATACTTTTAAGACAGTAACTCAGAAACACTGAAGACAATTTCTGTTCACCTTTACAGTTTGGAGGATCTATTTTTAAGGGAACCAGAGAAAAAGTGTTCTTCTTTATAACCCAGTTAGGAAGGTCTTAGATTAAATAAGATTTTATCAAAGAAAAGTTTAAAAGTATATCAATTTGACTTTTGAAAGGATTTTTGCAACTTGCCACTATTAAAATGACATTCATTTCATGAATTTTGGTTCTAAGACCTTGAGTCTTGGAAATGTAGCATTTTCTGTAGTAATATGAATAAAATCTTTTTCTCTATGAATCTTCAAATACTTGAAGATAAGGATGATGGTCCTGAGAAGTTATGATACATTTATATCTCCTATAAAAGAGATAAAGAATGCAGTTTATACTAGTTTTAGATATCTGTCCCTATTCCTGTAGAACATTCTGGATACAAGAAAATGAAAAGTGATGGGTCTTATGCTACTAGTATCTGGTACTCTAGGCTTGTTACCAAAGCTGGATCATTTAGTTACATCACTCCTTTTGTTGAATTCAGTCCTAGTTATTCTATTCTATAACATAAAGCTTTGGGAATTTTAAAATGTTTTGTGCATAAAATATTGAGAGGAAGTCTTCAATCATGCATAACAATTTGAAGTTTGGTAAAAACTGTTTTGTTTAATACTGCAGCAATTATGTTACATATATATACAAATATATAGCACACAAACTATATTAGTCAGGGTTCTTTAGAGTCACAGAATTTATGGAATGTCTCTATATATTAAGGGAAATTATTCCAATGATTTAGAGTATGTAGTCCAACTACCCCAACAATGGGCAGCTGTGAATAGGAAGTCCAAGAATCTAGTAGTTGCTCAGTCCCATGAGGGTAGGTGTTTTAGCTGGTCTTCTGTATAAGCTGGAATCTTGAAGAAGTAGGCTCCATCAGATGTGCTGGCAAGTAAGTGCAAACAGACAAAGAAGAACGAACCCTTCCTTTTCCATTGTTCTTATGTAGGAGGCATGGCCCAGATTAAAGGTGTATACCACCATGACTGAATTGGGAATTTGCTCTTTCCCAGGCTGGCCTTAAACTGAGAGATCTGCTTACCTCTGTCTCCTGGGGTTAGTGGTATATACTACTTTGCCTAGACCTAAGCATTTCATGGCTACTATGCCTTAAGATCCATATCACAACAGGTATGCTTTCCATTTCTAGATTGTAGTTCATTCCAGATGTAGTCAAAAACCAGGAATAGACATCACACACATCTTGTTATTTTTCTCTTCTCTTTTACACACTTCTATGTGTTATCACTTTGTAACAATTAAAAAAAAGCTATTAAATAAATGGAAAGTGTATTTATATTAGAATTCTCTTCTCAAATATTTTACCACGTAATCACACATTACTTCTAATTTTCCTCAATTAAAACAACAATTTTCTTACTAAAATAATTACCATCAACAAACTCCAGAACAATTTATCAAGCACTGGTCTTACTTACTAGAGATGCACTGGCGATAAAACACATGGTACTGAAAACAATGTTTAGATTTTTAAGATGAAGAAATGATACCTTGCAATTAACTCCTTTTCCAAGAAGGATATTATGCTTAGAGACTTTTGTGACAAACCTGCATCATTAAAAATAATTTCCAGCTTTCCTTCTTAGTAACCAATTGTTTATTTATTTTTGTCCTTTTTTGCATCTTGATTTTATATGTATTGCAATGGTATATATAAAAGAAGAGAGGGAAACGGGTGTCTTCACTTTTATTTCTTCCTTGGCTGTCAGATGGCTTGATGCAGTTGTGAATGCCGTTGTTGCAGCTGTCAACCTCTTATTAGATCTTTTGCTCTGAGGAGAAAATATTTTGTTTAAATATTAAAAGGTGTTTTAAAGTCTTTCCATATGTAAGTTCCTCATCCATTTTTATATGGAAATAAGACTTCTTAGTTTCCTAAAAGTGTCTCTTTGTAAATGAGCAGAAAGAACCTGTCATAATAGTTTGACAGAGTCACCAATAATATAAATGTAAAAAACAAACAAACAAACAAAAAACGAGGAGGAAAAGAAAAGCTTTGCAGGGTACCTTGATGACTTTTGCCCCAGATAGGCAAATGTCCAGACATTATCCTCTCCAAAAATTAATTTTCAGCCACCCAGCTTCACTGACCTCTGTTTTCCCCAAGGTCTTGTGTTTCTTTATACTCATTTTAAACAATCGTAGAACACTATAACTTTCCCAAGATTAAATAACAGTAAACTAATTATTTCAAAGCTTCAACCAAGGCACTCTGATATCACAGCCTTCCTGACCTCTTAATCACCATTCACTACTACTACTTTTTCCAATATAAAGGAACATGTTGATTAGGTAAACTGTTTTCTCTGAAAATTGGCAGCTTTCTGTATTTTGGCTTGATTTCATGATATACTTCTATTTTCATCAAATATGTAATAGTATCTATGCCTTTTTAAATTTTTGGTTGAAATGAATACAATAGTAACAAAAAATATTTAGTTACTTACATGTTAAAATATACTTCAAAGTTTCTTGGCATTTTCTGGGTAATGCGAAACAACAAGGCTACAGGGAGAAATGGTGATAAGAGTTGGAGAAGTATTTCAAGTTTAGTTATCTTAGAAAGCTTCTGGGAAAGAAGACAAAATTAACTATACAACCCTTAACAAAAATAGTATTGGGACATGAAGTAAACCCACTTCTGTACCTACTCTAGCTCAGTAATTGGGCTCTATTTCCCTTGCACTGTTATTTTCATCTTCTAGTCTACTAATATTCAAGTGTATATAAATATACTGTTTTTCTACTCTAATCTCATTTCCCAGGGTATCACAATAATGTTAAACTATTTTCAGGTCTCTTGTCTCTGAGAATGGCTCATTTGTGTTTTCCCAACATATTTGAAAAACCTTTATTTTCCAAAGCTCCCTATAAAATAAGATGAAATAACTTTGAATCTTTAAATGATGAATAAATGACCATGTGAAAGCAAATTCTTATGTAAGCTAGGTAATAAAAATGAAAATCATGCTTCTTTTAAGATTCTATCTGATATATAGCTTTCTAGCTGGTTAGCTGTCTAGATGTCAGTCCCATAGCTTTATATAGTATAACTTTTAGCAAATCTACTTTACATCTGTGGTTCTAGTTCCTCTCGGTTAATGAGATGATTATAATAACTAATCAAATATCTCCCCTTAAATACATTGACATAAAAAAGTATAGATTACAAATTCTTTTCATATGAAAATAAATTTAAGCAAAGAATCGTGCATAATATATTTTATTTTTAAGATTTACCTGTGTCCGTACATAAAAATTATCAAGGAAAATGAAGTTTTAATAGCTACTATGTAAATTGGCTCTAACTACATACTATTTGACCAACTTCTAAGTAGTTTATCTTTAACACAACTCTGGGATAAAGGCTCTGCTTTATCTTAATTTTCTCTCTCTCTCTCTCTCTCTCTCTTTCTCTCTCTCTCTCTCTCTCTCTCTCTCTCTCTCTCTCTCTCTCTCTCTCTCTCTGTGTGTGTGTGTGTGTGTATACACGTAAACATTTATATGGTATGTGGATATATATGCCAGTTTCTTCCTATCACTTTTCACCTTGCTTTTTCAGACAGGCTCTCTCACTGAGCCTGAAGATTGCCATTTTACCTGAGTTGGCTAGCTAGTGAATCCTGTCTCTCCCCTCCAGTACTGAAGTTATAGATTCTTTCTGGTATGCCCAGTTTCTATATAGGTTCTAGGGATCCAAACCCATGTCTCCAGGCTTGCACAGCAAACACGGAGCCTTCTTCTTAGCCTCAAATTCATTTGTGAAGCTAAATTAATCTTCACAGTACAGATAATTAAACACTTGGATAAGATCATATAACTACTAAGTTGCAAAATTACAATTGGACCTTGATCAAGCTGACTCCATCCAAGAACTCTATTTCTGCACATACTAAAGTCACTTCTTTTTTTTAAATTAAAAATAGATTTTTCTCTCATACAATACATCCCAACCACAGTTTCCCCTCCCTCCACTCCTCCCAGCTCCCTACTTCCCTCTCCCAAGATACACTCCCCCTCTGTTTCCCTTCAGAAAAGATCAAGACTCCAAGAGACATCAAACAATAAAACAAGATACCATAATACAAAAGCCCTTATGTAGTTTGAGCAAGGCACCCTAATAGGAGGAAAAGAATTTCAAGGGCAGGTAAAAGAGTCAGAGTCACACCCACGTCCACTGTTAGTAGTCCCACAAGAACACCAAGCTAATAGCCATAGTATGGGCCTCAAGTTAAACCAAATATTGGTTGGCCACTCCCATAAGTTCTCTGCCACCATTGCTCCGGCATATCTTGCAGGCAGGATAGATTATAGGTAGAGGGTAGTTGGGAAAAAATATTAGTTGTAAAAGTACAAGTTGTGATTTCAAATAGCTACAGTTTGTAAATATAAACATTTTGAAGTTTATATTTAAATATCTGTCCTTTGCTTCAGTGTTTTTCTTTTTATCCAATGAAGCAATATGAAAGCACACATATTGAATGTTTTATTTGTGTATTTTTTATCTTTTTAAATCTACCATAATGAAACACACAGAACTCAAAAGGGACTTGCTTTTTCATCCATTCATTTCAAAATAGTCATATCCTGATAATTTCATCTACTTATTTTCAACTGGGTTCTTTTCTGAAAAAAGGATATAATTTATTATGTAATATTTAGATGTCTTATAAGCTTAACATCTTTTGGGAGGAAAGGCATTAGATTGCTTGTCCTCAATAGAAAAATTATATTGTAACTAAATTAAATCATTTCAATCAAAAAACACAATATATCATGCTCTCTTGTACTTAGATAATACCCAACTCCCTGTAACTGATTATAACAACAGGTAAAATTGTTTAATTTATAATGACTTCATACACATGCAATTCACATATCTCATTTTTACCATTTTCCATCTTTCTGGCTATACTTAAAGGGTCTTCCTTTTGTCTCTTTAGTTTGTTACTCCCAAGTTGCCTTTAGGTTTACATTTACTGGTAACTGTTTTACTAGGGAAGAGATCAGACTAAGGTCAAATGATGATAATTATGATCTCTCTGGCTGGCTGAGTCTACACATACACATAGTGAAGTGGATAATTGAGACAACTATCAAGATAATTCAAGGCAAGAAGGGATTCTTGCTTCAATTATCTGACTATTTCAGATGAGTGTATTTTAAACAGAATTACCCACCTAATTGCTTCAATTTTCCACTTCACTTTGTCTGGGGTGCCCCCAATCCACTTGGGTGTTGAGTTAATGAATATATCTCTCCAAATCCACTACTTTCTCTTACCCATTTCCCAATTTTATACTAGCCTATCCTTTAAAATGTAAACCCTTTGGAAGAATTTTAGGGTGTGTCATTCTTGGAGACTCAAACTCCAGTGAGACCTTAGATAATAGTGTCTCTCAGGTCCGATGGAAAACGGAATCATTTTGTAAACAATTGTGTTTATCTTAATAGGCTTGGAGAAACATAAATAGCACACATGCATATGATCAATACCCATACTGAAGTTGCTAGATGTAGTGAACATGTGGCTAGACTTACATCTCAGTCCTAGAATCAAACTCCCTTCATCATGCAGACATTATGGCCTCTGATTTGTTATGAAAATTGGACTGGAAAAGCACCATCTCTTTCAAGAGGATATACACACACTTATATGTACATATGCATACATTTGACTGTGTACTGCTGCTATTCCTGCACATTTCCTCTCCAACTGCTAATCGTCAGCAGAGACTAGCTGGAAGGAATACCAAGAGGAAAGTGAGAGGTGAAAGAGTCTAGTGGAGTTGCCTGGAGGTGGTGAATACTTATTAAATGAAACTGTCAAACTGATTTTCAAAGGGCTCTGTTTCAGAGACCTGTTAATGAGTTGAATTCATTTTCCATGCCAATTACTCAGAATCCAAGTTTCTCCAGTAGCCCGCTGTTAGCCTCTCATGTAAACAGTTTCAGCTGCTTATGTCGCTCTCCATAGAGCCAAGCTGACTCAAAAGCCAAGTGAATTTTCACGTGCCAGTGTAAGTCTCTATTGTTAGATTGTTCGCCTTCATCCAAACAATTCTATCTCCTTGGGGTCAGTTTATCTGTATAAAATCAACTTAGTGATAGAATATAATTGTATTGATAAGATATTCAAAATGGAATTTTAAAACAATTCCTGTGGGTACTGTCTTTCAACCATCCTGGAATCGTTAGAATATGGACAGGAAATTCATAAGATATCCTCAGACTACTTTTAAAAGATCCATGATGACCCCTGAACAAATACATAAAAGATATGATCACATCTTCTGAACTTTTGTTTATATTTTCAATACTGTAAATTGAAATGCAGAGGCAGAGAATTAGGTTGACAAAAATAAACCTGCATCTTGTGTTTTCTTCAAACTTATACATCTTCTGTTAAAAAGTAAAAATTGTTGTTATAATATATTTCTTTTTTATTGTATAAAATGGGGACACTCAGAATTTTGTATTCTTTGTAGTGAGTGGTATTTAATAACCATGCCCAGAGATTTAAAACTCTTGCAAGAAATCAATGATTCCCTAAAATTGCTTCCCTCAAACCTTAAAAGATCAATCTAGCAAGGATTATGATGAAAAACTAGTAATAATTCCTTTCCTTCAAAGACATGTAAACTTGATAAAATTTCTTTCAAGATTTGTTACTGTAGATTCACATTTACAGTTTTTTTTTGAGCTCTGACTCTGAGAATCAGGGCTTATTTTATGGATGTGATACTTATATATCCATGATAATTCAACACTCAGCAAGGATCTTTGTGTTTGAGGCTTAAGGTTTTGTAGACATTATCTTGAAATCTGTAGCAAATTTATCTTTGAATTGGATTTTACATATGAAGTCCATCATGACAATGGAACATAGGATAGGGGACTAGAACTCCTGGCCTTACATACAATCCCTACTCCTATTGCTACTTTTCCTTTCTAGACAGGGTTTTAAACACTCAAGGCTATCACATAATCATTGCTGCTCTCCATTTCCAGAAACAATAGAGAGCCATTGAAATATATGACTAGAACAGCTCTAGACTGGAAATACTGTGTTGAGTTTGATATATACCTCGATATTAATGAATTTCCCTTCCATATTTAAATTCTAACTGAACTCTGGTGTCTGTTGTCTCCATGTGATGTAAACCAGGGAAGCTAGCTTCAGAAAAAAAGAAGCATTTTTTCTTTTTGACTTCCTATCTTTTTTTCAGTACAGGATGCAACATTGGTTCTCTGCCTCATAGAAATTAAAAACCAGCAACCAATGAGCACACATCAATACATGTACCCATAACACCAGAACCCTTTATCTTGATGGACTGCAGAATTAGATAGCAAATTAAAATCACTATGGTAGATTAAGAGAGGAACCACAAAATGGGAATAAGAGCTTTAACAACACTTCTCACTTGCCTTTTGAGCAAGAGGTAATTTGTCATTTTATTCTGGAGGCAGTCCTGTTAAAGAGGCACTTCAACCCACCAGTTTTAGGTGATAATTTTAGTGACCCACTGGAAAAACTAAGATAGTGGCAAAAGATTTCCTGAGGTGAATGTTCTGTGTTGGATCTTATCCTAATTACAGGCAAGGGAACTGTGGTATGAGTAAAAAAAAAAAAACCTGCTATTATCTCTCTGTGCTTATAGAAAGTTCTTTTTATTCTCTAAACTTCAATGTCTTTACTTTTAAAGTAAGTTTTATCTTTTATTGAATTACAAGAGCCTTCAAATGCTATAATTTTAATGTGTTAAAACAATTTATTATAAATAATTTTTGTTTTAGGAGCCAGATTACTAGGGAATAATTGTTTATCTTTATATTAGTGAGTCTTAATAGGAGCAGTTTTGCCTAATAGTGAATCTTGGAAATATTCAGAGACATTTTGGTTTCTAAATTTGCATGAAACAAGTATGTGCTAATGTCATGTAATAGGTAGAGGTCAAGTACTAACCAAAACTATCCTGGAAAAATGACTGTGTTGGATAGATTACTATTCTGTATCTCAAGCTATATTCCAGAGTTATAGTAATAAAAGCAATATTGTACTGGCACAAAAATAAGACATGTAGACCAATGAAACAATATCTAAATCCCTTCCCAAAATACATGTAACTACAGCCATTTGATATTTCACAAGACAAAGGTGCTAAAAACATACATGGGTAAGAAAATCATCTCTAAAAAATGGTTCTGGAAAAACTGTGTTTTCATACACAGAAGAATCAAATTAGATTTGTATCTATCACCTTGCACAAAAATCTAATTCCAAATGGATCACAGACCTAAATGTGAAGCCTGATACTACTAGAATAAAATATAGGCAGTACTCTATAAATTATGTATGTATAGAAAAGTACTTTCTGACTGAGATTCCATTTGCTCCATAATTAAAGACAGCAATTGACAAGTGAGACTTTATAACACTAAAAAGCTTCTTCACAGCTTAAGAAATAATCAATTGGGTGAAGAGGAAGGCATTGGAATGGGATAGAATTTTTGCCACCTATACACCTGACAGAGGGTTAATATCCCAGGTATATAAAGAACTCAAAAACAAAAAGTAAAAAATTACATGAATGGCTCATTTAAATATTGGGCTTGGGTCCTGAACAGAGAATTCTCAAAAGTAGAAAGAAACAGCTACAAAATATCTTGAGAAACCATTTATCATCCATCCCTAGGAGTTGGCGAAATGCAAATTAAATCAACTTCTAGATTTCATTTTAACCCAGATAGAATGACAAAGATCAAGTAAACAACTGCCAACAAATGCTCTAGGGGATGAAGGGAAAGGAGACACTCATGCATTGTTGGTGCAATTGCAAACTGGAGCAGTCACTGTAGAAATTAGTGTGAAAAACTCTAACAGCTAAAAATAAATCTATTCTATGATTAAGCTATACCACCTCTTGGCATATGGCCCCCAAACTTGACATTCTATGCCACAGATACTTGTTCAGCTATGTTCACTGCAATTCCATTCACAGTAACTAGGAAATAGAAACAACCTAAATGTCCTTCATTTGACTAATCATGAATGAGGAATGAAAATGTGATGCACATACACTATGTAATACTTGTCAGCTGAAGAAAAATCAGGAAATTTCCAAGTAAATGGTTGTAAATAAAATATATCATACTGTGTAGAGGCAACTCGGAGCCAGAAAGACAAATGCCATGTGTTGTTTCTTATATGAGGCTCCAGGCAACAAATCTTTATATGTGAATTCATATCCTAGAATAACCATAGAAACCAGGAAAGTAAAAAGGGGACATTGCCAAGGTAGGAGGTTTGGTGGAGAAGCAATAAAGAAAGGAATAGCAGGATTCAAATGATCTGTTAGGTAATGTGGGCAAAACACAGTGGGGGGCTAATTAAGAAAATGGGAGATGAATACAGATGAAGGAGAGCGGAGGCTAAAATAGCAGTAAGGATAACTTAAAAGTCAGAAGAAAACATATTATTAACTATCTAACTAAAATACCTATAAATATACAAATATCGATATATATTGAAACTTTCTCATGTGATCTGACAATGCTCCCTCCAGGAACCAATAACTATCTAAGAAAATAAAAAATATAAGGCATGAGAACCTCTCTTTTGACTTGCTGTTTACGGTTGTCCAAGATATTCTCCAAATATTATAGACTACTCTTTTTGTCCTTGGTTGCCTTCAAAAGGTGGAAGGTAATTCCTTACTCCTGAAAAGAGCTTGTAGCTCAGAACCAAGGCCCAGAGACCCCTGAGCTGGAACTGACAATGAAAGCCTACTTTTCATGCATTAGCGTTCATGGTATTATAAAGCACCATGTAAGCTTACGAAGAAGGGAAGCAGTCAACAGTCCTATCCAGTTAGAGCACCTATGAACAAGGATACAGTAGTGGCATACATACCTTGGCAGTAAACAACAGTTCTCTAATTTGACTTAAGACCATTTTAACAAGAGGGAAATCATCTCATACTGGGAATCCAGCCAACTATCCAAAGATAATAAATTCATGAATCTTGGAGAACATACAACTACTAATTTACTAAACCACCTTAATCTCTAACTATATTTTAAATGTTTGTCATTATACCCAAAGATAAGTTTACTCCTCAGCCCTATTCAAGGAAACACCTCTTTGCAACAGAAGACCATTATAGAAAACCAGAAGCAAAGAATAAAAAAGAAAGAAAGAAAAGAAAAACACAGCTGTGTGGTCCATTCCCAGTTGATACATCTACAAACTATTTCTCACACCTAAGACTCTAAGCATCAATGGTGAAAAGGGTGCAGGGAAGAGACTGTAAGAGTCAGAGGAACAGAGTTTGCTGTCAGATTGTATCTCCTAGGAGTGTAAGAAGTCACATTCATAATGTCTCATCAAAATGATTGCCTCAGCATGAACTGAACAAGAACAATAAGAACAAAAATTCTAATGTGAAATTCTAATAAGGCCCAGGAATCCTCAACCCTGCATAAAGAAATACAGGCAATTAAGAAATGAAAAATGGCAAATAAACATATACATACAATGGACATTATACAAACTAATCTAGTGTAGTTATGCATTTAGAAGATTTTGTAGCAATTATTGAAAAAAAGAGGCCTTGAATTTGATAGAGAGCAAGGTAGACAATATGAGAGGGTAGGGAGGAAGGAAAGGGAGGGGGAAATGACATAATTATATTGTCATCTCAAAAACAAAAAAAATGAATAGATAAATAAAACAGCTCTCAGAATATATTAACTTCCTTCAAAATAAAAGAAACTATCATTAGATGACACTAATAAGATTATTGTGTACTTGGTTGTCTGGAGTGTAGTTTCTTCAGTTCTTTGTATATATTGGATATTAGCCCTCTATCGGATATAGGGTTGGTAAAGACCTTTTCCCAATATGTTGGTTGTCATTTTGTCCTACTGACAGTATACTTTGCCTTACAGAAGTTTTGCAATTTTATGAGGTCCCATTTGTCAATTCTTTTTTTTATTGGATGTTTTATTTACATTTCATATGTTGTCCCCTTACCCCATACCCCACCCACCCAGGAACCCCCAATCCCCTCACCCCTCCTCCTTCTTCTCTGTTGATGTAACCTCTATCTACCCCCCCACTCCCACCTCCCCACCCTCAAAATTCCCACCCCATGGGGCATCCAGCCTTCATGAGGTCAAGGTTCTCTTCTTACACCTATGCCCAGCGAGGGCCCTCGACTCTTACATATTCAGCTAAAGCCCTGGATCCCTCCCTAAGTGCTCCCAGGCTGGTGGTTTAGACCCTGGGAGCTGGGGTTGGTTGGTATTGTTGCTCTCCTCATGGTGCGGCAAATCCTTTCAGCTCCTTCAGTCTTCACTCTAACTCCTCCATTGAGAACCCCATGATCAGTTCAATGGCTAGTTGTGAGCATCTGCCTCTGAATATGTCAGACTCTTGAAGACCTCTGAGGAGACATCCATATCAGGCTCTTATCAGCATGCACTTCCTGACTTCCACGTCAGCATCTACCTTTGGTGACTGCACATGGGATAGATACTCATGTGGAGTGGTCTTCAGACGGCCACTCCTTCAGGTTCTGTCCCTCACTTTGTCTCCATATTTGCTCCCTTGAGTATTTTGCTGCTCCTTCTAAGAAGGACCGAATCACCCCAACTTGGTCTTCCTTCTTTATGAGCTTCAGGTGGCCTGTGAGTTGCATTTTGGGCATTTCAAGGTTCTGGGCTAATATCCAATAATCAGTGAGTGAATACCATGTGTGTTCTTTTGTGATTGGCTTACCTCACTCAGGATGATAATTTTTAGTTCCATCCATTTACCTAGGAACCTCTCGAATTCATTGTTTTTAATAGCTGAGTAATACTCCATTGTGTAAATATACCAAATTTTTTTAATCCATTCCTCAGTTGAAGGACATTTGGGTTCTATCCAGCTCCTGGCTATTATAAATAAGGCTGCTATGAACATAGTTGAGCATATGTCCTTGTTATATGTTCGAGTATTTTCTGGGTATATGCCTAGGAGTGGTATAGCTGGATCCTCAGGTAATGCTATGTCCAATTTTCTGAGGAAACGCCAGACTGATTTCCAAAGTGGTTGCACCATCTTGCAGTCCCACCAACAATGGAGGAGTGTTCCACTTTCTCCACACCCTCCCCAGCATCTACTATCACCTGAATTTTTAATCTTAGCCATTCTGACTGGTGTGAGATGGAATCTCAGGGTTGTTTTGATTTGCATTTCCCTGACTACTAAGGATGCTTAACATTTCTTTAGGTGCTTCTTGGCCATTCATGTTTCCTCAGTTGAAAATTCTTTGTTAAGCTCTATACCCCATTTTTTAATAGGGTTATTTGGTTGTCTGGAGTCTAATTTCTTGAGTTCTTTGTATATATTGGATATTAGCCCTCTATCAGATGAAGGATTGGTAAAGATCTTTTCCCAATTTGTTGGTTGTCGTTTTGTCCTATTGACAGTTTCCTTTGCCTTACAGAAACTTTGCAATTTTATGAAGTCCCATTTCTCAATTCTTGATCTTAGAGCATATGCCATTGGATTTCTGTTCAGGAACTTTTCCCCTGTGCCCAAGTATTCGAGGCTCTTCCCCACCTTCTCTTCTATTAGTTTCAGTGTATCTGGTTTTATGTGGAGGTCCTTTATCCACTTAGACTTGAGCTTTGTACAAGGGGATAAGAATGGATCAATTTTCATTCTTCTACATGTTGTCAATTCTTGATCTTAGAGCATAAGCCATTGGTGTTCTGTTCAGGAACTATCCCCCTATGCCTAGGTATTTGAGGGTCTTCCTCACCTTCTCTTCTATTAGTTTCAGTGTATCTAGTTTTATGTGAAGGTCCTTTATCCACTTGGACTTGAGCTTTGTACAAGGAGATAAAAATGGATCAATTTGCATTCTTCTACATGTTGTCCTCCAGTTGAACCAGCACCATTTGTTGAAAATGCTGTCCTTTTTCCACTGGATAGTTTTAGCTCCTTTATCAAAGATCAAGTGACCAAAGTGGGTTCATTTCTGGATCTTCAATTCTATTCCATTGATCTTCTTGCCTGACTGTACAAATATCTTGCCATTTTTATCACTATTCCTCTTTAATACAGTTTGAAGTCAGGGATGGTGATTCCCCCAGAAGTTCTTTATTGTTGAGAATAGATTTCCCTATCCTGGGTTTTTTGTTATTCCAAATGAATTTGCAAATTGCTCTTTCTATCTCTATGAAGAATTGAGTTGGAATTTTGATAAGGATTGCATTGAATCTGTAGATTGCTTTTGGCAAGATGGCCATTTTTACTATATTAATCCTGCCAATCTATGAGCATGGAAGATCTTTCCATCTTCTGAGATCTTCTTCGATTAAAAGATGGGATACACAGCTTAACAAAGAATTCTCAATTGAGGAAACTCAAATGGCCAAGAAGCACCTAAAGAATTGTTCAATATCCTTAGTCATCAGGGAATTCAAATCAAAACAACCCTGAGATTTCACCTCATACCTATCAGAATGGCTAAGATCAAAAACTCAGGTGATAGCAGATGCTGGTGAGGATGTGGAGAAAGAAGAACACTCCTCCATTGTTGGTGGGATTGCAAGATGGTACAACCACTCTGGAAATCAATCTGGTGGTTCCTCAGAAAATTGGACATAGCATTACCTGAGGACTCAGCTATAACACTCCTGGGCATATACCCAAAAGATGCTCCAACATATAACAAGGACATATGCTCCACTATGTTCATAGCAGCCTTCTTTATAATAGCCAGAAACTGGAAAGAACGCAGATGTCCTTCAACAGAGGAATGGACACAAAAAAATGTGGTACACTTACACAATGGAATATTACTCAGCTATTAAAAACAATGAATTTGAGAAATTCTTAGGTAAATGGATGGAACTAGAAAATATCATCCTGAGTGAGGTAACCCAAACACAAAAGAACACACATGATATTCACCCACTGATCATTGGATATTAGCCTAGAAGCTTGAAATACCCAAGGTTCAACTCACAGATCACGTGAAGCTCATGAAGAAGGAAGACCAAGTGGAGGTGCTTCGGTCCTTCTTAGAAGGAGTAACAAAATACTCAAGGGAGCAAATATGGAGACAAAGTGTGGGGCAGAAACTAAAGGAGGGGTCGTCTGGAGACCATTTTGCCTAGGTATCCATCCCATGTGCAGTCACCAAATGTAGATGTTGATGTGGATGTCAGGAAGTGCATGCTGACAGGAGCCTGATATAGCTGTCTCCTTAGAGGTCTGCCCGAGTCTAACATATTCAGAGGCAGAGGCTCACAGCTAATCATTGAACTGATCAAGGGGTTCCCAATGGAGGAGTTAGAGTGAAGGCCATTGGAGCTGAAAGGGTTTGTGGCCCCATGAGGAGAGCAACAATACCAACCAACCAGAGCTCCTAGAGTCTAAACCTCCAGCCTGAGAGCACATAGGGAGGGACCCATGGCTCCAGCTGTATTGTAGGGGAGGATGGACCTGTCTAGTATAGGAGGGAGAGGAGATCCTTGTTCCCATGAAGGCTGGATGCAGAGTATGGGGGAATCCGAGGATGGGGAGGTGGGAATGGGGGCGTAGGTGGGGGCACATCCTCATAGAAGCAAGAGGAGGTAGGATGGGATACAGTTTTCCTGGACGGGGACGAGGGAGAAATGGGTAAGGGGATAACATCTGAAATGTAAATAAAATATCCAATAAAAATTAATAATAAAAAAAGATTATTGGGCACTATTGCTTCAAATTGTGGAACCATTTTCTCACTGATTGAATCGAGTTTGTGGACAAATTTCCTTCAGTTTTATCATTGTTTCATGTTTCCTTAAGTAATATAGTTAAAATTTTGGTGCTTCCATTTCAAAAGTTTAAAATAGTACTAACTGAGGTAATCCTACCATTTATTTTGTAAGATTACATAAAGATGAATTAATTTTATATATAAAATTGCATTGAAATGTTATATTTCATAAGTGTCCAGTCAGTGTTTTTATTTTAAATGGTTATTGACACAGAACTAAAGAAAATGACACAGCATGTTTAATTAACGTGATCACAGAACTTATGTTATATTCCTTTATTGACATCAGCACTGAATTTTGGATATGTTATAAGATTACTAGTAGTATTAGCTGTTAAGCCTATATTTCCAATGTCTATTAAGTCAAACAATGCACAGTTAAGGTAGTAAAATTGTTTCATGAAAAGTAAAAGGTAATAGTAATACCCTGCTTGATTTTTGGCAGTATTTGAACTTCAAGAAAATAATCTAACAAGCTGGATTTTAGTAATGAGTTCAATGCTATAGGTTTTATATTTCTGTATTTGATTTTGTGGCCCAACAAGCTGTAACTATAAATGAATGCAGAAACAATCGTTGTTTAAATGAAATTATACATGTAACCTATCTCTCGTAATTTGTAGAATAAATACATATTCATAAGATAAAGTTGTTGTTGTTATTATTGAAATATGCTGAAGTGTTAATGGCAAGGAAATTATTCAGTTTTCTGTGCACTGGGTCATCTCTTGGGAGATATTGAAAATGAAACACTTTTCAAAGATTCCAGATAATCTATTATCATGCCACATTTTACAACTGAATAAATCAGTAGCTGTTACCTTTTCAGGAAGAAACTGAAGAAAAGAATGTTATGAGAAAGGTCACAGATGTGAATTTCATGGACAGTTTTATGAAAAAGCCATTAGATGGCAACAGCAGTTCACAGAGTTGTCCTGCTATTTAGTATTTTAAGTGCAGGTGCTGACTGACAGCTGAAAATCATAGGAAGCCCAGGCATCAAGGCCTATGAAAGGTCATAATACCTGATTAGGCACATAGACAGCACTAAGTAAATGATATGTGCTAACCCTTTCCAGCTCCAATTTTGCAATTGGGAAAGTGAGAGAAAGTGACATTTTGTTTTTGATTTGGTAGAAATTACAATATCTGAACAATTTCTCAGAACACTCTGATTCCCTTCCATTTTGATACAGATTGTTGAACCCTGTGAAGGAAGCCTCAGATATAAAATAATGATAATGATTACCTCCTTTTCTCTTAAAAGAACAACCCAATGCAGCCTAAACAGCAATAGAGACAAATACCACCCCAAAATGAAGGCTCTCCTCTCTTTGGTCATACTATCTCATTCCCCTCTCTTTCTGCTAACAAGTGTTCCTGCAAGGAACTCTCTCAGATAACCATACCCTTTCCTATAAAAATGAGATTCTTTTCAAGAATATCATCCCATAGAAGAATTGGTTCTCTATCATCTCTAATCGCTTTTTATCTATTATAAACTAAAATTCTTAGTTCTTCAAAGATTTCTTTGTTTGATATTACTTTCTGAGATGTTCAGAAACTTTACAACTTATCAGAATCATCATTGGTATGCAGAGCAATGATACATTGGATTATTATTTCTCCTTTTTCCATTTCTTGTCAATAAGCCTATATAGCCAAACATTTTTGACAGGTACTTTGTAATATCATCAGATTGTGTTTATAGTGTATCTGAGTTTTTTTTTTTTTTACTTCCTTTAGCTTACAAAATGTTCAGTGAATATCATGCTTAGAATGCGGAGGTGTTATTTGGTTTATCTTCTTGCTTCCCTTCGATCCACCATGGGATATTGATACTTTGAACAACCACTGGTTTGAGAAAAAATGAGGAATGTAAGAAACATATATACATCATATTCATGATATATTCAAGTTCAATGAAAAAAATATTGGTCAGAGGCTGAGGGAATGATCCAGAGACCTATGAAAGAGAGGTATAAATTATTATGTTTCAGTTCATTGATCTTGAAGGATGGTTTATTATAAGCATCACTGCAACAATAGTCAATTAACACATCAAGAAAGGCCTTCAGTGGTTGACTATTGAGCACAAGTGCAGAATTCTCCATAGCATAGTGGTTGATGTAGGATGACAGGATTCTTCATTTTTTACATTGAAAACAATTGTCTTTTTTTTATTTTGATTTAGAGAAATTCCTCAATAACCTATAGTTATACATCTTTCTTTTTGCTAAGTCTCAACCATGTGAAATTTTCCATGTGCTTTAGGTCTCTTTTTAAGGATTCCCTTCTGAACTGTTCACTCCATTTAGTCCATTCTACACTACTAACATACAAAATAACAACTCATTCAGATGGGAAATGAAAGGGATGAGGAAATTCATAATTTTCTGAAGTCTACTTAGAATTTTACAAATTTTCAATAGCACTTTTGCAGAAATTGGTTTTAAGATATTTCTTTCCAGCTTTACTGTTTCATTTATGTGCATGAATTGTATTTTAGAACAAATTGTCTTTTCCAAATCCCACCAAATTCCTGACAATGGATCTAAGGGAAAAAAAATAACAAGATTGATAGCTGTGGGGGTTAGAACATTAGAGGCAAATTGTCAAGGAATCACAATTAGTTTTCTTTTTTTTGCATTTATTTTTCAGCTGCAACTAGTTATGGGTCCCCACAGTGCACCTGCACTTTGCCACTGAATATCCTAAAAAAGGCAAGTGGCCAATTATGTTGGCAAGTGGCTAATTATGCACACCAGGAGCCAATTGCAGAATCAAAAATGTACACCCTAAAACAGGAAGACCTCTTTAACATGTTGAGTCTTAGGGTGACATACTTACTGTGTATTTATCATTTAATAAAAGAGGTAACAATCGTGATCAGATATCAACAAACATTTATTTATGCATATATTTATATATGTAGGTATTTATTTATAACTATTGTGTAGTAATCATTTTGCCATATGCTTTGCCAATATTGAGATGAAATAGAATGTTTCTGCCCTCAAAAATAAAAAAAAAAAACATCCTAGAGCTCTGCTAAGATACAGCTTATAAATATGGAACAAAGCCAATAATTAGAGGTCGTCTGTTAGAAATTGGGTTTTTACAAAATAGATTTACAATGGAATACAATAAATGAGTTTTTTACCTTTCCTTTCTTTCTCAATGTTGGGGAACAAACTGAGGGTGCCATATATCTGATGTTAGCATTATACCATGAAACGACTTCTCCAGCCAAAGACTGTGTTCTGAATGAACAGTGTCCTTTGCCCTTTCTTGAATAGTTTTGGGTCATCCACTGCCCAAACTTACAGATAGGTTTTTTGACTAGGCTCAATAAAACAGGATTCAGAAGCTCAGGATTTTACTATACAAGGGAAAGATGGATCTAGAATCACCTCTCCATATAACATTTACTTTTATTGGAACATTTTCTAATTTTGTTTATTGGTCCAGGGTTTATACTTTTTATAAAACTATATTTGGATTTTGAAGAATTCAAAATTCTTATTTTACAGTTCTTGACATTGAACAAACATTTGATTTGTCATTTAGAAGGGATTAAAATAATTGAAATATCAAATCGAGGACAGGAAACTGAGTCATTTGAGAAGCCATAGGTTTCTTTAAATTTTAACTTTCAAATTTCAGAACAAAAGTTGTTTGCTATTTGCCCCATCATAGATTTAATCTAAAAATCTCAATTAGTATGACAATAAATCTACAATTGCAAGCAATTCTCCTAAATCTTCTGGGTTATTAAAGGCTATGTTATCATACAATTCTGAGTTCCACCTGTAATTCTATTAGTATCCCACAGCATCCAATGGGGATGAATTATAATGCTAGTAGTACCAAGAGGCTTGAAATTGAATGTTTTCAACTTTTCCTTAATTCACTTGATCATCTTTAGAAATGTAAATAGATCAAGGGAGAAAAAATGGTTTTCTTTAGAGTTTGAAGTTTATGTGTTTATTGAATTACTTCTATTTACAAGTCACTGTGGAAAACAGGACATACAATGTTCATATCTTTGATACACTTAAAACAATGCAACATCCATGTCTCTAATGCAAGTAAACTTAATCATATAGTCCAACATTTTTATGACAAAGTCAAAGTTCTCATAAGGCTTTATGTACATTGATTGCAGAATGAAAATTAAACAAACACTTTTGTGGGGGAAGTGTAGAAAGTTATCTGTGAGAAGCAGATAATGAATAAGGCACTGGGAGAAAGGTGGTGTGAACAGAGGCACTGAAGAGAGGAAAGAAGATGGAAAGAACAAAGACTTTACTATTATTTTGAAAGGTTTGTGACAGAGGCATTACATTGTTTAGGGGATTTAGCTGTACATTGTGTTTTTATCCCCTCCCCCAACCACTAATAGAGTGTAAGAGTGTTATCTTCATGGCTAATTCAGAATCTAGCACATAGTACACATTCAAAAAAAGTTGAATGAAAAAGATTACAGACATCTGTTCAAACTATATATAATGAATGACTTTGCATTCATTTTTATTTAGTTTTAAGTCATTGGAAGATCAGAATATTATGCTACCATTAGTAGACAAATGTTCTTTTACTTTTCAGTATGTATCAGACTATGTAGTAGACAGTACTACACAGAATGAAAGACACATACATACTGTGAGAGTCATAGTGCTGTAATGGAGATAAACGAACAATGTATTTGTTTATGCAAATACATTACATGTATAGAAATATGTGTAAAGTATGATAGAAATATACAACTCATTTCCTTTACCATGTATTTTCTTTGTTGATATATCTTTCCTTCTTACTTTTGTCTTTCTTGTTTTTTAAAGTTAAGAATTTTGAACTCAGGACTAAGGAAAAAAAAAACAGATCCAAGTCTTCACTGATAGAGAATGAGGGAAACATGGTCATTTAGATATTCTTCAATCCTTCCAAAATATGGTTATTTTAAAAATCCATTAGAATATGAAATATAACAGATTTGGGTTGTTGTTTTGCTAATGAATGGTTTATATAAATTACTTAAGCTATCTGAACCTCAACTTTTTAAAAATGAAGATAATGGTGTTCCTATTTAAATTTTGAGATGATTCTATATAAGTAAAGTATGCTGTACATTACTTAACTTAGCAGGTGATAATTACTAGTAATTCTTATTTTATACTTTTAACAAACTGAGTACCTTTATAAATGACAAAGTTGTTTCTGGATTCCCAGGAAAATAAGCGCAGTTTATATATTGACTTACATATTAAAGTCTAATAGGGAAGAGATATTTTAGGAGAAAGAGTCAAAACATTATTTTATGAGTTGATAATAAGACAAAACTACCTCTGTTAAAAAAAAAGACAAATAGCTTATATGTAATTAATTATTGTTACTTATATTAGAAAGACTTATATTAGAATGTTAAATAAATTTGTAATAGTTATTATTTCTAACTTAACATGTCTAAATAGAATCTTGAGAAATATTAAAATTCATAATATAAATAAAGCTGTGAGAAGTGCCAAATATTGTATTTGATTATCACCAGAGGTAAAAGGTATCAGCACTTGAAATTTTTTGACTCACCTTATTTCTGCTTTAGTGGACTCTTAGGCTACCCTTTTATGGGACACATACACACATGAAAACACAACAGTTTAAGAGAAATTATACAAGAACAAAGTTTCTAAACAAACTAAAGTGAACTGAATAGCTATAAATGGTGTAGCAAGTGTAGTGTAGTAATGGTGTAGTGTAGTATAGCAATAAGGAACACAGAGGCAGATAGCAACAACTGATGCTCACCTCAGCCTTTATTACCTTAAGACTTTACACAGATTTCACCTCTATGGACAACTTAGCTTTCTCCTATGGCAACATAAAGATGGAGATAACACACATTAGGACTATTATGGGGATTAGACGAATTAATATATAAAATACATAGGATGATGATGTAAACACCAGTTACTGTCATTGGTTATATCAGAAACACATGCAATTTCATTGAAGTTGTAATCCTCTGATAAACATTTGATATTAAAATGTGAGTAATAGAAATAATGGGAAGATTACTTTTATTTAGAGAACAGTTGGCTTGTACATCAAGATCAGAAATATATAAACATTCTTCTTTTAAAATGGGAATGTTACTAATAGAATAAGTGACCTAACAATGATCAGATTCAATAAATGGATATGTCTTTCAATCAAAGAAGCAAGGGAAATGATGGCTTTAAGTGATAGGCCTTGGTATGTTACTGTAGGCCTTTGATAGACAAGATTAACTACATAAATGACCAGGGATGAATTTTACTATTGTCAGATGTTTCTGAAAAAAACATAGAAACCTATAATATGAGTATGAAAATATAGCTATTTAACAATTCAGTAGATAGTTCATTATTCCATTAGAGTGTAAAGGTAGACTTGGAAAATTCTAGAAAAGTTTTCTGTATTAAAATTTGATTCTTGTGATACTCACCAACTCATTTTATTTTCTGTTCGACTGTAGTGTCTGCAGAGAAAACTGTTGGCAATAGAAAATTATGGTACATGTCATATAAAAGCTGCTTAATATATTACATTTGAAATGAAATTGTTGTTGGATCTTAAATTGGTATATATTTAGTACTTTAGTTTTTCCACAAATAAAAAAAGAGACTTGGGGGCTGGAGGGATGGCTCAGTGTTTAAGAGAGCACTTTTTGCTCTTCCAGGGGTCCTGAGTTCAATTCCCAACAACCACATGGTGGCTCACAACCATAGATCTGATGCTCACTTCTGGCATGTAGGTGTGCATGCTGATAGAGCACTCATACATAAAATAAATCTTAAAAGAGAAGAAGAAAAAGAAGAGAAGGAGGAGGAGGAGGAAGAGGAGGAAGAAGAAGAGGAAGAGGAGGAAGGAGCTCAGTTGCAAAGGCCTCTTCTAACAATCATAAGGCCCTGGATTTGTATCTCCTTAGCACAACACACACACACACACACACACACACACACACACACACACACACACAGATAAAATATATGAGTTTCTAAATGGAAAAATTTTAGAGCCAGGAAAATTACTCAGCAGGTAAATGTACTTGCTATATAAGCCCTGGATTTGATGTATCAAACTTACATGATGGAAAGCAAAAACCAATTCTAGAAAGTTGTATGCAAATCTTCACATACGTACTATGATATGCTTATATGCTCATAATACACACACACACACACACACACATACACACAAACACAAAGAAAAGATATTTTACACTATTCTATTTAAAACATTTTATTGATTAAAAAATTATATAATATTTTGAAATCACAGTTTCCCCTATCACAATCCATTCTAGATCCTCCCTACCTTACCCCTACCTAAACACTAGTGCTCTCTCTCCCTCTCACCCCCTTCTTCTCTAACCAACAAATGTGAACAAAATAACAAATAAACCAAGAAACACACACAGACATACATACAGTAAAACAAAATCCATAAAACCAGAAAATCAGAAACCATAATATACAAACAAAATACTAGCAGGTTAAAAACTCCCAAACAAACAACATGAGACAAAAAGTCCACAAAAACATTATTGAGTTCATTTTTGTATTGTCAGTCTTTCTTGGCACACCTTTAGTGTGGTTAGTATACCAAGAGAGACTCCATACTTTTTATTGCAAGTGGTTGTCAATTGGAGATAGCTTCTCAGTCAGAATGGGAACTCATATCCACTTCCTTGACTCAGCACTGGGGCCCCATATGACTTGAGCCTGTGCAAGCCCCAATGCATGATGCTATAGTCTCTGTGAATCTATATGTATTTCAGGCCAGTTGTATATGTACTATACTGCTTCTTGGTAGTACCTATTCCCTGGCTCTTATAACCTTTCTGCCCCCTCTTTCACATAAGTATCTGAGCCGTGGAGGAGGGATTTGATAAAAACTTCCCCTTTAGGACTAAGTGTTACAAAATCTCTCACTCTCTGCACATTGTCTCATTGTAGGTCTCTGCATTAGTTTCCTTCTACTGCAAGGAAAAGCTTCTCTGATGACAGCAGAATGAGGTACTGATAGTAGAATGTCATGGGAAATAATTTTACTTGCATGTCCCTTAACAGAACAATAGTGTTTGAGTTCTCTTCAGGTTCATAGCCTATCTAGTTTCATGTTCTTGACTACTTCACCAGTGTCAGGAATATGTTCCATCTCATGAAGTGGGCCTTTATTCTCTTCTGGTAGCATTCAGAGTATCTTCTAGTGTCATGAACACTACTCAGTAGAGGTAAGGGTACTAGTTAGGCTCCAGCTCAACTTGTATATGCTCAACAGGATATGTAAATAGCTTCTTCAGCAATACAACAAAGTTTGTAAATGGACTCTTCAACAATAGGTCCTTGCCATCAGTTTAGGGGAGAGCAACCAACAGTTTTGGTAAAAGTCTGAGATGTTTAGGTGGTTTCATGGGGTTTCTTCAATGCAATATCCATTAAAATTCTAACAGAATCATTCAAGAAATGGGAAAAAATTACAGCTTCATATGGATACAAAAAAGCAAAACCAATACTGAATAATAAAAGAATGGTTGGAAATATTACCAACCCTGATTTCAAGTTGTACAACAGAGGTACAGTAATAAAAATCATCAGGATATTAGCATAAAAGCAGATGCACTGATCAATGAAATCAAATCAAAGACCTAACACAAATCTACACACTTACAGACACCTGATTTATGACAAAGAAGCAAAAATAAACACACTGGAAAAAGATAACATCTTCAACTAATTGTGTTGGTCAAACTGTGACTGAATGAAAAATTTAAATTGATCTATAGTTATAATTCTGCACAAAATTCAACTCCAAATGGATCAAAGACCTAAATATATGACTAGATACCCTGAATGTGATAGGAGAAAAAAAAAACAGCCAATAGTTTTGAACTCATCAGCATAGGAAAGAGTTCCTGAACAGAACACCGATAGCACACCCATAACACTAAGGCAAATAATTAATAAATAGGACCAAATGAAACTGAAAAGCTCTATGGCAAAGAACACCATTGTTCAGACAAAGTGGCAGGGTACAGAATGGAAAAAAAGAACTTTAATAATTATAGATGATGCAAATTTAAATGTAGATGTTGTTAAACTGTTACTGTAGTTTTCATTAGTATTATGTTATAATGGTTTTAAAATCTAAAAGACATCTCTTAATGTTTTTCTGCTGAAAGAAACATTATTTGTATTAAGTGTTTGATGTTTGCTTTTTTCTATGACTTATAATAATTTTGGAAATCTTACTAAGATCATTTTTAAACAAAAGAAAATGATTAAAATATTTTAATTAATACTAAAGCTGACATCTATCAGTTGTTCGAATTTATTCCTACATACTTGAACTTTTTGTGAAGAAGAAACTCTAAATATAACTAATCTGCATTTGTATTATATATAGAAGGTGATTTTTATTACGTTTATAAGGCCTGGCATCTGAACTAATGCTCAAACAAAATAAATATTTTTTCATATTGCATATAAGTATTCTATAAAGCTTTAGATATTTTAAAACATTATTTAGGAAAATAACAATTCATACCCAAGAATAAAACAAACATACAAATGGTTGCACATACACTCATGCTAATTACCTGACAAAAATAAAATTCTTTACCTGTTTTTGGCTAGAAAGGTTAGAAAGGAGTCAGATGTTTCATGGTTATGCATGGACCCACATTGAGAATGTCTTTACCGTTCTCTAAGTAATAAAATGTAATTGTCACTCTAAGGACCAGAGCCTTTAAACTGAGATTCTTACAACCCCTGAATAATCCTTGTTTTCATTGTGAGTGGTTTAAGCTTGCATTATTTTTCATTTTTCTTGTAGTTATTGTCATGGGAACAAATTAATATATACTATTCTGTATTCTCATTACACATTTTGTTTTGAGAAAGGAATTGTTTTTCTTACTTTTCTCTTGTTGTAATGTTTATTACAGGAATAAGGTACAATAGTGTGAAGGCCCAGTGCAGTCTGTGAAAGACTATAAACATTTAATAGACTCATAAACATAGACTTTAACCTTTTCAATATTCTGCACTTTGATTGGTTGCCCATACCACTTTATCTGTACAGGTTACTAAGACTGTAAACAGGAGGAATAGAGATGGATAGTGAATCACACTGCATAAGCTCTGAAAAGGTCAAAGTTGTACAGTTGCTTATTCTTTCAGCTAGGATATACAAGGTTTCATAATTTTATAGAACCCACCCTGAATTTTCGTTTAGAATGGGTAAGGAAATATGCTAATGTGAGTCTGCTTTTTCTAAATGACAATGAACACAGGAGAAATGATGTATAACCTTTTTGTAGGACTTCACATATTTCTATAATAGAACTATTTTCAATTGTTTCCTTTAGTGGGAGACACAATAGTGGTTATGGTTGTTAAATAAAAAGGATATCAATGCTTAATGTTCATATTTTAGATTGAAAAGTACATGCACATTCCCATACTTCAGCAGTTTTCAACCTTGGTATGACGAGATACTCTTGCCTTTCACTGTGTTTAGGTGGTCTGAGAAAATAGATTATTATGGTAGTTGATATTGCAAAGTGTCACTTATGTGCCTTATTAAAATAAATAAGAATGAATTCTAGGTTGCCTAGATTATAACTTTCTGAATTTCTGGTGTTACAGTCAATGTCTGTGGAGTTATACATAATGCTGAGGAAACCTATTGAACATATTGCATATATAAATGACAATTGTCATAGGTGTTGGTGGGAGGAAATCATGGGAATCGCAATAGTCAATGTGAAAACAGAAATCCTCTGTCTGCTCTACTTATACACACTTCAGAAAACTCACATCCTACCTTGTAGTACAGAATATAGAAAAGGAGAATACATAAACAGAGCAGTAAGACTTAGTGCCATAAAATCCTAACTATACATAATTTTGGTTTTGCATGGTTTATATTTTTAATCGTCATAACCTTCTCAGATAAATGCAATTAACATTCACCTTGCACAGATGAATAAACTGGCACACCAAAGTTAAAGAATATTGATGCTGCATAGCCCATTAAGCTGCAACCTTGGAATATTATGGAAAAATGCATTGACAGAGTCATGAAAGTTGATGAATGATGGGAAAATGGTGGGAAAATAATTGAGGCAACTTTTAAAATTGTTAAAGTGATGCCTTAGGTGAAGATGGTAGGACATGTCTATAATTCCACAACTCTGATGCAGAAGCAGGAGGATCTGTAGTTCAAAGCTACATAGTAATATTCTACTACATTAATCAAGAGAACATGCAAAACAAGAATATACCTTAAATTTTTAGCTACAAAACTTTTGGAGCTAACTATAAATAATCAAGCAGCATGCCTCTTTTTCAGTTTCTTCTCCATCTGCAGAGATTTACAACTTGCTTATCCTGGGGTTTTCCTTTTAAACTCTAATTCTCTTCAAGATTGAGTGACAGACATATAGATAGACAGACAGAGACAGGAGATAGAGAGAGACAGAGACAAAGACAGAGCAGAGAGACACACACAGAGAGATGGAGGGAGGACATTTAATAATGCATATTGAAGCATAAACCCATCTGAGATTGTGTATGTGACATGTGCCTGGAGGCCAGAGGACAACCATGAATGTTGTTCCTCAGAAGTCACCCTCACAGGATTGAAACTTGCCAAGAAGGCTAGGCTGAATATCCAGAAAGCACCAGGAATCCACCTATTTCTGGTCAAAAACACTGCTAGTAGAAGCATATGCAGCTACCAAGTCCAGCTCTGTTTGTATGGGTTCTGGGGATCGAACTGAGGTCATCATGCTTGCAGTGGAAGCACTTTACTGACTATTCTATCCAAACAGCCACATAAGATGACTTCTGGCAAGACTCAAATGAATTATTTATTCAACTAAGATCTCATTGGCATATGATCCACTATTGGATTGATGTGACTGTACCCCAGTCCCTCATTTCATCTCTGTTACCCAAAGAGCATGAATGGTGACAGTGGCAAGTATGTCCCTGAAATCTTAGCTAGGAAGGCATCATGCTCATGACATTGTCCACAGTGTTGCTAGCTCTTTGCTCTAAGACAAGCATGCCTTTGCATCTCATTACTGTTTGTTGTTAACTTAGAGTGCAAATGCAGGACAATTGAGAGTGTGTTTTTTAATTCTGCTGAATATTTCTTTTATCAGTGTTAGTGTTAACATATTTTACACTGAGCATATTTTTCCCAAAAATAATTGGAAATTTTAAAATAGTGCTGCAAGCCTTGCTTTGTTGCATGCATTTCAAAAAGGAGGGGAAAAAAGAATACATTCCATATTTAATGAGATTCTGTTAGAGACTGAAGTTTCTTCAAGCTCTGAGAAATCATCCTAACATGTCAACTAAATAGTCAAATTGCAAATATCAATGCCATTTCCCCACAAGTTGCTGAATTCATAGAATGAGTTAATACATTACTGGTCCACAAACAGACACTACTGAAAATTTTCAGTGAACCCAGCTTTTTAGCGGAGAAAATTTTGTTCACAAAAAGCTCCTTCCAATGTTTTTGAGGTTTTTTTTTTCCTCTCTTGTTTAAAAAAAAAAAGAGTCCTTAAAATTTCTCACAGGAATTTCTGGTCTGCAAATGTATTTTTCATGTTTGTCTTTGCCTGGTGCTTTTACTAAGTCATAAATCTCACGCAATGAAATGCACACTGTGAATGGAAGCATCACATAGAATTTCCTTGTTTTGGAATTTGATTTCCAGCACCTGCTGGTGAAGCTTTCCCTCCTCAACTCAAGCAGGAGTTAGTAGTTCCAGAAGTGTTTGACAGACTAATCTTCTAATCCAGCAGTAGCTGAAAATAGGGAAGGGAGGCATTTCCTTTGCTTAGGTTACCTGTCATTTATGCAAATAGAGGAGTCATAGGAAGGGCCTTTCCCAACAAGTATTGCATTTATTCTTGGATTTTATTTTCTTTAAACTTTAATACAGGGAAAAAAATTCAGACTGATCAGAATTGAACATCAGTTAGAACTTGCAAATAACAACTTAGTGTCTAGTTAACTAACAATTACAAATATCTCAAAAAAGAAATACAGTATTATTAAAACAGCACAAAGAAATGCTGTGCTTAAGAATTAGTATTATAATACAGCAATAAAAGTACAGATTTAGCACCGACATTGGCAATACTACATACCCATTTAATTAAGTGTTAATTGTGTATATTTCTGTTTTCTTCTTCTTTTACCCTAGGGATTGTTTTTCTTAATGCAATGCCCTTTCTTTATTCCACACTCTTCACACTCCAATTCAGTAATGCCATGCTCATAGGAGCCACTCAATAAATGTTTATTAAATTGAATGGTTTTGCAATTTTTATTATACAAACTTGTATATAAAATATGAATATTTGTTAAGCTAAAACTGCTAGATTTTGGAATTTATATATTTATGTGTGAAAAGGTAGAGAATAGCTTTCAGCTAATATTTATCTTGCACTCCTCTTGTCACTTCTTAATTTGACACTGAGCTTTGAGTAGGTACTGCACGATCTGACAGCCAGAGGCATGGAACAAGGTCAGGGCAGGTCTAAAGCATTTAAAGCAACAGATAAGCAAGTACTCAGTTTTATTGCAGGTGAGTTGAATTTTTATGTGTCTTTAAAGAAATAAATACTTGCATACTATCAGAAAGCAAGGAATACATCAACTGTGCTCCTCTTCCCACAGAGGAGTCACCATTTCTATCACATTCTTCATTGTCAAATGGGTTAAAATACTCTGTATTAAACTATTGATGGTCTCTGTACTGAATATCTATTTTATGGTAATGTCTTTAAAACATAGTCTACCCTGCCTCACCACAGCCATTTAAGCAACTTTCAGAATGCAGACTGATATTTATTTGTATGGTGATGCTGGTGGCTGGAAAAGTCATTAGAATGTTTGTTTGTATTGTCCGAGCTATGTTTTCCTTTTAAAAAAATTGTAAAAAATGAGCATATAATTTGTGCTGTTCTCTCTCTCTCTCTCTCTCTCTCTCTCTCTCTCTCTCTCTCTCTCT
>NW_021604563.1:18579739-18604059 GCF_004785775.1 Grammomys surdaster
TCTCTCTCTCTCTCTCTCTCTCTCTCTCTCTCTCTCTCTCTCTCTCTGTGTGTGTGTGTGTGTGTGTGTGTGTATGTGTGTACATATTGGGGGATGCTTTCAATCCAAAATTTATCCTTTCTACAAGAAATACAGGAACAGGGGATTGAGCAGAGACTGAGGGAAGGTCTACCTGGCCCAACTTGAGAGCCATCCCACGGGCAAGCACCAATTTCTGACACTATCAATGCTACTCTGTTATGCTTTGCAGACAGGAGCCTAGCATGGCTGTCCTCTGAGAGGCTCCATCCAGCATTTGTCTCAGATGGATGAAGATACCCATATCCAAACAGCAGATGGAGATGGGGACGCTTATGGAAGAACAGGATGAAGGGCTGAGGCCCCTAAAGGGATAGGAACTTGACAGGAAGACCAACAGAGTCAAGTAATCTGGACCCTTGGGGATCTCATAGACTGAACCACCAACCAAAGAGTACATACGGGCTGAACCTAGGTCTCCCTGCACATATGTAGCAAATGTGCGGCTTGGACTTTATAAGGGTTCTGAACAACAGGAGCTTAGGCTATCCCAAAAGTTTTTGTTCTTCTAGCTGGGCTGCCTTGTCTGGCCACAGTGTGAGAAGAAGCACCTAACCTTACAGAAACTTGATGCGTGAGGGTAGGGGTATACTCAAGGGAGCATTTAACGGTTCAGAGGAGAAGGGGAAGAGAGGATGGAGAAAGGATTGTGGGAGGGGGTGACCAGGAGGGGAACCGTGAGAAAGATGTCAAGTTAATAATAATAATAATAATAATAATAATAATAATAATAATCTTAAAATGAAAAAATATTCTCTGAAAATAGTTCTGAGATGTTTGAAATTATTTTAATTGAAAGTATTGCATTTCTCAGGTGTACATCTACTTTGAATACTGCAGTTTTCTATAACCAAATTACATGTGTTTCTTTCCTAAAAGCTTAAAGACAAATTTAATCACTAATTATTATATGTGCATGAATGCTTTTTATTTGCTTTCTTCACCCATGTCACTGGCATTTAATTTGTGGGACTTGATTGTGAGCCCATGCACTTTGATATTTCTCACACAACAATGAATGAAACCCATAGCATAGAGTGCCCTTCAACTCTGTACTAGATGTCTATTGATATTAATGAGCTTCTTGCACAAATTGTGTGTGGTCATTTTCTGTGGCCTGAAGTGATCATTTGTTGTGATTTGCATGTTGGTCATTGCAAAGCATAGTGTGGGCACCATTTCTTAAGTTCCTAAGGTTGCCTACAGAGGAAAAGTATAATAGAAACTTGAAAGGCTACTACTGTTTTTTTATTTTTAATTGTTTTAGTGCATTCTCTTAGTCAACCTTAATATGATAGTGAAAAAAAGAATTTCAAGTTTAGCATTTTAAAAAAATACTCAGCTATTCCAATGTATTTTTAATTCATTGATGAAAATAAAAGTTTTCTAGCTCAACAGAAGACTTCAGTCTATGTTGTGCAAAAACAGCATATTAATTGATAAAACGTATTACAGGGCTTGATCAGTTGAACATCCACTTCAGGAGAAAGACTGGAGTTCTCCGGGTGGGAAAAAGGCTCTTTGTCTTGCAGACCTGCCCTTGGAAAGCTAGTGGAACATCTGTAGAGTAAACACTGCCTAGTCATCCATGGCTAGTGGTAGAGAGAAGACTCAGGGGACATAAAAGAGCTACTCTTAAAATATAAAACAAAACAAAAACTAGTTTCACTTTCTATGTAATACTTGGAGGATTTCAGGATATTTTCCTTGAAGTTGCATGTAAAATGTAGGGGATTAAAATAAGTTTATTTATAATGTCAACCATTCTCAACTTAATCAAAGACTCAGAATTTAAACTTTCAGATTACAGCACTCAGCCTGTTTTCTTATTATGGAAAGGGAGAGTTTGTAGGGAACTGCTTGCTGTTCACGGGTGAACAGAGCACATTAAACATTACTCTTTAACAATCACTACCATGTACTGTTCTGCAGTCACTACCAACACATCTCACAAATATGATTTTTCCCTTCACTTTTTTATACCACCTTTGGTATATTCTCTACCTTTGGTTCTGATAAGTTCTACCTTTGGTTCTGATAATTTCTATATGAATTCATGTGATTTGGGGCAATAGACTTTTAACCAAAATTAATATTACGTAACTATGGTTACTATCAACACCATAAATAGACCGAGAGTGATAGAACATTAAGAAAATTACTATTACTCTTTGCAGCAGTTCCACCAAACATAGTTCTTTACGTGGTTTGTAATTATATATCACTTGAAGCTTAAAAAATCTATTGTAATTAGTTATAACAACTCTAATTTCTAAGCTTTAAAAATATTACGTAAATCAATAATCTTTACTAGATTACAGTGTTATATGTGTTCATCTTAAAGCAGTATAAGAGTGAAAACTTTTATCAAAAATTAATTATGTACAATGAATGTACTTTTAATGTTTTGGGGAACATAGTAATATGTATCTTTTTTATCAATTATTTTATTTATTTTCATTTCAAATGTTGTCTCACTTCCCTGTCCCCTCTCCAAGAGCCGAACACCCCATCCCCTCCCCTTCACATTAAAGAAGCTACATCCCCCTACCTATCCCCTCTCACCTCTCCCCTCTGGCATCCCCCTTCTTTGGGGTCATCAAGCCTCCACAGGACCAAGAACATACCCTCTTACTGAGGCCTTACAAATTTACATTTAAACCAACTTTTTCTATGTGGGTGAATGGGAGAAAGAGGAAGAAGTGCATAAATATGAGAATCAACCATATTTTGTGGTTTTATATATATATAGTCTAAATGAGAAATAATATTAAAATGTTTCATGATCAAGTTCATTCCAGAAATGACTGAAATCATATTCATTGCTAACAATATAACAAGACAAGGAGTTAAATCGGTGTGTTGTGTGTGTGTGTGTGTGTGTGTGTGTGTATGCTGGATTAAAGGGAGTATTAGTGAAGCTAGGTTTTTGGTATTTTATAGACATAGTAATGAACTGAAGTCTTTTTTCCCCTCATTTCAGTTATCTATACAGGAATAATGGAGGCACACCTCGTGTATCTAGAAAGATGAAAAGTCATATCTAATGATTTGATCAATGTCCTTATTTTTGAGGATAGCTTGTTTTTTGTTTATTGGTTTATAGAAGAGTGTTTGGATATAGGAGATGTTGATGTTTATGGTTTGGGGTATGTGTCTATAAACATGTTAAATTTTGTTTGACTCATCTCAAAATAAGCTACCCCAATTCTTCCTTTAGAAGGTGAAACTATCTTCTAATCAGGTCTTTTCTGTAGTTGAGTAAATCAGCTTTCTTGGTAAACAAGTCATCTTGTAAATAGGTATAAATTTTATACTTGTATCAATAAAAGAAATGATGGTAAACAAATGTCATCTCATTTCAAGATACATGGGACTTAATTTTCTGGATTTTTTTTTTTTACAAGAGTAGTAGTTCTGGTCCCTAGATGTGATTCTTCCTCACTTCTCAGAGGTGGTAGATATGAACTGGATTTGGATTTTCAGGCTAGGTTCTTCTAAATGTTCCCATAAGTTTCGAAATCTTCTCCCATGCATGCTTTTTTCCCCATCAGTGCTCTTTTGAAAAATCACCTTCATTTCATTTAATCTGTAAAATCCTTAATTGATTTTCAACATATTGTGCATTAATTTCTGTTAATACTTTAAAAATTAACATCTGTGAGTAAGTTGGATGGTTACTACATTAAAAATACTGTCTGCAACATGTCTAAAGAATATTCAACTTTTATTTTACAGAACACATAAGTGTGAATGATATCAATGATTTCTACAGTGTTGCTTTTTCTTCTTTAGGGACTTTTGGGTTTTTGAAAGTCACACATGTTTGGATTTTAACCACCAAGTCATGGAACAATTTCCACAACTTCGAGGTTCCATATGTGTCTTTAAAAAGATCTGAGAAGTGGGAGAAATACACTTTTCTCTTTTGCAAACTATTTTCAACCTCTAGTTATTTTTTACATTCTTGTTCTCCTCCTTGGTCTCATCTCTTCTTCATGCAAAAAATATTTTAAGAACAGAAACATATGTTCAACTTGTAGCACTACAAACAATTAAAGCAACAATGGCAGACTAGAAAAAAAGCAAGGAAAACTCTTGACTGTTTAATATTTTCAAGGAACAGCGCTTGATTTTATTAAAGACAAATACTGCTCATGTACTAATTTAGGCAATAACTGTCTCAATCTGGTTCTTTTTAGAGATAAACAACTAATTTCCATGGATAGTAGTTTTCCTGTTTTTAGTTGATAGAGAAATAATTTATAAAATTTAGTGGTTTCTCCCCTTTGTAATTTCTGCAGAAGTATATAGACAGTCTCTGTATGTATGTATGTATGCTGAAGTTACTTATTTATCTTTATTTGCACATGTGTAACACCTGCACAGCCTAGTCTCACCTTAGCCCCCTTACAATTTCTCAATATTTTATTATTCTGACATGCTATTGGAGATGAAACTTTTTGCCTTTGTAATGTTAGATATAATTAACTGTTATTGTTCTTTCATATCCTTTAGTTCTTCCTAAGAAAGAGCTATAATTGTGAAGGCTTGAAAAATCCAAGACAAAAGTTCTTTTTGCAAAGGCATTGGTGGGGATCTGGAAAAGCAAAAACCTTAAGACAGGGAAAATCTTATGCAAAAGCACCAACTGCACTGGATTTTTAATGATAATATTATGCTCATTATGCAGAGATTAATAAAAAGATCATCATAAAAGACCACTGCTATGGTTATTGTTTAGAAGGACAAAATTCAATGAAGGAATCCAGCTTGAAATATATATATATATATGTATAATGCATATTAATATATTAATAAAACACTGGTGATTTATATGTCTATGTATTCATATAACTACCTCCTAACATATCTGTGTATTACATAATATAGGAGTTCAATATACACTGAAAGTTTGTTAATGTGTAGTTCTTTAGTAGGAAAATGAACTTTATATTCTACAAATTTTTTAATAAAATATTGAATAAGAAATAGTTTCTGTGAATCAAAATAGAATTAATAAGTTTATTAGTATAGGTTTTGTTCTTGTAGATATAACTCTATAAAATCAATATTATGGGGCTGAAGAGATATCTCAGTAGTTAAAAGAGCTTTCACCTCTTCTAGAGAACTCCAATTTGCCTCCTTGAACCCAGGTTTGGTGACTCACAATTACCTTCAACTCCAGGGGATCAAACACCATCTTCTGGCCTTTATGAGCATTCACACACATGTGGCAAACACATGGACAAACACACACACACACACACACACATGCACATAAAGAAAAGTGATTTTTAAACAATCAGTATTTTGTATAAAGGGGATATATTCATAGAAAACAATCACATGTGTGTGTTTTACTATATGACTAAAGATAATCATGCAATCAGAAAAAGCCAAGACATTTCATAATCATTATCTATTAAAATGATTAAACAATTATGACTTGTCTAAGAGAAATAACTATGTAGGAGTATGAGTTGAATGGGTAGGTATTTATTGGCAGAAATTGCATTTTGTTTATTTCTTCAAATGTACCAAACAAACAAACAAAAAGTTTGAACAAAGCATGCTTGTCCTTAAAATGGAATTGTCTCATAGTTGGCACATTACTCTTTAACTGCCATACAGGTAGCAGTCCCTTATTTTATGGAAGGATTTATGAAATCAACAATACATGTAAAATTATATGTGGGAATGGAAAGATGAGTATAATAAATCAAAATTCTCCCAGTTGTCTCATGATCCTTATTATTTTTTGTTTGTTTGTTTTCTTCTTACAAACCAGATAGCTAGGGATTGAAACAAGCAGTTTGCTTGAGGTTCCTGGGCCCAGGGAGCACCTTAAGATGAACACTAAACCCATACATTAAAACATATCCAGATCCCTTACTAGAAGGACAAGTCAGGAGAAAGAAGAGGAATAAAAGCATGTAAGAAATGTACAAGTCCAGGGAAGGTTTGGGTATAATTTCAGGATGGGAAACTGACTAGAAAACACTGGATGACAAAGACATTATGCTCTCAGAGAGCACTAAGGAAATAGTCTTGGACCTGGCTTCCCTGTAATCTTCCCAGCAAGTCTTCCCACCATTGAGGAGTACATTTTGCTCCAGCACATGGATGCGAATGCACAAATAGATATTATGTATGAGAGTATATTTCTGAACCAAAGGGCAAACATCAGAGGAACAGAAACCAGAATCAAAACAAAAACTAAGGGCTTCTAACCCGAAGCAAAGGCTTGCTTACCCAGGATGTGCTTCTTTAAGTGCTCCACTTCACACACAGCACATGAAGGCCAGGAAAAGAACACATGGTTTCTTTCTTTCTTTTTTTTTTTTGAAAAATGTTTTATTTAAACCTTTTAAATCTTTTACAACAATAAAATATTGCGTCAATATAAACCCCTTGACTAAAACTGCTCACATCAAACATTACAGCGAATTGTTTTCTTTTTGACACCCAACTCATCTTTGAAACAATTTCCATTTAAACACAATGCAGAATTTATTGAAAATAAATAATCGTTGGGAACTGCAATAGGCAATTTGAATAAAATAGTTGAAAAAGCAACTCTTAATGAAAATAGCGTTTATTATACATCAGTTACTAAATGAATAAACTAAATGATCTTTTTAAATTAATAACTTCAAAAAACGTTTAATATACAAAACTGTACAATTATAAAGTCGGCAGAAATATTTGGGTTAACTCAGGTTTGAACCATAGCGTTTAACTGCAAAGAAAAAACAAAAACAAATAACGCACCCCCCTTCGAACATTTGTGAAACATGAATTGAACAAGGAAAATAAAATCACAGAACTAAAGCCTAAAACTAATAGAATGTAGAGGCTTGACCAAGAAAAAATAGCAAAGGAAAGGGTCTGGAATTTGAATTAATATATGCTCTTCGACCTGCGGCTAGGGGAGACACAGTGTGGTCAACCTGGCAGCCCATACTAGCGCATCTTACACAAGGGGCACAAGGTTTTCTGGTCCTTAGGTAGTTTGAAGCTTTGTCTACCACAGCTGCACCGGCAAGCTGAATCAAGCTGAATCCTGAGATCAGCCTGGCGAGATCCCCTTCAGGTCAGGCCCGCTGTGGCTGGCTGGGCATGGACGCTTCACTGGGCCAGCACACAGTGCTTGCTGGGGATGAGGTGCACCTGTGAACCTGTCCTGTGGACATGAGAGAAAGCTAGCCATAAAGCCACGGCAACCGCTTCATTTTGGGATCTCTAAATAGTCTAAGGAGATTTTTTTTTAGTTTTTATTTTATTTTACTTTTTTTATACAGTAATACGATACACACAGCTATCTACACACATACGTTTGCACGCGCACGCCACACACGCACAGAAATACATACGCACAGATTTTTAAAAGGGAAAAAAAGCATAAACTTAGCCGCCCAGGCGCTCGCTAGCTCACTCGATCTGCGCCATGGGCTTCCACCAGCTGTGCTTGTCAAAGACACTGAGACCGGCTCCCCAAGAGCTCACTCAGACCTTGGTATGTACAAGAGGGAGGAAGGTGGTGTGCGGCTGTACCAGAATCTTTGTGACTTTTCCCAATTATTTTATTGTCTCTCCGCACTAAGCAGAGGCTGCCTACCCCCTCACCACCCTACCGAGAGCGTTTCTCACCCTGAGAGCGAGCAGCAAACTGGAGGTGAACTGAATTGGGAGGCGCTGGCCCAATTGGTCGCCAGCGTCTTTGGGTTGTGGTCTCCTTTGAAAGCCACCATTTGTGAAGGCGAAGTCTTTCATCTAGGAGAGTGTAAGTAGGGTAGCGCAGGTTGTCAACCCTAAGCTGGCGGCCTGTGGGAAACTTCACGCACAGGCGTTCACGACCTTGGTGAATTCAGAATCCTTCTGGTCGCTCACACCCCATTCTTCGCGCCACAGCGGAATTCTTCTGGGGCACCGGGATCTGTGCTGTGGAAACCTTCCAGGACTCCACAGTTCCGTGAATGTCGGGGGAGGGGGCAAAAAAGCAGCGAAATAGCCTTCAGGCTACTTTGCAAACCCATTCAGTTTGCTTGTTCTGCCCATATAGGCACTCAGTTCCCGGGGGAAAATAGAAACATCAACAACTTTCTCCACCTTAGTATCCTCTCCTCTCCAAGCAGATTCGAAAGTGTGGGAGTGCAGGAGGTGAGCATTTTTCTCTCTCCTCCTTCTAGCCTCCCCTCCCTTTTTTTAAGCAATTAAAAACCCATCAGCTCAATGAAGAAATAATAATAATAGCAATAATAATGTGGAGTGGTCGATTAGATACAAATTATCTCACAAATATTGTGTACAGCTTGTAGTAAAACACCGCAGACATTTAGAAACGCTATAGAAGTTTTAAAAAATGCAAAACTAGTCTATTGTAAAACAGATTTCACCTGAAATACAGCTGCTATAACCAAGGCGCTGAAAGGTTATTCATAGGCACACATCTGTCTTCCCACCCTGTCCCGCCCCCACCCCGTTACCCAGCTCCTTGCCCTTCTTAGAGAGGAGCAACCAAACAAATCTTACTCAGAGTAAACAATACAGATTGATCAGCAGAAAAGGTTGGAGGGAAATTGTCCTGGTAGCAGGGAATATGGGGTCCCCACCTGGACTGCTCAATATAATTGTATTTCAGAGTTAAGAAGCCCGAATGTTTGTGCGTGTGTGTGCGTGTGTGTGTGTGTGCGTGTGTGTGTGCGTGTGTGTGTGCGTGTGTGTGTGGGCGCGTTCGCGCTCCTGTGTGTGTGTATATGTGTGTGTGCGCGCGCGTGTGTGTATGGTTTTTTTCTTAACATAAGTCATAAGAAGTTAGAAACCCCAGTGAAAGAAAGGAAGAGCTAGCAAGCTAGAGAGATAGCAATAATAAAGAATGTAATACTGAAAGGAAGGTAAAGAGAGAATTGTATCAGCACTGCTCCCAGTGCAGCGGGCCACCTCCTTGCTTCCTCCAGTCAGAGATCATGGCAGGATGCGTCTGTTTTCACCGTGTGCGAATAAACCTCGTGTGGCTGCTGATCCCCTGGCGGAGTCATCCTTTTTTCTTTTTGTCTTCTATTACAGAACCAGACACGCACCACTTCTTTCTCCAACTGGAGACTGTCTGCCAGCGAGGAGATCTCCTGCGCTGCAGGCTTGGGACACTTGAGGAAATGCGTTTCCAGTACGCCCTTGACACTCACCTCGATGGAGGTTCGCTTCTTCCGTTTGCGGCCCTGAGCGGCGATCTTGTCAATGCTGGTCGGGCTTCCTGTGGATGAATCAGCCTCCTCCAGCCACTTATTTAGCAGCGGTTTCAGCTTGCACATGTTCTTGAAGCTCAGTTGCAAGGCCTCGAACCTGCAGATGGTAGTCTGCGAGAACACGTTACCATACAGTGTGCCCAATGCCAGCCCCACGTCGGCTTGCGTGAAACCCAACTTGATTCTTCTTTGTTTGAATTGTTTGGCGAACTGTTCCAACTCATCAGAGGTGGGAGTCTCTTCATCGGAGTGGTCCTGGCAGTGGTGCGAGCCCAGCTCACCGTGGTCTGGAGGCTCCCGGAGCACTGGATGCAGGCTCTGTGTGGAGGCAGCAGCTGGTGGTGGAGTGAGTCCCCCGTGCTCCAGCATGCCGCTCACCGTGAAGCCTGGCTGCGAGTACACATTGAGGGGTTGGCCGCTGGACGTGATGGACGAGTTTGGAGCCGGGCTCGCTCCCCAGGCGTTCGGATGGTTAGTGTGGGGCGAGTGGTGGGCTACATGCGGCGAGCGGTGATGGATGATTGCGCCCAGTTGCAGATCTTCGCGTCCCGGCTTCACGTCCTGCTGGTCCAGGGGGCTGGTGGCCAATGTGGAAGACCACGGGCCCCCGTCGCTCAGACTGGTCACCCAGTGATGCCCGAGGGGATGCCCATTGCTGGGAACTCCCTGCAAGTAGTCACTTTGGAGAAGTTTCTGAGGATTACGGAAAGGACTTCCCTGCTGCATGCCCGCGGAGTCCGCATGGACGAGGGAGCTGGAACTGAGAATGCTGTAGGGATTCGAGGCAGCTGTGGCCATGGTGGATGAGGATCCTCTACTAGTTATAATGTGGCAAAGGGAGCAGCTTCAGCCTTTGACATCTATGGTGCGGGGAACCAAAGCCGCTAGCGCAGGTTACCGGCACCCGCCAAGGCCAATCGCAGTGCGACTTGGCCTGGCCAGGCATAACCACAGCCAATGGTGGTGCGGGAGGCCGAGCTCGCTTTCCAAATTAGGCTGGCGAAGCTCGGGAGTTTCAGTGAGACCCAAGCAGGAAGTGAATCAATCTTTAGGCTCCATTGGCTGCCTAGCTTAGAGTGGCAGCGGCTCTTTTAGTTAACCCTTTCCCCCCTCCCAGAGACTACATGGCTGTTTGTGGCAGAGAATAAATAGAAGGTACATATTTGTATGGAGAGGCAGAAAGGAGGCTAACTTGAGTTTCAGGTCTCCTTTTAGTTTATTTAAATTAAAATAAATAAAGAAAACAAATTAAAATATCATTTTGATCTTCATGTATGAAAGAATTCCGGTTTAGTTAGTGTTTGGGTAAATGTGTGGCCAGGGAAAAATAAAAAGCATCTGCAAACTTTGAGCAAAGCGATGTCTTAGGTCAGAATCCAAAATAAAATTTCCACGATCCAATAAAAGCTATTCTGCTATATATTGCTCACTTATTTTTCAGTTATAAGAAACTAAAAAGCTCTAGGAAAAAGATCCCCCCCTTTTTTTTTTCTTAAAATTTTGGTTCAGAATATGAAGAGCTGAAGGGTTTCAGAATGCAAATCTTAAAGTGATCTTTGGAAGACTCAGTCAGTTTGAAGTTTGCTGGTTAATTGGAAACCTGGCTTTATCTTGGCTCCCCTGCCAGTTCCCATCAGAGGTCTCTCCACTATGCCAGAGGAGCTGCTTGCTGAAGCCCGCAGTCATCTTTCATGCTCACCCAGGACACGCTGAAAACCCACTCCCCATTCCCAGTAGGCAGGAGAGAAAGTATTCATACCAGCAAGCCTGCCTAATGCAGCCCCTTGACAACTTTTTGAAACCTTTGCATCCTGCTTCCTTGGCAGTGCGAAGAGAATATTGAGAAATATGTCTCCTCTACTGTTCTCTGAAAATTTAGGGATTCAGAGAGGAGAAATGAGGAGAGAGAGAAGAGGAGAGCAGGGAGAGAGTGGTGGGTGGTGAGTGGGGAGAAACTGGAAGAAACCCGGTGAGATACCTTGGTGGCTAGACATCTTTTTCAACTAGTCCATTCTTCCACAACTGCCACAAAGCTCGAATTAGCTTTCAGCCTTGGGGACTCAACTGTTTTTCAAATTTTGGTTAGAGGAAAGGCTTTTATGAGTTAGAGACGATTGACTTCATGTGCTCCACAGCCTCATGCAAAGGTGTTGCTTGGAAGCAGAGTTGGGAGAAATGCAAAGATTTTAGAATTACACTAGCTGGGAAAAAGCAAACCACTACCTCACACCAAATCTGAAGTTTTAAAAATGCCCTTTTGTTTTGTAATTTTGGAGGCAACCTAGCTGTGTAATTATATTTGCTCTTACAGAAGACGGCATCAGAGTTCCCTTATTGGTTTGAAATTCCATTAAATATATTGCAAGAGCTCCTAGGTTAAGCTTGATTTAAATTTGCATACATTTTCATATATTTAGCTGAAATAAAAGAAGGCTTGCAGCTACCAGAAAGTCATTAAGGCATTAGTTTCTCTAAGAAGACAGATCTGAAGAAAATGCAAGAAAATGAGAAAAAAAATTAAGAGCAAGGTGAGCTTACTCTGCCATTCCTTTATATAGCTAAGTAGCATCTATTTCCTGTGAAATTGGTGATTATTTTTATGACAGCATAAAGTAATAGGAGCGGAGATTGGTAAATGTAAATGTTCATTTGTTAGGTGAGAAAACCTGGCATCTGTTTGAAATCTTTCTTTTGCTCTTAAAGATAAACACTTAGTAATTACTGGCAGAGAGGATCTTTCGCCATCCTCCCTGCCTCACCCTGCTCCCTCATTGAAATTGTAGGTTCATTTGCTGATGCCCTATTGTAAGGGCTTATCTGCTTTTAACCTAGAAATCGATTCATTCCCTCTGCTTCTCCCTTTCTCCCTCCCTCCCTCCCTCCCTTCCTTCCTTCCTCCCTCCCTTCCTCCTTCCCTCCCTCCCTCCCACCCTCTTGTCCTTCCCTCCCTCCCTCTAACACTCTGGTGCGCAGGCACTCTCTCTCCATCTCTGTGTGTCTGTTTCTATCTCTCTTCTCTTTTCTGTGGAGGAATGAGGTAGGCTGTTTCTTACTGCTGAATGTATGCATAATCTTTTTACAAGAATGCAATCCAATTTGTGCCTGAGCTTATGCTTCTGAAGAAATAAGAACTCATTAAAATCAAACAAAAAGAAGTTTTCGGTGCTCGATTATACTGCCTGTTTGGTGATCCGTTTGTTACTATTCGTTGGGTCAGCTGAAAGGTCAGAGGAAATGTGTTGAAGAAATGTATGTGCAAAACTCAGATCATGATTATTGTTATGTTCTTGGTATGTTCCCCACCCCCACCTAGCAGCTGCTTTTGGGTGAAATAATTACTTCTCTCAGATTGGCTGTTAGGGAGTTAAAGATAATTATCTGATAAAGATTTTTGGTTAAAAGGGGGTCCTTTTCTAGTTTGTACTTGCAAGAGTTTTTGGTTTCCACCTTCCTCTTAGTCATGGCCTTGCTTTGGTAACTGGGTTTTCCTAATAAAGCAAAAGTAGCTCAGACCTTTAGTCCCAAGTCTGGAGGTAGGGGGAGGATAACAAGGAGGGGGACATCTATACCCAGAAACAGATTTCTCATAGCCCTAAGTTCTACTTTTTAATTTAACATAGATATATATTAGGAACAGGAATTATTATCATCTTTCCCTTTTCCTTCCTTCCCCTCTCCTCTTGCATCTCCTTTCCTCTCCCCTCCCCTCTTTCTTCTCTCATTTAAAAATTGTTTTTATGAACATAGATCGTGCCTATTGCATTAAGTGAAATCACTTCCTATGACAACTGTAACAAAATCTTTGCTTGAATGCGAGGTATTTTGCTTTCTGAAGAAAATATCTACATGTAGTCAAATCTTGCTGTTCTAACTAATCTACTAGAGAGGTTTCCTTCGCCCTCTCCTGTCAGTCTAACTTCCCAAGTGTAACAGATGCTGCTCTCAAGAGCTCCTTTCTGTGGCTTCTCTTTATTCAGCCTTGCATATTTCTCCCCATGATCTGGGTTTCCATAGAGAGAGGAATAAAAGGGGGGACCATGGTCACAAATCCCCTGCCCCATGCAAAATAAAAGAGCCTCATTCAATAGACGACCCTGTCTGGACATGGGAGAAAAATAAGTCCAATCGAAGCTACTGTTGCAAAGAGCTGGTAACTTATTTTTCATAGACTGTAATTTGCCTTAAACTCCAAGTCACCCCTACCAAGCTTACTCTATCTGGCGTCTGGGCTAAAGACATATATTGATATGCTCCTCATCGTGAAGTTCACTCCAGGTCCTCAGTCTGACTTCCCCATACCCTCTAGAGCTAATGGTTTGAATAATATGACAATAGCTATCGAACCCACAGGGCTGGGGAAAGCTAAAAGTCACCCTTGATAAGAACTGGGCTTTGAAGTAGAGAACTGTAATTGTAGTGAATCCACTACCTTTCTCCAGCAAGACTGCAGAAGTTTCAATTTCTGGATCATGCAAGCACTGGGCAACATCTTCATTCCCTGTTGAGTTGTTTCACACTCCAATTTCCCACCCCACATTTTTCCATACCCCTTCATTCTTCTCAAGGAGGGCAATACAATTCATTTGGAAAAGAGCGCCAGACTGGCTTGATTTACTTAGACTTTTTTTTTTTTATTTTTAGCTTGTAAATTTCTGATAGTTTTCCTTCCTCACAAAATTGAATGATGCAAGTTTCTGAGTGTTGTTGCAGAAGCTCAAGCCCTCTGTTTCCAAGCAAGGAAGGATTCACAAAAGAAATTAAGCAGATTAACGTGGTTCAGGCTCCTGTAGAAGCATGCTAGCATGGCTGCAGCTGAGCAGCCTGCATCCAGACTGATTCTGAAAGCACCCCAGACATAGTGATCATGACTCCTGCAGATTTAATATTTGAGTGTAGATTATGAAGCATTCTCATTATGTGTACAAATTGGGGAAGGGAGGAGAAAGGCTATTGGGAGCTGAATCTGGCAGAAGATGGGGGTGGGGGTTGGGAAAGGAGTCTAAAAGGCCAGATTTCATTGTGTGTAATATAGCATGAAGCTGCAGACAGTAGGACGTGGCACGTGGGCTTGACCTCTAGACTGAAAACTTCACCTTCACCACAAGTTCACTTTGGAAACAGGACAAGCTAGATCAGGCTTACTAGGGACAAGTGCATCTTTTCTTTTTGAAAACCAGGAGCTCATAAAGAAGGGAACACAATTGAACAGCTTCTGAAAGCAGCAGAGAAAGAAGCATTTTCCCCCAGTATCTGTACATTGAGCTCATAAGACATTTTGGATGGGAGGCACAGCTACCCTTCAGAACAGCATGATGCTCACCGTAGCTCCTCTTATATGTCCCAATCTTTTCTTTCTTTCCTTTTTTGTCTTGTCTTTTTCTTCCTTCTTCCTTCCTTTTCCATCTTTCTTTTTGTCTTTATATTCTTTCTTTAAAAAATATAGCAAGGTAAAATAAGAAGCTCACAATATTCTGGATGATAATTTAAAATATATTAATTTAGACAGCATTGGTTAATACCAAAGATTCAAATGCAATGAAGTTCATTTTAAGGGTTGTTGTTGTCGTTCCTTGAATGTGAAGAATCTTCAGATATAAAGGAGGAGGGAAAGGAAGGTGTAGTAGCATACAGTAGAAATTGCAACAGAAACAAGTTAATGTACAAAACACAAAACTATAATTTGGAATTTTATTATGAATACTACAATCTGTGAGAACTAGTTATTTGCTAAATAAAAAAAATTAAATTTAATGTTGATGGGGGAAGTGCTCTGGCATTGTGTGGCTGAGGAATAGACAGGATGGTTAGAATATTAGAAAGGACAATAGAGGCCTTGGCTGCTTAGAGAAAGGATGTTTGTTTCCACAGCTACATTACCCCAGATCTTGACCCAGTCTCAGTTTCTCCCCCGGGGTCACCTCTTTCCTTGCTCTTGCTATTGTCAGTACATGAATCTTGATCTTATGGGCTCCTAGGGAATGAACTCTAAGGAGACAAGGTTCTGTAGTACTCAGCATGGCTATCACCCTCCCATCAGGATTTGAGGTGTCTAAGAATAATTTCAGGGGGTTGGTTGTCAATTACTTGGTTTGCACTGCTGACTGAGTAGAACCAGTTGACAGTTTTTACAAAATTCAAATCCCATATAGAATTACCATTCTATTTTTTGTTTTATGTGGATTCATAGAATTATTCTATACCTAAATGGCAGCAGTAGTTTTTGTTTCAATTTAGATTAATCTCTAAATTAAGCATTAATCTCTAAGCTTAAAAATGGTGGACGTATTTAAATATAAGAAAAAGTCTTTGTATCTGAATCATAGGACATAAAACGTTGATCTGTTATTTTAAATTTTATGAAGTGATATTGGGAATATTTGTACATGTCATCTAGTTGAACAGCATGCACTTTTAAATAAGGAACTATAGTGCTTAACTGAGCTTCTCCAAATTGAAAGTAATTTCTTTAATTGTAGAATTATTTAGGTTTTTAACATATATAGTTGAAATAATGCTCTGGTTTCACTCAGAGATCTCATGATATTTGCCTTATACCCTGTCATTAGTGAGTACTATATAGAATACTATATATCTGAAATGGCTAGATTTCCTCATACCTGAGCACATATAGTAATATAGGAGGGTTTGTTGTGTGTAAAAATTCTGACTTATTATGAAAGATCTTCTTTAGTAGATAATTTGGTGAACATACAGGGGTCATCTTACCATTTTTAGAGTCACATGATGAGGAAAACCAAAAGATCAATGTAGCCAGATGGCATAATCTGGACATTTTAAAATTGTCCTAGAAAGGATAGAAACTGAACCATGTTAAGAGCTATGAGACAAACATATACATCTCTCACACAAAAGTATGTATATGGAAAATTTTCACTTTAAAAGACATCTTGGGTGCTTCTACTTTTGTGAACGTTTTGAGAAGAGATTCTGGGTATTCGTTAAAGCACCATCTTCTGTACTGTTTCTTTCTACTGCGATCATTTTGCTCTGACTTTCTGGATTTGTGGAATCTGGCTCCTTTACTTCAGAAGAGGTTTATCCAATCTGATACTTGGTTTCTAGTTCTTATGAATACATAAATTGGCCCACAGTTTGTGTTTGTACATGTGTACATGTGAGCACATTTCTGTGCTTGCATTTTATATTAAAAAACTTTTAAAGAGCTTCTAGTCAAAGTGTAAGAGCTCAATTGGCTATTAGAAGAACCTAGCCACTCAGCAGATCTTCTTACTTAGTGAATTACTTTGTGGTTAGCGTAGTCTATATTCTGGTGTTTTGGAAATTGCAAGTCTATTTTCACCAACATAAGGAGGACTACAGCTAAGGCAATCATAGAATTGACCGAAAATAAGAGAAACAATCTAGGAAGTAACAGGACCCATCATTTCCTGGGGATCTTTGCTGTTACTCTGATGGAGTGAAATCACTTGGGCTGAACATATACAAATAAATGTGTATTGATCTGGTATTTGAGTTAGGGATGGAAACAGGTCATGGTTATTGTGAACATTCAATTGAGAAGTCTTATTTTACATCTGAAATGTAAATAAATAAAATATTCAATAAAAAAAGAGAAATATTATTTTAATTCTGTGGATGGCAACTTTGGGGGATCAAGTGAGTTCTATTGCAAAAACAAGACAGCTATGAGAAAGATTTTATTTTGATAGTCCCTTGCCACAATGACCCTTTACTTCTTTGTCTTTCTAGTCTTCTGTTTGGAGCCAGATCTGTAAGGTAGAGGCTAGGCTGATTTCTTCACTCTGATGAAGGAGAAAGCGGTCAGGAATCTAGTGCCTACATCAAAGACACTGTGATGTTCTAGGGATTTTGAACAGCCTTGTGGCTTAGATTGGTCTTTCTGAGAACTTTTGTCCCTTGGCAGCACTGGCATCTTGCAGTGCAAAATGACTCTAGCCCTCAGCACACTTAAACCCATGTCTCTCTTTAGGCCTATGTTAAAATAAAGAGTACCCAAAGTATAGCCTTTCCTGCAAGTAGGCCCAGATGTGTCACAGAAAGATGCTTTGTCCAGCTCTACTCTCTTAGTCTTCCCATCTCCTGTCAATAGGCATACTCTCAGGAAAAAGTACTCCTATGAGTATATATTATGATGATATTGATCTTAAAATATTTTGTTCAGATACTCTGAACTTATTTTTCTCACATTGAAGACAGAAGGATTTAAACCTAGTATATGTGTTTTTAAGAAAAACTGTGTTTAACTATTTTTGGTGGGTATAGATTCTTAGGTGATTAAGAAAAGGTGTTTAGAAAAACCTAAAATATCAAAGCTCAATTTTTTTCTGTACAACTTAAATATGTATTTTAATGCATTCAGATGATAGTGAGACTGAATTTTTTTCTTTTTACTGTCTATAAGTAGTACTTCTATTTTAGGAGAGCAATTGAAATCCCGTTTGAAGTGAAGGTATAGTTGAATTGCCTCAATTCTCATCTCTACCTTTAAATGTAATTTTCCCCCAGACATTTGATGTAACTATTAGTTATGCCCCTACAAATAAACAGATTTCAAAAATATCTCCCTCTCTCTCTCCTCTTCCCTCCATCACTCCACCATCTCTCTCTTCCTCTGTGTGTGTCATGTGTGTGTCTTGTGTGTGTGTGTCTGTGTGTGTGTCTGTGTGTGTGTGTGTGTGTGTGTGTGTGAGAGAGAGAGAGAGAGAGAGAGAGAGAGAGAGAGAGAGAGAGAGAGAGAGAAAACTTAGAGTTGAATCATTTCAAACTGAAGACCAAACCTATTTATAAATTTCCTAGAGTAATGATCTCAATTCTGACTATGAATCTCAGATCTGTAAGCACTGAGTCTTAGAAACGGAGCAGTTTGCTTTTCTGTTAGCTTCTAGTTTACTAAGGGTTAATAGTTTTATATTTCATTTTTAAACATACTCTTGGTACTTTCAGTATCATTAGGGGATATGTTAAATTTTCCTCAATAGGATGAAAATAAGTTAGAACAAGCAAATAGAAAAATTTTGGAAAAAATTTCCTGAAATTATACTGTTACAAGTGGAAAGCAAACAAGCCTTGTAAAACACATTTAGCGAGATGCTGACATGCATTAAAGATATGCTTTCTTCTTTCATGCCTTTAGAACAAATGCCACAACAGATAGTTGGATATAAAACTGTACTTAGTAATCCATCCTATCATATTTAAAATGAAGTTCATTTATATACGCTATGAATAAAACAAGAATAAAGTTATTAGAAGGTGTGAAAAATGTTGGGGAATAATACAACATTTGATGTAAGAAAAAGTTCTGTTAAATGTTATCAGCTTTGAAATATTCATTATAAACCCTAGAAATGTTTGCCAGGACATGAAAATAAACTCTGCCTTGTCTACATCATAGCAACAATCATTATATTTTTATGGGAGATGCTAGTGTTTGAAGGTGATTCTTGAAAGTAAATAATGTTCGTTAACTAAGAGAACTCTGAGAGATTATGAGGGTTTGCTGAGAAATATACATTGAACTGTTCCTATTTTCATTCTCATAGTTGGACACTATTTTCCAATATGTTAGACTCTAACAGATTATTTCTTATTTGGCAGATCTGCAGACTGCTTTGAAATGACTAGTGTTATGTAAGTACATTATAAGTAAACTTAGAGAATTAAGATGATTCTGTATCAGTTTAATTTATGTTTTATAGTTAATTTAGCATTCTGATTGGATTGCCTTAGTAATGTGAATTGCCTACAGCTGCTGATGATACGGCTTTAATTCTGTTTTAAAGGTCATGTAAACATGTGCCTGTAGCAGAAGAAATGCAAATTCAATTCCCTTTTAATGTTTCCTCACATTCACTTCAGAGATTTCACCTAGAAAATTAGTGGAATTTAGGAAACTATTTTAATGTTATGATTTCATTAAAATCCTCTTTCAATGCTTTTCCTTTTGCAGGGTAAAGAAGTCTTCCTCTGCTTTGCAGTACATAGTTCTTGCAACATCCATCAATCACACTGAGGCAGAAAAACATTTTTTGTTGCTAAGATCTATTTACTTTTCTAGCACTTTTACTAAGAAGGAGCAGAGAAATTCAGTTCAGGCTCCTTTCAGCCAGAGGTAAAAAAGTCACAAAGAAAACTAGATAATGTAGCTACATTTTAGACTATTATAAAAACAGGCTATTATGTAGACATGTAGGAAATTCTACTTACAAACATTTTTACATTATGTGCACAACTGAAAATACACTGTGGAAATCATACATTGCCAAAAAACATAATTCACATCAAATTGACTGAGCATATAATCCTTTAGTATTTTCCAAATTGATGTGTAAAACATAAATTATGACCTACCAGTTTGGTTTAAATACAGATTGCTAATGTGGAGAATCTGTTATTTACATCAATTTAAAAAAAATAATTTTGTGATTGTGCCACTACATCCTGTTAGTACTTTGACAAACATACCATCAGATGAGATTTTTTTTTTTATGAACTATCTAATTTTTAGTAGTAGCTACAGCTCAGGGAGAATGAGAGTTGTGGGATGTAAAACTGGGTAAATACAGTAGAAAGTTTAATCTGACTCTTGAGGTAACATCACTGCTATTTTCTATTTATGTCTCTGCTCTTCATATTTCATTAAACTAAAACTTTTTGCCCATAAATTCTTCAGGAGATTGTGTTGTCAGATATATTGTTTTTTCTTAACTCAGATTGACCAAGTGTTGTAACACTTGTAAACACAAATACAGGTGTTAGCACAAAGATCATATAGTACAAACAAAACTATTATAATAAGTATAAAGCACAGTTTTGTTGATTTGGGGAACAGTAAGTCAAAACCTGGACCTAAACTTTGGAACGTACAGTTGTAGTTTAGTGAATGTGTTTTGTTCTGTGCCTGTGTTTTAAAATTGAATATTATCGTCAAACATGAAAGAGCTTGTTTATCCACAAAGGAAAATGCTGTAGCTATGAACATCTTACAGGCTTATTCAAGTAGTTGGTTTTTCAAACGATGCTTCTGGCTTGGTGCTCATATTGGTGAGACACTTTGTTTCCTTACCTTTCTTAATAGCAGAGAACTAAACTTTCAAATTTTATATTTAAATCCTTAAGAAAATGTTAAATTTTCATTAATAACACTGCACTTACAGTTCTTTGATGAAAATTTGTTGTGAAAGTAAACATCACGTTTATGTTTTTTATTGTTTTTAGTTTTGGAATTTGGACTTTTGAACATTAGATTGACATAAATAAGTGTATATCGTTCACATTCCCTTTATCTTTGGAGGTTTTTGTTCTCCACTTCATACTTTAAATTTGAAGTGGACAACAAATAAAATAGAACTTCAAAACCAGGTCATTTCATAGATCCCTCTTACATTTGAGCTGCATGGTTATCACTTCTTCATTTGCTTGGACCTACTTGATGTCAACTTATCAGATGACATCCACAGGTGTTAGTTTCAATGTACAGATATGCTTTTCACTGATGGTGATGTCAATATCAGGGTAGCATAAAAAAGATATAAAGTTGAAAGTGAGCCATTTCATCTATTTGTACCCAAAGAGATCACTTCTATTCACTGTGAATAGAATGTGTCTCAGGAAAAAGTTTTACCTCCAGTAAAAGAAAATATATACTTTTTCTGTAAAAGATCAAAAATCAATCCCATCTTCATCCGGTCAAAAATAAAAACAGTAAAACAAAAACATGGCGTTTACATCCAAACTAGGCTGCCAGACTTCACTTGCAAAAGCAGTTAATGGCTCTTTTTCTTTATATTTCATATGTACACATGCATTCTGAAAACAAATCTAAATGCAGTTGTTTTTATACTTCTTCCAAATGCACCTAGTTTTTACAATTTCTTAACATAGTATAACTTTCCCTACTGAGGAACGGCACTTACTACACTTACTATTTATGTTCTGAGAATAACTTATTTGAGCAAAAGAAACTTTATAGAAAGTATTTGTGGTAGAATCTTTTATTTTTATCATTATCACTACCTGGTATCAAATATGTACATGTCTACTGACTTTATTAAAATAAAACAGCATTTTAAAGTATCTGCGATAGTTCCTTTAAATCTCTGTATAATAATACAGATGGAAATTCTTTGTTTGTCTATTCAGACTGATTCTGCACATTTACTTAAAACCAACTTCACTAGAATAACTGAGAGAAACAATGTGCCTGAAACAATGAACCACATTTCGACATTTCCTAATAATGTATGTTCTTGTATGTTCTACTATGTGTTTTTCTTCGTTATCTTCTTATATCTGAAGTTCTATTCCCACCTCCCCTTCCCTCCACCCCATGTATTTGATCATTTCTCCAAGTCCCTTGGCTGAACCAATCTCTTTTCATGCAGAGGATAAAAAGAGAAGAACTTCAAAGTAGGTTCAGGTAATTAACAGCTGAGGGGAATATAATCTAAACCATAGGCCCTGCTTTGCACCCAGGCTGGCTCTCTGAGCCAGCCGGCAAGGGAGTGCCTATTCCCTATAGCATCTAAATCGGCTTCCTCTGAACAGCTCTGCCAGGCCTCCAGTTATCACATCTGCATTTCAAACACCATGGCTCTGGCATTAATTATTAATTAGCCTACAGTCACCCTAGAGGATTCAAGTTCCAGTCTGCACATACTTATTCATTGACCTCTATCTTAGTTTTTGTTGCAGGAAAAAAACTCAGTAGAATGCTTAATAATTTCCTTTCTATTAGACCTTCTGTTCTAGTTTCATGAAGAGGAAACAGTATATTTTCCAAGTGGGAATAATCACAGAATAGCCTCCAAATTTGTTTACAGTAAAATGCTGTCAAAAGGTGAGAGCTATAAGAAGGAGTAAAATGATTTATAGACAACTGTGAGTGTTGAAAGATACTATTTAATGTTCAACAAATTGCCTGGCTGTAGTTTCCTCAAATTGGGAGATACAGTCATGGGATAAAGCCAAAAATTCTTTAGTTTTCAGGGAGAAAAACTACAGAGTTTGTAAACTAGATTCTAGCCTTGGGTAATACATGTCACCAGTCAAACTGATTGGAGAACTAGTTGAAAGCAGGGATACCCAAAGAAACCGGAAATAAAGACTTTTTTTTTAAAAGAATTTCATGATCTTCAGCTTTATTTGAACAAGAAGTTAACGGAGCTCATTCTTACTAGTATATACTGTGTGTATATTGAATTTTGTACCAGTCCTAACAAACTGTAGGAGAGAAACTTGGAAGCCTTCACAGAATAGCACAGAAGGGAATTAAATAAGTGGTGGCCAGACCTAGGTTTACATCTCAGCTCTGGCACTCACTAAGAAAATTAAACTTTCCATTAGAAAAGAATGATAGTATTTACCTCCATCTCCTGAAATTATTATAAGAATTAATTGACAAGATATATAAAAATATGAGAGAGACAATAATGTCTGATAAGTGTTACTTTTCACCATAAATATTCATGGCATTGTTATTTTTAAGATTTACTTGTTTATTTGTATTGGTGTTTTTCTCTAATGTATGTCTATGTACCACATACATGTTTGGCTGAGAGATAAAATGAGAGGGTGCTGGATTCTCTGAAACAGGAGTTATGGATGGTAATAATCTACCATATGGGTGCTGTCAGTCAATCATAGGTGCTCTCCAAGAACATCATTTTATTGTAATAGTGATATAATTTGTCTTTATTTTATTTCAATTTTAATCTACACTACTTCTTCTTCCTAGTATGGACTCTTAAAAGATTTGGTAAAACCTGGGGACTACCATTACATATTACCTTACTTTCAACTCCTCTCACTTTGTCTTTATAATCATCCACTAGAAATGTACACAAGCTTGTGAAAATCCTGCACGATGAAGTGGATTTCTAAATAACCTGGAGAAAGTGTCTGTTTTCAGCCATTTAAAATAATAATTGTGTATCTATAACTCACCAGTAAAACAATCAATAGTCTAACAAATGGAGACTTAAAAACCACTATCAAATATTTCTATGATAATATTTTTGTAAACATTTAAATGAATAAGCATGTAAGAATTCTTGGCTTTGAAAATGCCAAAATAACCATCTATTCTATAATGTAACTCTATTTGTAAGAAATGAAGGCTTAGTTTTATATTACTAGAAGCTCAGACTGTAGAATGGATTATGTTAGAGTTCAAAGTTCATCTTCACTGTTCTTAATAAATGCCATTCTCTAAACTCATTAGTAACAAAATCATATCTGGGTAGGTTTTATAGAATTCTTCTTGATGTATGGTATATCACTCAGTGAAAACTAGTTATTATTATTAATTTACCTTTTTATAAGTTTGTGTTTGACAGCAATTTCAACTGTAAATGAAAAAAATCATATTTAAAATTTAGTAACTTAAATGGAAACATTTATATTGCATTCTCTGGTTTTTGAAAAAATGACAGTGAACACAAGTGACATGCTTCTTAATGATCCTAGGTAATCACAAGGATTCTCATCTCTGTGTTCTGCTATCATGTGGTGATGCCTTTGGGCTATTGGTGTGTTAAAAGCTGCAGTTTGTCCCATCCCCTAAATTGTCCAAGTTATGTTTTCCAGATCTTTATGTGACTTTACTTGATTGTCTTTTTAAAGTATCTGCCTACAGTAGCTTCCTGCTTATTCTGTTTTCCTGTTTCTTTAATCTGCTTTATTCTTAAAAAGAAAAATAAAACAGCAACTTTTCCCACCCCCACCCTTACAAGTCACACACACACTGAATAATGTCAGAAATCTGCAGTGTGATTTACAGGATACAATATTCCTTCATAGACAAGGTTTCTTTTGGCATTTTGGTGAGCTCAAGTGTACTTATCCTTAGTTTATTGATAGGAAAGTAGAGGTTCAGAAATTTAAGTGGCGTGCCTAAGGTTTCCAGTCAAAGTATGGGCATAAACTTCTGTCTGAAGATATTGAAAACTGCATTTTTGACAAATCAGAGATCTTACATCTGTATTTTGTCAT
>NW_021604563.1:18604159-18605399 GCF_004785775.1 Grammomys surdaster
ATATATATATATATATTACAAGTTCAAAATACTCATAAAGTAACTTTTGTGTAATCCTTCAAGAAACAAAATTCTATGAAAAGAAGACATAAATAGCTAATAGAGATAAGAAAAAGATTTAACATCACTGAGCATCAGAAAAATGGGGATCAAAACCACAAAGATATATCATCTCAACACAGAATAATTACAATAAAAATGATTAAAATTGATAAATGCTGATACAGATGTGGAAAAATGAGAACTGTCATTAAATGAGAGTGTATGTGTAAATTAGTTACAGCAATTAGACTAAATATAATAAAGGTTACTCAAAGAAATAGAACTACCATACTCGTGCCAAAAGGTAGATTAGCAAGTAAAGGCATCTGCTGCCAAGTTCGATGTCCTAAATAGAGCCCCTAGAGCCCACATAGTAGAAGGAACTGATGACTATAAGTTGTTCTCTGACTTTTAGAAACTCCCTTTTACACACACAGAGAGACTAATTAACTAACTAAGATAAATAAATAATTGCCATAGATTCTGAAATTCTATTACATAACATGTCTAATGAAGATGAAATCAGTATGTTGAAGCAACACCTTCACTATCATGTGCCTTGTAATATTATAAGTAGCCATGAGTATCCATCAAAGGTTTAATAGAAACATAAAACTTAGTATTCATATGCCAAGGAATAGTAGTCATTCAAACATAAATAAATTATATCACTTAATACAATAGGTAAAAGTGTTTATTTTATGCAAGTGAAATATATCTGGCTTAGACAGGTAAATGTCACATGATCTTACTCATGTACAGTCTCAAATCTTATTGTTATAGAGTTTAAAAGTGTAATAGTGTTAACAAGATGTTTAGAAGAGTAGTTGGGAGAGAAGATAAAACACTGTAGGGATATTAAATTACAGTTAGTGAGAAACAAGTTGTGCTACTATTGAATAATAGGGTGAATATAGCAAGTGACAGTATATATCACAATGATTAGCTAGAGGACGGGAATTCAAATGCTTTTGTAACAAACAAATATGTATTTTAGAAGATAGAAATGCATATTTTTTATTTGAATATTACACAGTTTATGCATATATCAATGAGTCACATAGTAACCCATAAGAAATATACACTTGTATTTATTACTTTAAAAGAAAAGAAGAAAGGAAGGAAGGAAGGAAGGAAGGAAGGAAGGAAGAAAGGAAGGAAGGAAGGAAGGAAGGAAGGAAGGAAGGAAGGAAGGAAG
>NW_021604563.1:18605409-18619505 GCF_004785775.1 Grammomys surdaster
GGAAGGAAGGAAGGAAGGAAGGAAGGAAGGAAGGAAGGAAGGAAGGAAGGAAGACAGGCAGGCTTCTGTATTGGTTTACACCTCCACATTGCTGTTCATCACTAAAGAAAGTCAGGACAGGAATTCAAGCAGGGCAGAAACCTGGAAGCAGGAGCATTGCTTACTGGCTTGCTTTCTCATGGCTTACTTAGCCTGCTTTCTTACAGAATTCAGGACCACCAACTCAGCCCCACCCACAAGGAAGGAATGAAGGAAGAAAGAAAGGAAGGAAGGAAGAAAGGAAGGAAGGATGGAAGGAAGGGAGAAAGGAAGGAAAGAAGGAAGGAAAAGAAAGAAACAACAAACACACAGACACAGAAAAGCTGAGATTGTGGGCAAATCTCAGCTCAGGGGTTTCTGATACAGAAGCTTCAATACTAGGAAACTCAACATGTTTATTGTTTACAGCTGAAAAGGAAGTAGGATTATTGTATACATTTGAACATATAGGAAGGGTTATTACATACATACGAACAATCAGATGGGGTATTATTATAATAATTACTTCTATTTAAAATTGTTTCATAGCCCGGCAGTAGTGTTGCGACTTTAATCCCAGCACTTAGGAGACAGAGGCAGACAGTTTTCTGAGTTCAAGGCCAGCCTGGTCTACAGAGTGAGTTCCAGGACTGCCAGGGCTATACAGAGAAACCCTGTCTCAGAAAAAAATCAAAAACAGAAACAAAAACAAAAACTAAAATAAAACAAACAAACTTGTTTCATATAATATATTTTGATCATATTCATTTCCTCTCAACTTCTCCCAGATCTTACTGCCCTATCCACCCAAACTTATGTTCTTTCTCTTTCAAAAACAAAATAAAGAAATAAAAATTAAAACAAACAAATAAAAACACCAATAATACAATAAAATATTAAAACAAAACAAAAATCACATCCACACAAAAATGAAGTCTGTTTTTTGTTAGGTAACTACTTCTGAGTATGAGGCATTCTCTGGAGGGTAGTTGATATCATATTCCATTGGAGAAAATTTATTTTCCATTTCATATTGGGTATTAATTGTAAATACTTACTTGATAAGAGTAGGACTTGCTTACATTTTTCCTTCTTTATGCTGAGAGTTTGTCTATTTACTTTTGGTGTTTGTTTTTGAAGCTGTGCAGGGCTTGTGAAAACTGTTACAGTCTCTTTGAGTTCATGTGTGTATCAGGCCTGTTGTGTCTGAAAGATTCTATTTCTTTGGAGCCACCCACCAACTCTGGCTCTTCCAATCTTTCTGTTTCCTTATCTGGATAGGTCTCTGAGCCTTTAGAGGAGGGGTTTTATAAACACATCCTATTTTGGGTTGAGTTCTCCAGAGTTGCGCACTTTGTGTATTGTCCAGCTGTGGGTCTCTAAGTTTGTACTATCAATTGCAAAATATATTTTCTGATGATAGTTGAGTGGTACTCTGATCTACGGATATAGTAATATATCTTTAGTAGTCATTTTATTGCTATGCTCCTTTTAGCAGAATGATAATAGTTTCCCCGAGGGCTGGTGACTTACTTATTCTCAGGTCTTGGTCACTACACTTTGGCAGTGTCAGGTATGGGCTCCATCTTATGTAGTGGTCCTTAAATCCACTTGTCTTAGTTAAGATCTTAGTCTTAACTAGAAACCTTGTCTTAGTAGAAATCTTAGTTAAGGTTTCTACTGTTGCAATGAAACACCATGACCAAAGAGCAAGTTGGGAGGAAAGGGTTTACTTGACTTATACTTCCACATTGCTATTTATTGCTAAACAAAGTCAGGACAAGAACTGAAGCAGGACAGGAACTTGGAGGCAGATTTAGAGGCCATGGAGGAGCACTGTTGACTGGGTTGCTTCACATGGCTTGCTTAGCCTGCTTTCTCACAGAATCTAGGACCACCAGTCCAGTGGTAGTCCTACACACAATGGGCTGGGTCCTCCCCCATTGATCATTAATTAATAAAATGCAAGATCTTATGAAGGCATTTTCTGAACTAAGGCTCCTTCCTCTTTGATGACTTTAGTCTGTGTCAAGTTGACATAAAATGAGCCAGTACACCAAAAGTCCCCATAGTCTGTACTAGTCACAACATTGCTTAAATGTTCAAAGTCTCTTCTGAGATTAATAGCAATTTCTTAACTGTAGCTTCCTGTAAAATCAAAATGAAAAAGCAAATCACATACTTCCAACATACTATGGCACACAATATATATTACTGTCTTAGGGTTTTACAGCTGTGAACAGACACCATGACCAAGGAAACTCTTATAAGGACAACAATGAATTGGGGCTGGCTTACAGGTTCAGAAGTCCAGTCCATTATCATCAAGGCAGGAGCATGGCAACATCCAGGCAGGCATGACACTGGAGACAGACTTGAGAGTTCTACATCTTGTGCCAAAGGGAGGCAGGAGAAGACTGGCATCCTCAGGCAGCTCAGAGGAAGCTCTGAAAGCCCACACCTATAGTGATACACTTCCCCCATCAAGGCTGCACCTGGAAATAGTGCTGCTCCCTCATCCAAGCATATTCAAACCACCACAATTATCATTACGAAAGAGGGGATAGGTTGCAAAGTGAGTAAATGCTGAAAATACTGGGGCAAAGGTCAAAATCTGGATCTTCATGTCTGATATCAAATTGTTCTTCTGGTCTCCCATTCCTTTCTGCTTTGTTGACTGCAACACACATTTTTTTTTTCTCTTGGGCTGGTTCCATACTCTATTAGGGGCAAGTATCCCATAACTCTGGCATCTCCAACATCTTTGGATCTCCAACACAATTCAGGTTTCACCTTCAGGCTTCATCAAATGGTTTCTCTGGACCTCTATATGGGGACATCCCTGACATATGCCTGGCCCTCATTCTATTTAACACCAACTTGACTCCATTACATTTCCTGGTTCTTATTTTCTCCCCAAACTGTACATTTTGTATTTTTCCTTGCTCAGTTTGCTTCTTTAGATTATTAAGTGTGGCCACTAATAACCAATGAATAACAAGCAACACAGTCAAACCTAGGCTGTCTGGAAATCTCCTCTTCTAAAGCTTAATTCATAACTTCAATTTAGCCTCTGGTATATGTTTTTGGACAATAGCAGAATGCAGTCACATTCTTTTCCAAAATATCATGATATCAGTCTCTAGGTCACATACTAACATTCTTCTCCTCCAAAACCTCTTAAGCCTGGTCCTCACAGTTCAAATCACGCTCAGCACTGCTGTATTCCATGTTCCTACTAATACTACCCATTAAGTGTTCAACTCCCTTCCTAATTGAAATTCCCAAAGTCTGCATTTCTCCAAAGAGTAGCATGGTCTCAGGCCTATCACAGCAATACCCCACTCCTAGTGTGAATTGTGTGTTAATTAGTGTTCTATTGCTGTGACATGCCTATGACAACTTTTGTAAAGGAGAACATTCAATTGAGGTTGGCTTATAGTTTCAGAGGTTTAACACATTATTATCATGGGGTAGGGCATAGTGGCAGGCAGGCAGACATGATATTGAAGTAGCAGAGAGTTCCAGATCTGGATGCGCAGGCAAAAGAAAAGAGAGATACTCAAACTTGTTTGAGGATTTGAAAACTTAAAACCTACCCCCCAGTGACACAGTTCTTTCAACAAGTCCACATAAACTCCAACAAGGCCAAATCTCTTAATACTGCCACTCCCTGGTGACCAAGCATTCAAATTTATGAGCCCCAGGTGGGCATTCCTATTCATACCACCACAGTAGTACAGCAAGATCTTGAGATAGATCAACTTGAAACTTTTTTGTTACTCACACAGTGATTTCCATAGCGGTTGTACCAGTTTGCAATCCAACCAGCAATAAATAAATGTTCCCTACTTTTTGAGTCTTTGCCAGAATTCAGTTTCATTTGCTGTTTTATACCTTGACCATTCTTACTGGAGTAAGATGAAATCTCAAAGTAGTTTAAATTTGCATTTCTTGACATGAGGCTGGCGAACATTTAAAACAGTGTTTCATAGCCATTTGTGTTATCTTTTGAGAACCTTCTGTTTAGTTCTATACTCGGTTATTGACTGGGTCATTTTGATTTTGATTTACAGTTTTGTAACGTTCTTTGTATATTCTAAATACTAATCCTCTGTCTGATGCATAGTTGTTAAAGATTTTATTTTCTCATTCTCTAGGCTACCACATTGAGTGAATGTGGTATTTTTTGCTGTACAGAAACTTTTCAGATTCATGGCTTATCATTTATTTTTGGTCTTAGTTCCTGTCCTATGGTTGTCATGATCATAAAGTCCTCTCCTGTGCCAATGAGTTCAAGCCTATTTCCTACTTTCTCTTGATTCCTAATCATGATGTTGAGCCTCATTTTGAGCTCCTTCACCTAACTGGAGCTGAGTTTTGTGCAGGCTTATAGACAGGGATTTATTTTATTCTTCTCCATGTAGCTATTCAGCTTGACTAGCACCATTCACTGAAGATGCTACATTTTCTTCAGTGTGTAGTTTTGGATTCTTGTCAAAAGATCAGGTGTCCCTAAGTGTGTTGAATTGTGTCTGTTTCTTCAGTTCCATTCTGTTGAGCAGCATGTCTGGTTTTATGCCAATATTGTGCTGTTTATATTACTAAGGATCTCTCAAAAAGCTTGAAGGCTGTGATGGTGATACCCCCTCCCTCCCCAGCAGTTCTTTTATTATTTAGGATTACTTTAGATCTCCTGTGTTTTTAATGATTCCACACAAAGTTTAAAATAGTTTTGTTTTTCAATCTCCATGAAGAATTGTCTTGGAATTCTGATGACAATCTCACTAAAACTGTAGATGATGCAAAGTAATTATATATAGCTGAACAAGGAGGTACGAGGTATGTAATCTTTGTATGAGTAGTCTTTGTAAGGAAGCAGTCTTCATGTCATAACATTCCAGGTTGGGGGTAGAGGTGAAAGGTATGCTGAAAATTTTCTTCATAAGCTGTCAATATTCACACTCAAATGTGAGTGAGACTTTGCCATCCCTCTGAGCCTTACTAGGGGCAGAAGAGGCTTTGCTATTGCCATGGCCCTGAATTCTTGACAGAGTCATCATCATGTCAAACAGTACACATTCACTCAGGACTTCACTTGTCTCATACAATAAATATTATCAGTGCCCTAAAAGTTCAATGTACCTTTTCCCCTAAGTGCAATTCTTTTTACTAGTAAGAACCATTCTTCTGATGTTTTCTGATTTGGATTTTAGTTTTTCTGCTCATGTAATTTCTAAAGAACAAAGTTAAATTTTGGCTACATTTAAAGAGCATGCAAATAGTACTTTATGTTTCATCTATATGTCAGTATTAGTTATAGAATATCCATTAACATTGTCATAAGATTTTTTAAACAATCGTATTTTATGTATCATGTGATTTTGTGTGTGTGTGTGTGTGTGTGTGTGTATTATGCCAGGGTACACATGCTGATCAAATGATAGCTTGAGAGAATCAGTTCTATGTTTCCACCATGTAAGTATCAAATGTAGGTAATCAGGTTATCAGGCATACCAGCAGGCACTTTTATTCAGAGCTATCTCACTAGTCTAATATTTCCATGAATATATTATAACATTTATTTATCTTTTTATTGATACTGGGCCTATATAATGCTTTTGGGTTTTGTCTGTGAGAATTAGTTCTATATAGTAGTATAATTGTATATGGGTTTTGGTACCCACAAGATATCCATGTAATATATTATATATATATAATATATGTTAATTGCTGAATTATATGCTATATTCATTCTACTAGATTATTAAAATCATTTTCCAAAATTGTGTGTCAATTAGTAATCCTATTATTTTATACTCATTTAGCAAATGTTGTTTCTCATGGTCTTAACGTAGAGTCAGTATTTAATGTTTTCAGGCTTTTAAAGTTTAGTAAATACTGTGGATAGGTATAGGTGCATAATAGTTTTGATTTTCAATTAGGTAGTTACCAATGAGGTTAAACATTATCTAGTCTATTTGTAGGCTAAAGTGATCTCTTGTGCTACAAAATTCGAGTTAAGTCATTTGCATGTGAATATTGGACCACATTATTTTTCTTTTGTTGAAAAATATTTTATGTGGGGGTATATGTATGCGTGTGTACACTTGTTTTTAATGGGTGTATACTTCCTTGTATACACATACTTTTTCTCTGATAAAATCTCTCACTATATTTGGCACTTTTTGCTAGACTTGCTGCCTAGAGAACTTCTCGGATTCACCTGTCTCCACATGCTATCCCACATCCTATCCCACATGCTAGCTGACATGCTATTCCACATGCTAGCCCACATGCTAGCCCACATTCTAGCCCTGGGGGACAGCCTTGCTTATCTTATAGATTTGTAATAAGTTGTATTTTGTTGTTCACAAAATAAAAATTTTTGGCTACATTTCTCCATTTTTGTCTTCTCTGTCTTACCTTGTTACTTTCAGCTATTGTAGTTTAATGAATATAAGTTCTTATTTTTAAGACTCAAACTTGCTCATATTTCCCTTTTTTCATATAAATTTTAAAACAATCTTGTCAATTTTACAAAAAGCACACTGGGCTAATGACTGAAATTTCATTGAATTTATATATGTTTTGATTTTATAGGATGTTTAAACCTGTAACCATGATATTTCTCTCTATATTTAGGTATCTTAAAATGTTTATTAATAAAAGATTTACATAAACATCTTGCTTATTATCTGATAACTTTTATTTTGTACTTTCTTACAAATAATCATTTTATATTTTCTTAGCTGGCTAGAATTAAAGTTGAATTTTGTAACTTGTTTGGTTTCTATCTTTTTTTGTTAAACAGTTTATCAATTTTAACATTAACATTTACTGAATTTTAATAAACACAGTCATGAAAGTTACAATTAATAATTTTTTAATATTTCTTTTAGGTCTTTGTAATGCCGGCTTATGTTTTATAGTACCTATTGCTTCCTCTGTGCAATATATTATAGTCTATATTCTTTTTCTGTGACTTATTTATGATTTATAATATAAAAACAAATATGATTCATATCTTACTTTGATAAAGAATGTAATATTCTTTTCTCCATTAAGTTTTCTTAAATTTATGTTTGTACTCTCTGAGGAAGAGTACATACAGGGTGTAGCTGACTTAAGCCAGTACTAAACATATGTTAAGTCAAGCACTGCTACACAAAACAGCAGTCAGCCTGTAACTATCATGTCATCCAAACAATAAATACCTGATACTGAAATATTTTCAGTATAAAAGGGAAAAAATAAAGGATTAATTAAAATATTATCACTCTACCTTTTATTTTATGCTACTTATTAATGAATTTTTATATATATATTATAAATTCATCCTCCTTTACTGTGTTCTGTAGTACTAAAACTGAAGCTCTTAGTAGCATATTTCTCCTTTCTAATCTGAATTTACATTAGATTTATTTAACTGTGGGCACTATAAATTCATGTGTTTGAGAGAAAGATAGAAATCATTATATATTCCCTGCTTCCTATTCATAAAATATCACTCCATAAAGGGTTTTTCATATCGACTGTCATGTTTAGTTTCAGCAGTTATTGGTTGCAGTGTCTATCATTTCTTCATATTCATATGTTGTACTTCCTTGGAGGCCCTGGTATAAACCTCAGTTACTATCTCTAGCACACCTTCTATATTTTGAGTCTATGAGTCAATGGATTGAGTCTCTTGTCAAACTCTTAAGTACCATTACTACCAGTCATTGCCTCTTATGAAGAATTCAGTTTTAGCTTCACAAAGCTTGTCCTTCAAATTTCTATGATTTAATAATTCTAACCTCCTCTTTTATAACCTTTCCAGACCTACTTTACCTTTCTTGGTATTCAAGACTTGTAATTTTAGTCATCTCATGCCTAGTTATAAAATTTATGTTATAGACTTTCTCTGTTAAAGGTAACACTTTATAGATTTATAAATTTATCTCTTTCCCTCCCTCAAATTGAAAAATTCCAAGTGTCAACATTAGCTATGATTTTGTGGTATGTTTTCATAATTAAAAGTATATAAAAATTTTCCTTTTTATTCATAATCTGTTTAGCAACATTTTATCATAAAATGAAGTTAACATTTTCTAAAAATTTCTCCATGTATTTTAGTAATCATATATTTTCTTCATGGTAGATTTATGAATATTAAATCAATCAAGAGTGTATCCCATGGATAAAATTGAATATGATTGATTATTCTTTTCATATATTGTAGAAATTAATTTGAACATGAATTTTTAGTATATTTCTATCTGAGGTTGGTTTCCAGTTCTTTTAACTTTGTTTTATTGTGGTAAGGAAAAAAACCTTACATAATATTAGAACTAATGTCTTAATAATGGTAAACTATAACCCAATATTATACAGGATATTTCTACTTCTCATTCCATCTTTTATGATTGAAACTCTGTACTAAATCAACAAGTCTCTTTTCCTCACTAGCAGGCAAATACTTCAGATGCAGAATTTTCTTTTCTAACAGCACATAGTGTTTATAACTTACCTACATACTTGTGAGTATATTTTCAGGCTGCATATTTGGATATCTTCGTAATATATATTGATTAATAGATCTTTGTAATAATTTTTAAATCTAGAAACATGAGACATTAAATTCCTTGTCAAATTTATTTTGACTATTCCATATTTCTTAAGAATTTTTAGGACTTTTCTATTCCTCTAGAAATATCAAAAATTCTGAAAGAAAATTCTTTGAATCTGTATATATCTTTAAATGGAGGACTATTTTAATAATGTTGTCTCCTAATTTATAAATATAGTATGCCATCAAATTTAATTAATTTTAGCTGTTTGTGTTTATTCAGTATACAAGATGTTTGTCTCCATAGTTAATTTTGCTAATGTATTTTATTCTTGTTGATGTTAGAAAATGTTGCTTATTTCTTGAATTTTTCTAGATTATCCACTTTTGAAGTATATAGAAATAGAAATGATCATTAAATGTTGACTCTTTTATCATGAAGCCTTGATGGGCCATTTACTAGATTTGGACAATTTAGTTGTATACATAAGAATATCAATTTATAAGATCATATACCATTGCACAGACCAGAAAAAATTTTATTTCTTTTAAACATATATGACATTACTTACTATTATTATTAATTATTTGTTAACTATGTATCTACAGTGAATATATGTAGGCATGGTTGGGTGTGGCATGGTTGGGTGTGGCTGCCTGTACTACTGCTCATGTATGCAAGTCAGAAGACAACTTGGGGAACTTGTTTTTTCCTTTTACCGTGGTTTCTGGAAATCAAGGCTAGATCATCAAGCTTACACAGCAAGTGCCATGGAGCTATCACAGCAGCCTGAAAAACCTTTCTTTTTTACTTGATTTAGGTATTTTATTTTTCTGATTGTTTAGGTAAAGAGTTCCAGTACTCTATTAAGCAGAAATGTCAAGTGTAAACAACCTTGTTTGTGTTCTTAAACATTATATGCATCTTTGTCATATACACAATTTATTCCTCAGAATTATTTTCTTCTATTCTTAGTTCTTGAGTATTTTTATCATGGAGGTTGTAGAATTTCATAAAAATATTTTTGCTTCAACCATTGACATTATCATATTGATTTTATCTCTCAGTATGTAAATGTGATATAGTTTTCATAAAATGATGATAACTTTATCTAATTTAACCATGAGGAATATGATCCTTTTCTATTCAATTTGCTTTATTAGTGTTTTGTCCTTATCTGGCAATGATAATGGAATTTCCCTTTCTTTCTTTCTTTCTCTCTTTCTTTCTTTCTTTCTTTCTTTCTTTCTTTCTTTCTTTCTTTCTTTTTTTATCATTACTTTTTGTGGCTAACCCTATAAAATGAATCTGGTAACTCCCTCTTTTAATTATTTTGGAACAATGACATAGTCTGCAAGTTTGGGTGCCTGAAATATTATTCAAAATATAATAATAGTGTTAGGATATAGAACCAAGAAGAGATTCTGTCACATCGGGTAAATTAAAGTAACTTTTAGATTATGTTACATATTGTAAGCATGAACATGTTATAAAAGATAATAGGGTTGTCTGTTTCTCTGTTTCTTTCCATTTTATTCCTAAAACAATATTTTTTTGTCAATAATTGCATGGAGTAACCTTGAGAACTTTCTGTTACCCTGGCATTGGACTTCTCAGTATCTCGAACACTGAAAAAATATATTTTTTTTTATTTATAAATGTCCTTATACTTATGGTAAGACATAACAAAGACACAATGGGGCAAGATAAACATTTTGCAAGGAATTAACATTAAGTTTTTCTTTTTCTTTTTCATTTTTTAAAAACAAGGAATCAAGGTCCTTTATTTATTCTTTTAAATTATATTTAATCTTTTGTTACAGTCCAGTTGTTATATCCCTCTCAATCTACCTTCCTTCAGTACCCCATCCCATTCCTCCTCTCTCACCTTCAAGGGAATGTTCCCCTATCCCTCCACCCCACCAGACCTCTAAACTCCCTGGGGCCTCCAGTCTGTCGAGGGTTAGGTACATTTTCTCTGACTGAACCCAGACTCGGCAGTCCTCTGCTGTATACGTGTCGGGGGGCCTCATATCAGCTGGTGTATGCTGCCTGGTTGGTGGCCCAGTGTTTGAGAGATCTCAGGAGTCCAGGTTAGTTGAGACTGCTGGTCTTCTTAAGGGATCGCCCTCCTCCTCAGCTTCTTCCAGCTTTTCCCTAATTCATCCAGAGGGGTCAGCAGCTTCTGTCCATTGTTTGGTTGTAAATATCTGCATCTGACACTTTCAACTGCTTGCTGGGTCTTTCTGAGAGCAGTCATGATAGGCCCTTTTTTGTGGACACTCCATAGCCTCAGTAATAGTGTGAGGCCTCTGGGCCTCCCTTTGAGCTAGATCCCACTTTTGGCCTGTCACTGGACCTCCTTTCCCTCAGCTTCTTCTCCAATATTGTCCCTGCAGTTCTTTCAGACAGGAACAATTCTGGGTCAGAGTTTTTGACTGTGGGATGGCAATCCCATCTCTCCACTTGATGCCCTGTCTTTCTACTGGAGGTGAACTCTACAAGTTCCCTCTCCCTACTTTTGGGCATTTCATCTAAGGTCCTGCCAACTGAGCCCTGAGCATCTCTCACCTCCCAGGTCTCTGATACATTTTAGACGATCCTGCCACCTCCTACTTCCACCAGTAAATTGTATATGGTATTAAAATTTTCACTGTGGTAACTTTGTTTAAGACAGTTTTTATGAGTTTGTTTTAATCTCATGCTCATGATTTAGTTCTTCAAATAATATCTTTATGGCAAATGATCCTTCTTGTAGGCTGTGCATCTTTTTTGATTTGTTGATGTTCATAGTACATCTTCATAATCTTTTTCATTTCTATGACATTAGCTGTAACTTTTGTCAGATATATATGTACATACATATAGGCACACATACGCACACATACACACAGTGCACACACACACACAGACACACACACACGCACATACACACAGACATACAGTTTCATTCAAGATATTTACTTATTTAATAGATCATTGTGAGAGAAATCCACATTTTAGTTCCTCCATTTTTATGTTTGTGTCCTATTTAGTATTTAATTTGTTTCAGAGACAGCATTACATTTTTCTTCCTTTTGCAATTCTAGACTCAGTCTGTTCTTCTTCTTTACTTAACTCCTTTAGTTCCCTTCTCTTAAAATGTCTTCCTATTATATTTCTGAGTTTTCCCATGTTTGTGCTTTACATTGGGGACATTATTTTGATATTTGGTTCTTTTGGAGTATCAATTTGCTTGCTTAGTTTTCCTCCATATTTATAACTTCTTTAAATTGATAGTTATTTCATCAATTTTCTTAGCTTCCTGCCTAAATTTTTAATTGACTTCCTTATATCATTTATCTGTTTATAGCTTCAAATTAGTCACTAAACTTTTTAAAAGTAGGAGTCATAATCTGTTTCTTGTGCCATTTCAAATTTCTCATTCTTGGTTTCTAATAGTGAATAACTGTGACTTTGTGAGGTGTCACAATTTCATGTTGTTTATAACATTTTTGTGTTTTAATATATTTTAAGAAGGGTTGGTTGTTGGACATTTTTGAAAGTCTGATAGACGTCTAATGTGAGTCCATCTGGGTCTCAGATTTCTTATGGAGAAGGCTTTATAATATTGTCTTATATTGTTAAACATATGTTCAGGTTATTGTTTCTTTAGATTTTACAACTAAATGAAATACATATTTTTAAATTATTACCTTATTCTACAATTCTTTGGTGTTTGTTGCTTTCATAGTACCAGAAATTAGCATGAAAGCTCTCAAGGAAGAGAAGAAATCAATAGTCCTACATACTATGGTTGCTAGGAAGTATAACAACAACAGGCATGGCACAATATCCTTAGATGTGTAATAGCAACATTTACATCTTGGTGGTAACCAACAGTACTCTAGCTGGACTTAAGGCCCACTAAACAATGGGAAAATAATTCCTGGTACTATAAACTTATCCAACTATGGGGACCTAGATGTAAATATAAATGTATTTATTTTCTCAGATGAAGAAATGAGATGAAAGCCTTACTCAAACTTTATGAATACATGGCTTGGGTTGATCCTAGATCGTTTCCTTATTGTTCTAATTATCCTTAGGCTAGGCTTGGAAGCTGCTAGCCTCTGTACAATCTAATCTTCTTCAAGCCCAAACCCTGAAGGCTTCAACTTCTAGCCTCTCTGCTAACCTAGCCCTAGTTTATTTTCTCCTCTGACACTTACTGCTGAATAAACTCACCCTTTCTAGTTGTTTTCTGAACTTTTACTGGCTGGTTCAAACTCAGATATTCAGGCTTAAACTCTTCTCCAAGCTGATTGATTCAATCTAGCTTTTCTTTTAGTGTCTGAATTGCTCTGCTTGGGCTCAAAGTAATTCTGGAAATTTGTTCTAAGTTCTAGTTCCTTCTTATCCTCTGACTTCAGTTGCCTCTGCTGACCTGTACTGAACTGCATGAACTCATCAACAAACTTAACTCTAATACAGTGCACTCACTACACTGACTCCCAACTGACTGACTTTCTCTACTTGACCTGATTTTAAATAGCTTCTCTTTCCTGTGCTTTTCTTGTGAGAGTTGGGAATATCTTATTTCTGACTCATTCTGTCAAATCTTTTTCTGATTCATCACTTTGCACCTCAATTAGATGTCACTGTCAAAATTGGTTTCTTCCTTCTACAAACTAACCTTACCTACATTGTTTTGGATTAAAGGTGTATGTTAAGGGGCATGTCTGTATTCTAGCCAAAGGGATTGATGGTGTTTTCTTCCAGACAGATCCCATAGACATAGAGGTTCTTTAGATGTGATTCCTTGACAGAGCAGTTGTGTTTCTGCATAAAAATTCCTCTACAGCTAGTGACATCACAAAGCATGGAGGGGAGTCTACAATTGACACTTTACTAAACCAGCATAATTTCTAACTATCTATACACTCACAGATTATTGTATCTCCTTAATAAAGAAACTCCTCTTTGACACTGTCCTAGATCATTAGAGAAAGTCACAACTCATGGGAAATGCAGAGAACAAGTAATCCTGTGGTGCTCATCTTCAACCTGTAGTCTACAACCAACTCTTGCACTTAAGGCCTAGGGAGCATTGTGGGAGAGGGGGTGGAATGACTGTGAGAGCCAGAGGAACAGGAACTCTGTTGTGAGATTGTGTCTCCTAGGAATGTCAGTGAAGCTACAGTCACAAAGACTCAACAACTTGGCTACCTAAATAAGACCTGAAAAATGACACCATCAGTAGACACGGTAACATGGAATGGAAAATCTCATATGGCCTCAACCCTAGACAAATAACTGTAGACAACCAAAACGTGCTAAACATAGAAGAAATAATCTCCCTTAGATGTTTCTCAATTGGCTATCAAAAATGAAGTGGTTAGCTCTGAAGTCATACTCCTGGAAGTACATTACACAGATTTAGAAGGTTGTATTTATATATATCAACAATTTGAGAGGCTAAGAATTTGAGAGACAGAGGGAGAGAGAGAGAGAGAGAGAGAGAGAGAGAGAGAGAGAGAGAGAGAG
>NW_021604563.1:18619515-18647511 GCF_004785775.1 Grammomys surdaster
AGAGAGAGAGAGAGAGAGAGAGAGAGAGAGAGAGAGAGAGAGAGAGAACAGTGTGGTATATTTGAAGGACTGAAAGGAGGAAAGAGGAGAAAAGGATGTAACTTTAATTTCAAAATAAAAATTATATAAGAAGTTAAAAGTTAAAAAATAGAGATTACAAGGTTAATATTTATGTAAAAAAGGAAATTGGCAGATCATAGTAAAGAAAGTACAAAACCCAAAGAAAGTACAAATCTTGGAAAAAATGTGTCCAATGTTACTAGTAAAACAAAGGTAATGTAAATTTACACAGCTGTCACAAGACACGGGCCTCAAAACCACAGATATTGAAAACATAGAAGAGTATCTTTAAAATTTGAAGGATGAAGATAATTAAAATGGATTTCTTCTGAAAAAAGCAAGAAAGAAAAATCAAAACTAAACAGGCATCAGTAAGGACACTGAAAAGGAGCACTCTTGTTCACTGCTAGTATAATTTAAACTGATATAAGTGTAGAAATCAGTATAGGAATTTTTGGAAGAGATACCAAAAGTTATGGTCCAGTTATACCCCTTTTTATATACCTCAATGGTTCTAAGTCGATGTTCACTAACATTCTAATGCTTTCTAATTTTTTGCTATACTGTTCGTAATGTCTAAGAAATGAAGCCAACCTAGATATCCATCAATGAATGAATAAAGAATATATAGTGCATACACAAATGGAATTTTATGCAATAATTAAAAAGTAAATCATGGAGATCAAGGTATGACTAACTGGCAGAGCATCTGCCTAGCACTTATGGACCCTTGATTCAATTCTAGGTACAGTGAACAAAAAAAATAAAATCATGACAATTTATGGAAAATTACAGAACTGGAAGTCATTGTGTTAAGATTCAGAATCCACCTCTCTCTGCTTCCTGAATGTAGAGCCAATCATATTTGTCTCATTCTTCTGCAGCCTTTCATGCCGTGGGGGCCTGACAGTACATTCAAACCCTAACACAAAATAAATAATTCTTTATACCTTTCTTTATATCTTTCTTGTTTCTTTTACTTTCTTTAGTTTGTGATTTCAAATTATGTTCTTTTTTTCAGAGTTGTTCTCCTAGTTTTTAATCACAAATGTATTGATGTGAAACACTCAAATTTTCACATTATACTGCTATATAACTTCTATATATTCACATAATTAGTGTATATGGCTAAGAATTCTAATTATTTTGACAGAATTTCCTTTTTTTCCATTTTTATTGGTTATTTTATTTATTTTCACTTCAAATGTTATCCCCCTTCCAAGTTTCCCCTCTCCAAGCTGACTATTCCCTCCTCCCTTTCCCTGGTTCTATGATGCTCTCCCACCTGCCCACCCATTCCCGCCTCAGCAGCTTAGCGTTCCCCTATCACGGGTCACCAAACCTCCACAGGACCAAGGGGTTCCCTCCCCAAGTAATGCCAGATAAGGCCATCCTCTGCTACATATCCAGCTGGAGCCATGTGTACCCCCTGTGTATGCTTTGGTTGGTGGTTTAGTCCCTGGGAGCTCTAGGGGTTTAGTTGGTTGATATTGTTTTTCTTCTTATGGGGTTGCAAACCCCTTCAGCTCCTTCAAACCTTTCTCTAACTCCTCCACTGGGGACTCAGTGCTCAGTGCTCAGTGCAATGTTTGGCTTTGTATACCCATATCTGTATTGGTCAGGCTCTGGCAGAGCCTCTCAGGGGACAGCTATACTGGACTCCTGTCTGTAAGCACTTCTTGGCATCAGCCATAGTGTCTGTGTTTGATGTCAGCAGATGGGATGGATCCTTAGTTGGGGCAGTCTCTGGAAGTCCATTTTTTTAGTTTCTGTTCCACTCTTTGTCCCTGCGTTTCCTCTTGACAGGAGGGATTCTGTATTAATATTTTTGAGGTGGATGGGTAGTGTCATTCCTCAACTGGGAGCCATGCCTATCCACTGGCTATGGTCTCTACAGGTTCTCTATCCTTTTTGTTGAGTATTTTGGCTAAAGTCCTCCCTGTTGAGTCCTGGGAATCTCTTGGGTCCTTGGAATCTGGGACTTTGTAGTGGCTACCCCCAATTTCTCCTCTCCCACTGCTACATACCTACTTTCAAATTTCTTACCCTCTGTACTTCTCTCCCATCTCCTTCCATATTTGAACTGCCCCCTTTTTCCCTCCCCATCCTCTCTCCCTTCTAGACCCCTTTCTCCTTCTACTTCCTAGAGATTATTCTCTTCCCCCTACTGAGTAGTACTGTAGCATCTACACTTTGGTGTGATCTTCTTTCTTCTTGGGTTTCATATGATCTGTGAGTTGTATTGTAGGTATTCTGAGCTTCTTTTTGGCTAATATACACTTATCAGTGAGTACATACCATGTGTGTTATTTTGTGATTGGGTTACCTCACTCAGGATGATATTTTCAAGTTTGATGTTAATAATTTTCTTCTGTTTGATCAAGCTGTTGGTGGATTCCATGAGTAGAGTGCTTATTTCAGCTATAGTATACTTTAGCTCTGTATTTTCTATTTTTAAAAAAGTGTTTTCTGATTGTTGACATTGTCATTTTTCTGCATTGTTTCTTGAACCCATAGTACATCTTCATGCTCATTAATATGCATTACTTGTGATTGAATTCATCTTTCTCTTATGTCTCCATGTAGAATCAGTTCCTAAAGACTTGTTTTATTTCATTTCTGGACAGTGTGTTTCCATGGTCCTTTCAATGCCTCAGTGCTCGGTGTTGGGATTTGAACAAGTGACAAAATCATCACCTATTCTAGTCTTTACAGAGTGGTGTTGTGTCAGGGAATACTTTTACAAAAGAGACTTGCTAGACTGGAGATTCTGGTTGGTCCTTTGAAATCATTTAAGGAGGGAGGTCCTCTCAAATTTCATTAGGTTGGGCTTCTCTTTTTTTTTCAGTCCCTGTAAATCCATTACTCCCTCTGCTGTTTCAGCACTCTGAGTTTTCTGATTCTTCAGTAACATTACACACTACTCCTTTATTCTTCCTCAAAACCCTCTATAAATTCATAAAATGTTATCTTTCCATGGGTACTTCAATTTAGATGAGAAAGATGCTAGTGTCTCAGGTACTCTTACCTGATCAGAATGCTAGCTGTATGTTCTACTCTTCTCCCTCTTTCACTGTGCACATCCTCTATTTATTCTGTCAGCTATAGCTTCCTTCTCCTTTTCTTTTTTTTTTGGGGGGGGGTTTCAAGTACCCAAATTAGGTCAAATCTGTCAGTACTATGAATTCTGTAAGTAGAAGTGATTTATTTATTTCAGCACCTTTCTAAAAAGCCTTATAGGGAATATATCAAATTTCTGATTTTCTCTTTACTCCTCAAGGAAAAGTCATGACATCAAACATTCTTGACATTGAAGTGTGTTATTATGATTTATCTTGATTTTGTGCTTTTCTGGGGTTCAGGGTCTTCTTTATTGTACTTTAGAAATCTCATAACCATATTTTGGTCCAGAAACAATTGTATAGTTGTTTTGTTGAGGGAACAAGGGCTGAGACTTCATATTCTACTCTCTGATATCACTAGCTTCTTCATAGTGCTTCAACAGTAGGTATTCTCTAGGCTTACAAGATGAATCATACGATATTTACTTTGTCTTCTTTGGATAGCTTGTGTAAGACTGAAGGTATTAATTCTTTAAATGTTTTGCTGACTAGCAAATACACCTGGCTATGTATTAATATGTATTCCTTAATATGAAGGGGTATAGTCCGCTTATGTTGAAAACAACTGAAATATCTGAGACAGGCTAATTTAATGTCTAGGTTTGGTTTTGTTCGTGGATTTGGTATAAGATCAAGGACTGCAATGTAATTATGATCACCTTCTTTCTAGCAGAGTCCGAAGGTGATGAAGGGCATCAGATACTAAGAGACATACATGACCCTTTCCTTATTCCTTTCCTCTTATCCTTTATAAGACTCTAGACTAATTATATCATTTAGTTCTAATCACTTCTTAAAGTTCTCTCCTCTAAACATATTGTCTCTCCATATAAACCTCAGTTTATATGAGAAAGATGTTAGTGCCTCAGATACCCCACTGCATCAGAATCCTGGCTATACTTCTCTCTCACACACTGTGCATTTCCTCTCCTCGTTTGTCAACTATAACTTCTTCTTTTCTTCTATGTGGCCTTGAATATCCAAATTAGGCAAAATCCATTAGTACTGTTACTTCCTTGACACTTCTGAAGACTGTAGTTGGATTAATTTTCCACTTCTTAACACTTCACAATGGATATTACATTTCAGCATATGCGTACTTCAGTAATACTCAGACCATATCCAAACCAAAATAAGTAAGTTTTTTTTTCAAACTAGATTTTTTATTAGTTATAAAAAATTCTCAGTTATTCTATTTTCAGATTGAGTGATGTGTCAATGTATATATTTCTTGACATGGTCATTTCACCTACAATTTCAATTTAGTGTCATATTTTAGTAACAATGCTTAGTGTCATTTTTTAGTAATTACTCTATTTGTTTACATCTCAAATGATATCCTATTTCCCAGTTACCCTCTACAAACTCCCCATCCCACATCTGCCCTCCACCCACCAATCCTCTTTCGCCCTACCATTCCAGCATCTCCCTATACTGGGGCATCAAAGCTCCACAGGACCAATTACAATAGTTCATGTATTTTGTTCCTTTTGATTGCTATAACCAGTAAGCTTGTTACTTGTGATTTTTTTGACTTGCTTATTTGTCAGAGGAATAATATGTTGATTACTAACATTTTGGCAAATTAACTTCAACATCATTAATCTTCCTTATTGTAGTTTTTCTCTCCAATTTTCTTTTTTCCCCTTTCTACTACTTTTTTCAGGCTTATTTAATATCAATATCTGAACTGCTTGTACTTACTATATTACTAGCCTAGTAATATTTCCATAGTTTTTTCCTCCAATTCATCATTATGCATTAGCTTCTTCTCACAGGAGTTGGAATTTATTGGTCTCATAATAATTTTGTTTTATTTTTTAATTTCCTACTGTTTTTCATTTACACAAGTCACTTAAATGTGTGTGTGTGTATGCGTGTGCGCAGGTATGTGTGTCATAGTGCATATGGACTGCCAGAGGACAAACTTGTTTGATTGGTGGTCTTCACTTTCTACCTTCAGCCGAGTCAGGATTCCTAAGTATTTTTTCAAGTCTAAACTTTTAATTTTGTATTTCACAAATCTCTTCTGTTTATTTTTCTTCTGTTAAAAAGTCAAGCATAGAGGCTGTCTTTTTGATTAATATAAACATAATTGTTGTACTGGTTCATCTTCATAATAATAATAATAGTATCTGTGGCCCTCATGTTTGTGACATTGTGGTCTGTTGTTTCATTCGCTTCTAGTTGATGAGATTTGTCTATCTTGTGTACTCAGTTATCTGTAAATGCATTTTGAACATTAAAGGAATTGGGCAGAAATCTTTTGAAACCTAAGGTAGCATATCGTCCATCCAACATAATGTTGTTTGTGTCAGATTACTAAGAATAAAAGAAAATCAAAAAACTCCACTATAAATTTTTCTGAGCATTAGTTTCTTGCTGCTAGCCTTCATACCCAAAGTTTAATTTTCAGTCTTTACACTTATTTTATTATTATTTTCTGATAATTCCATATATGAATGCTATGTTTATATAATTCACATCTTACATTCTCCACACTCTAACTCCTCTGTATCCTTCTACTCCATCTTAACTTTATGACTGCTTTTAAGATTACTTATACACATATACATGTAAATACAACTTCTTGATTACATTTAGTGCTGCTCACATGTGTAAGTTTTTAGGGATAGTCACTTGGGATTGGAAAACCTTCTTTTTGCAGTCCAAATCATGCAATATATTTTATAACTGCATTCTTTGTAGACTTGGATTTTTTAAAATATAATTAAAGATTTTCCAATATCTTCTGGATGGATGTGGCCATGGTTTTCACTTCTTTGACAGCTCAACCCACATGTTCATTATGTTTCATGTATTTTACTATTTGAAAAAAATATTTAAAATTTTGTATACAGTATTTTAATTTGCCATGGAAAGAGCCCGAAAAAAAAAACCCTAAGTTGATTTACTTCAGTTGCCACAATCAGAGCAGCGAGAGAGAGAGAGAGAGAGAGAGAGAGAGAGAGAGAGAGAGAGAGAGAAACATAGCATTTAATTGACTTTCAGATAAAGATGTCTAAAAAATCTGGCGTATTAGCATGAGAATTTTATCATTCAGTAGGGAACTTCAATTTTGTATTCTTAGCATCTGGCACAAACAGTATTTAGTGTATATTTATTTAGTGAATGTGTCAAGTAATGAATTAAAAATAACATAATCTTCAATTTTCAAATAATAAACACCTTATTGTTACTACAAACATATTTCATATTTACTCAGTTATAGTTGTTGGTGTAGAGTAATATAGTAGTACAGGATACCATTCATTAATGTTTCCTGAAGACTGCAACAATGTATTTTGACTATGAATTAAATTCTACTTGTCAAGTTTTATTTGTTCAGAAAAAAATGGTTCTTGATCATGTATCCTATATTCAGACATTATTTTTATTTAATCATTTATAACTACTTCCTATAGAAATGTTTTAACTATTGCATTACTCTAGGAATTATATCTGTGTTTACTAAAAGGCAAATTTTTTTAGAAAGTGTCACAGGGCCTTGCTCTTGCCTTCTTGCTCCTGCTCTGTCTACTTACCCCTTCCCCACCTCTTCACATTCCCCTCCTCTCTCTCCCTGCTCATGGCTGGCTTCTACTCCTCTACTCTCTCTCTTCCTCTCTGCCTTTCTCTGTCTCTACTACTCTCTTAATTCCCTTTCCGTTTTCACCTCCGGAAACCCCGTATCCCATCTCCCTTCCCCCTGCTTCTATGAGGGTGCTCTAACACCCACCCACCCACTGCTGCCTCCCTGCCCTGGCATTCCCCTATACTGGAGCATCAGGCCTTCACAGGACCAAGGGCCTCCTTTTCCATTGATGCCCAACAAGGCCATCCTCTGCTACAGATGCAGCTGGAGCCATGGGTACACTTTGGTTGGTGGTTTAATACCTGGGAGCTCTGGGGGTCTGGGTGATTGATATTGTTGTTCAGGAAGACATTTTTTTAAAGGAGGTGACATTTGTTCTGGACCTTGAATGAGAAAAATTAAGAGGACAAAACCAATGATTACTGATTTACCAGAATGTAGTAGGAAGAAGTAAAGAACGGAAATGTTACATAGCAAACTATTAAAATATTTTTGAGACAAGATGGCTGAAAGAAAATTTATCTTTTAAAATCTAAAGCTCTGGGAAACTACATTATTTAGGATATATTTGTACAAGCTAGTGTCTAAATGTGTGCTCAAATAATAACATGGCTCCCCACTTTCAAATTGAGAGGTGTAATAGAAATAAACCATTTAATGTCAACTGTTCATTCAATATTTATATTAAATGAGCATCCTAGATCTTATTAAAGTAGATTATGTGATAAGATTAAGTAGTTTTATAAGTTTCCTGTAATTCAAAAACTAGAAGAGTGTACCAAATTATCCTTTGATACTTCTTTTCTTTGAGGTGGAAATCCTAGTTACAAAAATCTGACAAAATTATGCAAAGTACTACCGTTCACGTTCTTTTTAAAAATCTGTTTTATTTTTAATTATGTTCATGCCTATCTGTGGAAATATATATAAGTGCAGGTACTAACAAAGTCTAGAATAAATTGTTGGAAGTCTTTGAGCTGGAGATACAGATGGTTGTGTACTGCAAGAAGTAGATGCTGGGAAATGAATTTGGGTCCTCTGGATAAGCAGCAAGAGTTCATCTCTGCTGAACCTTCTCTATAGTCCCTGAAAATCCACTTTTATATATTAATTTTTCTATTTTCAGATATATAACTTAATTATGTATTATGCTGTGGGGTTTATAAATATTTTCTTTTAAAATATTATTCAATTTCCAATGGTTTATCTAATGTATATCATATATTGTTAGAATTCTATACTTAAATAAAATGTATACACATAAGTATTTTCATTAAATTTTTAACTAAAATATAATTATTACTTTCTTCTTTCCCTGTTCTCTCTATAATTTCTTCCATTTCATTTACTCTCAAATTGATTGCCTCTTTTTTAATATTATTGTTACATGATACATAAATACACGCGTGCATGCATACACACATACACACACTGCTGAATACAGTTATTGTGGCTAGTACATATGTGATTTTATGGCTGACTAGTTAGCACTGGACAACTGATTAGAAGCCTCTTTCCTGGGAGTAGCTAATCCTCTCTCAGCAGTAATGAGTTACTTGTAGCTTGTCTAGAGGTGGGAACACATAAGATTCCTCCATGTCAGGATGCCTAATAATAAAATTGGTCAGGTCTTATTTAGTATTGGTATATCCTGGATGCAGTTTCTCTGTCATTTATTATAGAGGACACATTCTCATAGTAGATTTCTTGGTTCTCTGATTCTTACAATATTTTAGTCACATCTTCTGCTACATTCTCTGAGTCTTAGGTGCAAGAGTTCTGTTATGAGTGCATCCATTGGAAGTCAGCTCCATGAAGGGGTTTGCAATCCCATAGGAAGAGCAACAATATCAACCAGCCAGATACACCAGAGCTCCCAGGGACTAAACCACCAAACAAGGAGTACACATGGAAGGACCCATGTCCGGTTGTGGTTTTCTGTAATGATTTCTATTTGCTATCAAAAGAAGCTTCTTTGATGAGAAGTGAGAACTGTACTTATCTGTTGCTATAGAAATAAGTTTTTAAATGCAGTTAGGAATAATACTTGTCTAGTAAAGTGATAGTAGTTGGTTCATAGTAGGTTGTCTTCTAAGGTCCACAATATGTTAGCTAGCCCCAGGGATCTAGCTTGTTTTTTAGTATCAACAATGATTTCTTTCCTATTAAGTGGGCCTGAAGTTCAATTAGACAACTGTTGGTTAAGACAAAAGTATGAGTGACACTATTGCACCTTGAAGAATGTCTTGTTATAGTGATCAGTGTTGTAGTTCATTGGTATCAGAGCTGAATAGTACTGCTAATTGTTTTTCTTCCATGGCATCTTACATAGGATTTTCTGGTACCAAGGAAGCTAGACCATAGAAAGAAAGCTTTTAGATGAGATTCAATTCAAAATTTTTTGATTGCTGTGTCCAAATTATGAGGTTTCTTCAACAAAAAGAAACTTATAGTCAACCTTCTTGAGGCTACCAAGATCATCAGTGATAGCTTATATTGTCTTGGGACTCTCTTTAGCCACCTGACCACTAAATCAAATGGAGGTTTCTCATGGCTGGTACCAATAGTTTTTATAGTCTATGTCTCCTGTAGGAAAAATTGTCAGTATTCATAATACACTTTGAAATATATAGACTTTTACTCTTGTCAAAGAAATTTAATGGAAGAAGAACACATCATGTCAAAAGTTTTCTTACTTTGTTGAAGAATGTGATTTTTAAAATAGCCACAAAAATTTTTGCATAAAATTCAGAGCTATGGATTGTTCTATCTTTGACGTTGGGTAGAAATATTTAGAAGGAATATAATATTAGTTCATACTTCATTCAAAGTCAGTTTTATGTGACTGAGACACATGACAGTGTGGCTTATGAAAACAAAAGGAATTCCTAACAATATATATATATATATATATATATATATATATTCCACAACATATATATATACATAACATACATATATATATGTTATGTGTATATATGTATATATATGTGCATACATACATATATATATATGTATGTATGTTAGTTGTATGTGTTTTTGAGGCTGACCATGTGTCACTGGACATATAATTGGTGTGCACTTAGTTGGGGAGGGCTACCTTTCCTGTTCCCAGCTTTACTCAGTTGCCTATAATTCTTTTTAGATACAGTATTTTTACCTTGTTATAAATATCATATTTCAAGTACACACAGGGCTTACTTCTCAGAAATTACAAGTTAATAAAACTCAGAGTTGATTTTTACACACATAAACCTAGAAAATCAGACACACATACACATACAAAATTAATAAATAAGACGTGCAATGACAAACAATACCTAATTGTAAATAACAACCAATAGGCAATATTCTCTGAATTTTAGCTAAAAGTAAATAAATATATAATGAATTTTTATATCAAGGTTTTATAATTCCACTCTTGAAAAAATGTATACATTCAGCAATTGAATAAGTTGAATAAGCAATTAAATAAATGTTTCATATTCATACAAGGAGAATTGAACTAGATATATAAAATGCTAAAAATCTTTTCTCATACAAATTTATTGCATATAATATATTACTTTGAAGGCTAATACATGAAATCTAAGCATATTGACTTTATTGTGTCATAATTTTTAATTATTCAAAGTATTCTCTTTTTTCTTTACATAAATGAAATTACATAAAGGTACTTGCATAGAGATTCCATTAAGCATACATTTCATAGATCCTGTCTGAGGCACAGTGGGTTTTCACAGAAATTAATTTGTCCTGACAACAGACCTAAAGATTGGAATCCAAGGATCAATGGGAAAAATCCCTTTAAAGCAAGTATAATAATAATAAAAAGAAAGCTGAAAACTACATTCCTACATTCCTAACGACTACACAGAAGAACTAATTATATATATATATATATATATATATATATATATATATATATTCAAATATTTCTGTTAAATAAGTATTCTGAAGCTTTAGCTTTATGCTTATTAAGATTTGTACTTAATGATTCATGTGTATTTTTCTGTATCACTAGTGAGATCATATAGATTTACATTTCAAACCAATTACTTAAGCACAAGTAATATCTTCTAATACTAGCAATAATAATGAGAGTTGTCTGATAACAGTTACTAATGTGTATTAGTAAATTTTCTGAAATAATTTTCAAAGTTCTATTATGATTTAAATTCATAGAAATATGAACATCTTTATTAGAAAGATGTTAAGTAAAATTTGATGTATTCAAGAATGAATCTTAACATAATTTAATAGTTTAATATTAGAATAGTAAAAATAAATGCTTCTTATGTTCATTATATAATTTTCTATTTTACTTTGAGTTTGCCATGAATAACTTTTAAAGAACAGCTCACTGAATATTGGACAAGGTTGAAATATCATTTTATTTCATATTGTTTGTTTCTTGCTAATACCTTGATAAAAATCAATTCTAGTAACAAGGTTTTACTTCTACCTCATTAATATTTTTCTATTGCATTATTTTTGTTTCTGTTATTTTAATCTGTAATGCTCCTGTGAGGTAGAAAGAAACAGTAAAATTGAAAATGTTAAACGTATGTAGCATACCAATACATGAAAGAAAATACTGCTTTGACTGCTAGTAACCTTGCAAGTCATTATGTGTGATAAAACCTGTCCATGAACTTTTTTTCCATCCTGAAGACAGAGTAAGTGATGAATATTCAGCGATGTGGACAATAAGTATTTGAAAGTAAAGCCAAATTTTTTTTGTGACTATGATACGCTCTGAGTCAGACTTTCAATATGCACAAAGGGATCTGTGAATATATTATTAAAAGCAAAGTGCAGTGTTTGACAAGCCTAATGAAGTTCCTAATTGCAAAAGTCATATATGATTATCTCTACCATATCAGGTTTCTAGGTAGAATGAATTGTGGCTCTGTTCTTCAACAGAATCATTTTAAAAACATGTTGTTCTTCTTCACATATATTCCTCAAGTAAAGCATATATGCAATTGTGAGAAGTAGGAATATTAAAGTTGTAAATCCTAGGGAAAAGACTTGATTAATTTAGCTAATGCACAAGGACAACTCGTGAGGAAGAATCAGGCTGTGAGAGCTGCTGTAGGCCAGTGTGGCAGCTTGCCAGAATCTCTCTAGTAAAGGTATTAAAAGGAGCATTTATGATATTTGAGAAGTATCATAATTAAGTTTAGCAAAAAAAGCCTCTATAATTTTCTAGTATAAAATTTTATATATATTAGTAAATAATTGTTTATCGAATTTCAACGTTTAGAATTAACGTGTCATCTTTGAGAAAACCAGTACATGTTAAATGTAATAAATGAATTCTGTTGGCAAGTTAATATATCTTGTTTGATTTATATTTTGCAAGAATTTTAAGTGGTCCTTTTCATATTCATACTTCAATATATTTGCACATAAAAATTAAAACAATTAGTTTCTGGACTTTCTCACTGATTGTTATATCTTTCTATAGAAAATCAATTTAGACCACCATTTTTTCAAATTTCATTCGATATATTATTTTAATGTTCCACTTAGCACATGCTGTAGCACTCAAAAACACATAATAAGAGTTCTGGTATATACAGTAAATCATATCTTTCAACACACAAGATACTAGATATATTTTTCTTTATGCAACAAAAGTCAATAAATATATTTCAGTTGTGCTATTTCCACAGATCTACATATCTGCATTAAAAAAGTTTTTGTATGTTAACTGGTAAAAATAGTAAACTTTTGAATATTTTCCACATATGCTTGTGTCCAAAAGGCTGATTTCCCTGGGGAGTCATTATCATGCAGCTCACATTGTCACTCACCTACACTGTTGAACTTGCTTATCAAATTCTCTGCAAAACAGTACAAGTTATTATATGTCATAGGGCAGATTTATGATAAACTAAGTTTGAAACAAAATAATGAATTCTTGACATTTATCCTGTTTGTAATAACATGGCTACTAATTTAATCAGATTTAATTTTAAGCCAGGAAGTTACATTTCCTTGTTCTATATCATATAGAAATTTATCACATATTTCCTAGTTGAATAAGATTCATGGCTATATGTGTCCCTATGAAAAATAAAAATGAAAGAATATTTCTTCCTTAAGCACTAAACTAGTTATCAGGGGTCATCATGTGCCCGTGTGCACATTAACTTTAAAAGCAATTTCACTCTGTGGAAATTAAAATAAAACTACCTTCTAACAGCTTTCAGAGGCAATAATTGTCTAAAAACTGTTAGAGGTTTTTTAGGTTTGTACACAGTGCTAATGGAGTACACGTTAAAATATAGTCTGTACCACGGTGAAGATCAACAAATCACAAGCAGAAGTACTGGTATTTAAAAGCTTTTGGTTGCTGTACACCTCCTGCTCTTTATTGAACTAGGTCATGGTAAGTGTTTGGTTTTGGAGTGAAGGATGGTTGTTAAATATTGCTTCTGTAAAACATTTTCCAGAAGTAAAAGGAATTTATTTTAACATTTGGTCAGTTTTCATCTTAGAGTAATGACATAATGTAGCTTTAGTATCTGAGGTCACAAATAAGGAAAATATTTAGTGTGTATAGAAAAAATAAATTCCTACCATTTTCAGTGATTCAATACGTGAAATAATATCATTCTTATTGAATCGTAAAATTGAAGAGGAGTATAGCTTTGTATTTTTGTTCTAAGACATTGGATTATATTCTCATTGATGAAAATGGATGTATATAGTTATATTTCTCTATTTAAAAATAACCTCTTAATTGTAAAATTTTGTTGAATATAGCATGAAAATTGACAGATATATACAATTCATAATGAGAAATCTGGATAGGCATAATTTTCATATCCTTAAGCTTTAAAAATTTTACTAACATAATAACTATGTATTTATGAGTCTTAGTCTGATCTTTTACTTCATGCATACAATGTTTATTAAATGAATCAAGGTAATTAAATTTTCTATGCTTTTAACATTAGAGTTGTTTATGGAGACTTCTGAGAATAAAAATAATCATAAAATAAATTTAGAATAATAATCCATTGTGTTACAGAACACTAGAAGTAATTATTGCTGTGTAACTCTAATTCTTTTTTTTAGATTTTTATTGGATATTTTGTTTACATTTCAGATGTTATCATCCTTCCTCATTTCCCCCCATTCCATAAACCCACTATTGCATCTCTCTTCCTCCTGCCTCCCTGAGGATGTGCCCCCACCCACCCACCAACTCCCTCTTCTCCACCCTCAAATTCCCCCATACTGGGGCATCCAGTCTTCCGGGGACCAAGGACCTCCTCTCCTACCTATGCCCGACAAGGCCATCTCCCCTACATATAAAACATATGTCCCTCCCTATGTGCTCCCAGGCTGGTGGTTTAGACCCTGGGAGCTCTGGTTGGTTGGTATTGTTGCTCTCCTCATGGGGCCGCAAACCCCTTCAGCTCCTTCAGTCTTCTCTCTAACTTCTCCATTGGGAACCCCATGATCAGTTCAATGGTAAGCTGTGAGCATCCGCCTCTGTATATTTGAGGCTCTGACAGACCTCTAAGGAGACAGCTATATCAGGCTCCTGTCAGCATGCACTTCTTGCCATCCACATCAGTGTCTGCCTTTGGTGACTGCACATGGGATTCTTAATCTTCTCTCTATTTTGTTTTACCACTCTCCCTTTCAGCCTCTAATTATACCACATCTCTATTCAGATAAATATTTCTGTCATCTACATATGGCTAAGAATCGGAAGTATTTGTTTTTCTGCATCTAACTTATTTTGCTTAACATGATGATATCCTGTCCCATCCATTTTGCAACAAAGGATGACATTCTTTTCATGGCAGAAAATATTGTATTGTGTGCATATAAAATATTTTTGATATTTTCATCAGCTGTTGGGCACCCAGAGTCATAACATATCTTAATTATTGTAATAGACAGAAGTGAACATAGATATGAAGGTATTTCTTTTATATAAAACACAAAAATAAAAAATTATGATGTTAATAATAATAATATTTACCCAATGTACTTTAAATTCATTAACTTAGCTCATTTCAATTTTCAATATTAGAATAAGATTATCTTTTTATTTAGATTACTCAATATCATTTTATGTGTGATGATTTTTTTTGTTAAAGCAGACCATGTTGATAGTAAAATCACTGAAGTGTTTTAAGAATACTGTTTTTATTCATTTTTTTCAATATTTTCAGATTGGGTACTTTGTACCATTTGCATTTCTTCTTGTTAGAGCCATATGAATATAAAAGCAGGATGGGCTCAGCCCTCAAGTAGCTTATAGTCCTACTAGAAATGACGGACATTTGTAAAAAATAAGAAATGATTTGTTTAAGCAGCTATGCAAAGGCTGGAGAAAAAACTTAAACAGCAGTTAAGAGCATTTGCTACTCTTATAGAGAAACAAGTTTTGGTTCCTAGCACTGGCATGGCAACTCTCTGAAAGTCCTATTCCAGGGGATCTAAAACCATCTTCCACATGTGAACACTGCATGAAAGTGATATGTATGGAATATACACAGGAAAAACTACTCATGCACTTAAAACAAAACATAAATAAAGCTTTAATTAAAAACACATAGTATAGCAGGGCGGTGGTGGCGCACGTCTTTAATCCCAGCACTTGGGAGGCAGAGGCAGGCGGATTTCTGAGTTCGCGGCCAGCCTGGTCTACAGAGTGAGTTCCAGGACAGCCAGGGCTACACAGAGAAACCCTGTCTCTAAAAACAACCAAAAAAACCCCATAGTATAATGGAGAAATACATAATCAGGATACTTGATGTGACTTGGAGAGTGGTTGGGAAAACCATTACTGTCTCACTGAAAAATCTACTAAACTGTGATGTTTTGAAATCATTTAATATTGTCCTTTATTTGAACATGAACACAACCAAAAACAGTGGTAGACTGAGTTTTTCCTTAAAAAAACAAAACAAAAAATATATTGTACATTATGTTAGCTTTCATTCCTGACCATAATAATTATGATTTAGCAATATGATCAATTATTTTTAAAATTACCCCTGAATTAATATGTACACTACCAGAAGTTAAATTTTCTTGCCTACTTAAATTATCTTTTTTACATGTAAAACCTTAATTATCTAATTACTCTGTTTTATTTGCTATTAATTTACTAACAGTATATTATTTTGAATCACTGAACTTTGAAGCTTTAAATATGCTTATAAAGTTAAAAGAGAATTCATTTTCAGAAATAGAAAATAATTACACTCTGCATAATTGATGTGAATCTTTTTCTTACTTTCCTTTACAGTTCTTCAGTTGTAAAACATACTATTTAAACAATCTCACTTATATTTAGTACATGTAATGAAACAAAATCAATAGTATGATTCTTAAACTATTTCATAAAAAAACAAGAAAAATACAACAAAATAACTAATAAAAACAGGTAGATGGGAAGAAATAGTTGGAAACAATCTTTCAATTTTCTTTTTCATTGAAAGCTGCTGAAAAGTCACAAAACCTAATCACTGTAGAAATAAGATTTCCTCTTTTGAGAAAATTGTAAGTATTAAAAACTAGAAACTGTACTAGTGGTAAAAGAAATGAATACTACGTTTAATAAAATTTAATGTCAAAAACGAAATGCTATTCTTTCTCACACATAGTTTTCTAAAGTGGGTAAAGATGAGTTATTCAGTGTGTATAAGGACTGAGACCTTACAGATGTCAGTTACTATATTTTAAGTTCAACTGCTTCCCTATAGATTTAGTTCAACAAAAATATTTGTAAAAAGTAAATCAATTATGGTAATTGACAAAATTGACTACTTTGTTGATTATATTGATGAATTAAAACAATATAGTGTAGTTTTCTCCTGTGTAGCTAATACATCCTGTGTACGAGAGGAAATGAGAATTATTTTTGTCCCATACATGTCAGACATTAGATTACATACTAATTGTAGTTTTAGATACCTGGTTTATGTGCTTGGTATTCTGAAATTGTAGCATCATATAGTTTTGTTTAATTTAGAAACAAGTAATATATATCATGAAAAATTCCATTCTGTTTTATTATACTTTACATGCACATTTACAAAGGAAAACCCCATAAACTTGGTTCTTAGGGTCTTACAATCCAGAGCCAGGCACTGTGTTGCATAGCTTTAATCACAGCACTAGGGAGACAGAAGCAGGAGGATCTCTGTAAATTCAAGGCCTGTCTTTTCTACCTAGTGAGCTTCAGAACAGCAAAGACTATATATATAGAGTTTTTACAAAGCACCTACTCCGTACCCCCAAATCGCAATCACCACATTTGCAAAGGATCATTAGTAAATTGAAATCTCTTAATTGTGATTTAATCATATTTAGTCAAGCAGTGAAATTGGTCATTATTTAAGAATAATTAAGGAGTTAGGGACATGACTAATATTATGAAGAAGGAAGTTCACATGACATGAGAAAAAACAAACAAAACAGGCATATCTTAAGAAAACACGATGATGTTTATGTAATGGAGGATAAAAATTGTGTACCTGGGTCATAATTCAAATCTTAAATACCCACAACACCACCCTGAAGAAGATTCAACTAATGTTTATGACTCTAAGGGCAAGAATTAATAAGCTAAAGGAAGGTAAATAAAGTTTAAATTAAAAAAATCTTTCTGTCATAGCTGACCAAAATTGGAAGGACCATCTCAGGACATGACAAGCTCTCAGTTACATAAGCTGTTCAAACTTATGGATAATGATATGAAATGGGTATTGTATGAGAGACAAATAAGGTGTTGCCGTGATGAGAAAAGCATGGGGAAATGGAGTAAATTTTAAAGGAGCATCATTTTATTTATCTTAGATGTTTGTATAAAATACGTGTTCTCTTTAAAAGAACCTCAAGAACCTCAAAATATTCTTATTCATCCTGAGATATTGGCAAGTCCATGCTGTTCTTGTTGTAAACATGTACAAATATGTGAACTGGAATGTTTTGATGTAGGAAGAAAGGCTATGTGAGAGTTCTTTTTGGAATAGATGAGTCCTGAGGTTTCTCTCTACATCCAGTCTCTAGTATTAAAATTTTAACAGAGCAAGAGGAAAGATTAGTCATTTTTCACAATCACTATATCTTGATGTGAGTAAAGATAACATTTTTTCTTGTCCTAAGGATGCTCTCATCCCTATTGTGTAGAGGAAGTTATCAGAAATATGTCACTACTGCATCCTTAACTGACAAGTTGTGGATCATAGGTATCATACCTGAGTAGGATTGTTAGTTGCTTCCCTCCTTTTGAAACTTGTATTGTGGCTCTGGTACCACGAAAATTAGTCCTTGGATAAGAGGCTTTCAGATTGTATCTGATCCAACCAGGATCAGGTCTTCTTCCTCTGAGTATAGTATTCCTTCAAGTATTCCATGTAAATTTTGTAAAATGCCCCATATTATGCTTTTTTGAAATGTTCTTATTTTTGCCAAGATTTTAAATGATAGCATTTTAGGATATAGCAATCTTTATTTTTTTTAAAATTTATTTTTCCTCAAATCGTAATTCATTCACACAGGGGTTATAAACACAGAAAGGCAGGATGTGGGGAAGGGAATGGGACTGGAGTGTGGGTGTTCAGGGGGAATACAGATATCTTCAGAACCGGGTATCGGCTGGATGAAGGTTCAGGGAACAAGTCACTATGACTGCCTATGACTCGCTTGTCCTTATCTAAGTTGGTATTGTCTGCCAAGGCTACCTATTTACAAGGTCTATGACTACTCAGGCTTGTAAATTTCCACAAAAGCTGCCTGTTTACATTAGCTTATAGCCATCTGTTTCAATGTATTTCCACAGAGACCCAAGACTTGGTGTTGAGTATACATGTATGACAGGCCTATTGCTGATTTTAGGCCTATGGCTGATTTTAGGCCTTCAGTGCGTAAGCAGGGCTGCCCCTGACATCTCCTCCCTTCTCTAAGTATAGAAGGGCTGTGGCAATTCTAAACTTGCGAAGGCGGGGATAGAGTCCTGACCTCCAGTATTTGAAGGGGACCTTGTAATGGCTCCAGTGCCCCTGTTGTTGTCCAGTGAGGCATGAGGGCCAAGGATATAGCAATCTTGTATGGCAGTTATTTACTTCTCAGGGCTTGAATTCTATCATTCCATGCTTGCCTGGGGCTTAGGGTTGCTATTCAAAGACATCTGATGTTTGCCATGTTTGAGAGCTTGTATTTACCTTTCAGAGCTTTAAATGTTGCTGCTCTTCTTTCTAATTTTGACATTTTGACTATTGATACACTATGTTGAAGTCTTTCCCTGGTCATGTGTATTTGAGGCCCCTAAATGCCTCTTTTACTTGAAGATCTGTTTTTTTCTCTAGGCTTGGAGAAAATTGCTATAATGTTATTAAGTGATGTGTCTACGCCTTTTAGATTTTATACCAGCTGTATTGATAACAAGATTATTTGATTATCACTCTTGAATGCACTCTAGAGTGTTTAGAGTGTTTATTTATTTTATTTATATACATCTAAGTCAATTATTGCTTCAACTTGTTCTTTAGGCCAGAAATAATTTCTTTTTCTTTGTGTTGTCTAGTGATAATTCTTTTCATTACAGATGAATTTTACTTGATAAATTCATTTGTCTCAAGAATTTTTTATTATATTTCAAAATTTCAAAAATTCTTGTTGAATTTTTCCTCTGTGGTTTTGAATGTTTTCCAATTTTATCTAATGCTATACTTTGTATCATAGCCCTGATCTGACTTATTTAATTAATTTGCCTACTGGGGTTTTCTGTGTCGTCACTGGTCCTCTTTAAATGTTGAATTCTGAAATATTTTCTGCCATTTCATGTTTCTTATTATCACATATTTTCCAGTAATGAAAAATTTTGAGCTCAATAAGGTATCATAATGGGTTGATTAAATTTGTGTTTCTCTGTTGTTTTGCATGTGTGTTAGGTAGGTGTGTATTCTTGTTTCCACTTTTTTTTAATTTCATGTATTAACTTTATTTCCATTTGTGTTCCTTGTTACTTGTGGGGGATCATGAGTGCATTGAGCAGCATTGATGATAATTTGCAGCAGAAACCATTTCTAATCTTCCTGTCTCCATAATAGTACAGAGATAGTGGTGTTATAGAACTGATTGGGGGAAAAAGTACTCTTTCTTTTTAAAGAGTTAATAGTTGTTATAATTAGTTCCTTAGGTGAGAAGGAATTGGAAAATTTAATAAAGTGGATATAAGTATGAATGAGAGGGAAGTATGTTAGTTATCAGCACTTTCTCTCATGAGGATAAAGTATATTCTTTTTTGAGAACACTGCCCCCCCCAAATCTTTATCTTCACCAACTCACACAAAGGTAGGTTCTTATCTGTCCTCTGACATGAGAGTTTTTTAAGGGTGGGTATTTATCTAGAAGTCATTGCTTATCCCTTTGCAAGGATTGTGAGGTGAATAGAAGGCAGGATTAGGCCTCTCAGTTACAGACTGGTATAAATCTTCTACTGCAATATATTTAAAATAGTCAAAGAAAACTAACAACAAACACATAGCATTAAGCATACAATAATTCCAAAAATATTTTATACATTTGTTTTATTCTTATGTTTTATTTTAATTAATGTATTGTTTTGAGACAGATGCTAACTTCAAACATGCAATGCTCTTGTCTCAACCTCTAGAGGCCTGGGATTTCTGGTATCCACCATAGCACCATGTATGAAATCTACTTGAAAAGAGACTTTTTTATGAAAAATTACAATATGAAGCATTTGAAAAATATTAATAATGAGTCTTAATTAAGAGCACACTAGCTTCTTTTAAAAAATTATTTTTGTTTATGTGTGTGTGTTTGAATGTTTTAATATGCACAAGTATGTGTGGCCAGATGAGGTTCTCAGATCTCTTAATGTTAGAGTTATATGTAGTTGTGAGTTGCTTCATGTGGGTGTTCAGAATCAAACTCACATCCTCTGAAAGAACGACATTCCCTTTTCTTCGGTGCTCTTTTATTTTTTTTAAAAAAATTATTCTTTAATTTTCTTTTACAGTCTAGTCGTTATTTCCCTCCTGGCCTGCCCTCTGACTGTTCCTCATCCCATTCCTCTTCCCCTTGTCTCCAAGAGGATGTTCCCCTCACCCCCATCCTCCCAGGTCTCCCTAATCCCTGGGGCCTCAACTCTTTCCAGAGTTAGGTTCTTCTCTGACTGAGACCACACCAGGCAGTCCTCGGCTGTATATGTGTTGGGGGCTCATATCAGCTGGTGTATGCTGCCTGGTTGATATCTCAGTATCTGAGAGATCTTAGGAGTCCAGGTTAGTTGAGACTGCTGATCTTCCTTCCTATAGGGTTGCCCTCCTCCTCAGCTTCTTCCAGCTTTCCCCTAATTCTAACCAGCTTTTGTCCATTTGTTGGGCGTAAGTATCTGCATCTGTCTTAGTTAGCTGCTTGTTGGGCCTCTAAGAGGGCAGCCATGCCTCTGCAAGCATGCCATAGCATCAGTAATAGTGTCAGGCCTTGGACCCACCCCTTGAACTGGATTCCAATTTGTGCCTGTTACTGGATCTCCTTTCCCTCAGGCTCTTCTCTATTTTTGTCCCTGCAGTTCTTTTAAACAGGAACAATTCTGTGTCAGAGTTTTTGACTGTAGGATGGCAACTCCATCATTCCACTTGATGCCCTGTCTTTCTGCTAGAGGTGGACTCTATAAGTTACCTCTCTCCACTGTTGAACATTTCATCTAAGTTCTCTCCCTTTAAGTCCTGAGATCCTCACCTCCCAGGTCTCTGGTACAGTTGAGAGCCCCACCCTCCCCCCAGCATCTATCTCCCTAGGTTACCTGTTTCCATTCTTTCTGCTGGCCCTTAGGGCTTCAGTCCTGTTTCCCCCCCACCCCCAATACTTGACCATGTTCCCCTATTCCCTTCCCTCTCCCCATTCCTACCCAGGTCCCTCCATCCCCTTCTGCCTAGTGATTGTTTTCTTCTCCCTCCCAAGTGGGATTGAGGCATCTTCACTTGGGCCCATTGGCTTGTTAGCCTTCTTGAGTTCTGTGGATTGTATCCTGGATATTCTTCACTTTTTTAGCTAATATTAACTTATTAGTGAGTACATACCATGTATGTCTTTTTGGGTCTGAATTACCTCACTCAGGGTGATATTTTCTAGTTCCATCCATTTGCCTGGAAAACTCTCTCTTCTTTTTTTTTTTTTTGACAATTTCTTTCATAAGTATGTTGTATTTACATTATTTGAACTCCAACATTTTCTGCCTCAAACTTCCCTTATCTCTTCACTATCACTTGGAATCAGGAACATATTTTCTTAACCATTGAGCTATTTGTCCAGACCTCACGTTAAGGTCTTTCATATAAAATGATTTATATTATTATTGTGCTTGTGTTAATGTGTACACATGATATATGTGGGAAGGAGCCTGCATGTCATGACAAATATATGGAGGTCAAATGACAACTTTTCTTGGAATCTGCTCTCTTGTCTCACCTATTCATGGACTTTGAAGTTCAAACTCAGGTAGCTAAACTTGCTCCTCAAGCACCTTTATCCTCTTAACTATCTCCTCAGCTCAGAACACACTGATTCTAGAATGTATCACAGTTGCTTTAGTATCCTAATTCACTATTTTTCAACGTCTCATGTCTTATTTTTCTCTACAACTAAGTCTTCATGATAAATCATTTAGAAATCTTTGTTTCTTCAGCTTGTGAGATGGCTCAGTTAACCTAGAAAGATACCAGTGTCTTAATTATTGCTATTTCTCCAGTGCTCCTACTTGCAACTCCATTCAAAGATCTTAAGAACCTCCTTGTTTTTTCTCTTGTTTTCCTCAAGTTTTTCACAGGGACAAGACGTTTCTGTTTTCAAACTTTAGTTGTGATTAAACAAGTATTGAAAAAAAAGAATGTTTTTAGTTAAATATCCAATATAAAAAAGAACATATTTCAATTACTGATTAGATGAATGCCAAATATTGTCTACGCATCCTAATAATTAGTATAGTTTTTAATTTTATTCTTCTTTCTATTTACTGGTGCTGGAGATTGAATCCAGAACCTATGCATGCTAGGCATTGACCTTTGATACTATCCTTTCTACCTCCTGAATACATTTTCTATTTACATATCCATAAAATGAGTTTCTTGGATTTTATTGATAGTTAAACAGTTAATGCAAGTATGTAGTTTTTCACTGTCAACTTGTAAGTAGGAGCTTGGCAAACTGTTTCTCACATTTCCATTCTACTTCTACATTGTAACTTGCTTTGAATAAACAGATATTCTTTCTGATTTCAGTTATAGTCATGTATGGTTCCTCAGTAGTGTATATTCTGACTTTGGTACTTCAGTTTTCTATGCATGAATATACACAATATTACTGTTATCTGAATTAATTAAATAACCAACTCATCTTCTGATGCTGCTTAAGCATTTAGAACAAATCAAATGCATAATGTCTTCTTTATAAGCACTAGAGTTCAAATGATTTTTAATAATTTCCTTCTTACATTTCTGTTTAATTTCTTTTGTTAACTGACTCCTTCAGAATGAAAGAATTTAGAGGTATGATGCATTTCATTTTTAATGCACTCATTTTTATTTTATTCATGGGCATGGTTTTTATTTATTCATTAGTACCATTTGTTTCCATAGGCATCATAATCAAGAAAAATAATCAAGAATAAAGCAGTCTTTTCAACTGCACGCAGGGGACAAATAACAGCATCAAAGAACATAGTCTACTGGAATAGCCCTTGGTTAAGCATTCCATGAAAGTTCTGAGAATTTATGAAACACATAAATATCTCTCTTCTTTATCTTTTCTTCCATTATCACTTTCCCTGTTAAAGAAACAAATTTAATTGGCAGAAAATAGCCTTTACCTTTTATTGTAGCCCTCGAATCTTTTTAATTGCTCACCATGTTTGTCCAAGAAAAAGAAAACATAATAAATATGAAAGGTTAAACTTACTACATTATAATTTCTCTAAAAAGAATATATAAATTTGGTAACCAAGCAAGTATTAATTATCATTATTTTTCTTTGTCTGTCTGCAAAGACAATAAGAATAACCTGTGGCTCGCTCATGGCTGGAAAAACAATATAAAATTCATCATGCAATTAGAAAGTAGCATTCACCCAGAATTTTGAAATAGAAGTAAAAATGATAAGCATAATAAAAAGACTAAAATTACTAATTTTCAATTCAGACCTCAGTGTAAATTACTAAAAATACACTTGATGATTCTTCAGTTAACAGAAGACGAGTCAAGTCATAATATGACTGCCATGAATCTGTAACATTTACTTATGATCACTCAAATAAACCATTCGTATTTTAAAAAATTCTATCCAACATTGACCATAATTAGTAAAATCTTTTATCCACATCTGACCCTCATTCTTGTTATATGATAAGTGCTCCAGCAGAGGGAGCACCTGCTAGTTAAAGGATGAATACTAGCTGAGCTTGACTTCTTTATTTTATTTTATAGTAATTTTACTTTATTAATGTTTCATCTTTATTTATTTTCTTTTATTGGATATTTTCTTTATTTACATTTCAAATGTTATCCCCTTTCCGAGTTTCCCCTCCTAAAACACACTATCCAATCTCACCTCCACCTGCTTCTATGAGGGTGCTCTTCCACCCACCCACTACTGCCTCCCCGCCTTAGCATTCCCCTATACTGTGGCATTAAGCCTTCACAGGACCAAGATCCTCTCCTCCCATTGATGTGTGAGAAGGCTATCCTCTGCTACATATGCAGCTGGAGCCATGGGTCCCTCCATGTGTACTCTTTGGTTGGTGGTTTAGTACCTGGGAGTTCTGGGGGTCTGGTTAGTTGATACTGTTGTTCTTCCTGGGTTGCAAACCCTTTCAGCAACTTTAGTATTTCTCTAATTCCTGCACTGGGGACCCTGTGCTCAGTCCAATGGTTGGTTGGCAGCATCTGCCTCTGTATTTGTCAGACTCTTGCAGAGCTTCTTAGGAGACAGCTATATCAGGCTCCTGTCAGCAAGAATTTCTTGACATCTACAATAGTGTCTGGCTTTGGTGACTGTATATGGGATGGTTCCCCAGGTGAGGCAGTCTCTGGATGGCCTTTCCTTCAGTCTCTGCTACACTGTTTGTCTCTGTATTTTCTCTCATGAGTGTTTTGTTCCTGCTTCTAAGAACCAAAGCACCTAAACTTTGGTCTTCCTTCTTCTTGAGCGTCATGTGGACTGTGAATTGTACCTTGGGTCTTCCGAGCTTTTGGGCTAATATCCACTTATCAGTGAGTACATACCATGTGTGTTCTTTTGTGATTTTGTTATCTCACTCAGGATGATATTTTCTATTTCTATCCACTTGCCTAATAATTTCATGAATTCATTGTTTTTAGTAGCTGAGTAGTACTCTATTGTGTAAATGTACCACATTTTCTGTATTTATTCCTCTGTTGAAGGGCATCTAGATTCATTCTAGCTTCTGGCTATTATAAATAAGTTTGCTATGAACATAGTGCAATATGTGTCCTTGTAATATGTTGGAACATCTTTGGGTATACGCCCAGGAGTGGCATAGCTGGGTCCTCAGGTGGTAATATGTCCAATTTCTTGAGGACCCACCAGAATGATTTCCAGAGTAGTTGTACCAGCTTCAGTCCCACCCACAATGGAGGAGTGTTCCTTTTTCTCCACATCCTCACCAGCGTCTGCTGTCACCTGAGTTTTTGATCTTAGGCATTATAACTGGTGTGAGGTGGAATCTCAGGGTCATTTTGATTTGCATTTCCCTGATGACTAAGGATGTTGGACATTTCTTTAGATGCTTTTCAGCCATTTGATATTCCTCAGTTCAGAATTCTTTGTTTAGCTCTGTACCTCATTTTAATAGAGTTATTTGATTCTCTGGAGTGTAACTTCTTGAGTTCTTTGTATATATTGTATATCAGCCTTCTATTGGATGTCGAATTGGTAAAGATCTTTCCCCAATCTGTCAGTTGCCATTTTGTCCTATTGGCAGTGTCCTTTGCCTTACAGAAGTTTCACACTTTTATGAGGCCCCATTTGTCTATTACTGATCTTAGAGAATAAGCCATTGCTGTTCTGTTCAGGAACTTTTCCCCTGTGTCCATGTGTTTAAGACTCTTCCCTAATTTCTCTTCTATTAGTTTCAGTGTATCTGGTTTTATGTGGAGATCCTTGATTCACTTGGACTTGAGCTTTGTACAAGCATATAAAAATGGATTGATATTCATTCTTCTACATGTTGTCCTCCAGTGGAACCATTACCATTTGTTGAAAATGCTGTTCTTTTCCCACTGGAGAGTTTTAACTCCTTTGTCAAAGATCAAGTGACCATAGTTGTATGAGTTCATTTCTGGGTCTTCAATTTTATTCCATTGATCTACTTGCCTGTCTCTACACTAATATCATAAAGTTTTTACCACTATTGCTCTGTAATACACCTTGAGATCAAGGATGGTGACTCCTCTAGCAATTCTTTTATTGTTGAGAATAGTTTTTTGCACATATCATATCATTTCCCTAATTTCTTTTTCAGCCTGTATATCCTTTGAGTATAGGAAGGCTATTGATTTGTTTGAGTTAATATTATATTCAGCTACTTTACTGAAGTTATTTATCAGGTATAGGAGTTCTCTTCTCTTGTTATGACCCTTCCTCAGTGTTCTTTTCTTCTTCATAGCACCTATACTCTACTATTTTCCTCTCGTCAGCTCCATTTCCTGCTCTCTGCTCCTATGATCCGTTGCTATGGTCTTGGCTTCTGAGATTACTCCATATTATATACACATATCTAAACATTTGGAGTTAGGATTCACAAATAAGAGAAAATGTGGGATGTTTGTCTTCCTTTGTCTGAGTTTTCTCAGTATGTTTTACAGCTCCACCCATTCATCTGCTAATTTCATGATTAACTACAAGAATATAGATTTCAAAGGCAGAAGCTTATAAATAAGAATATTTAATTCATTTTTTTCCTAGAACTTGACAGCACCTCATTATGAGATTCTGAGATATAAAACATTGAGGATTTGAGTTGGTTGTGGAAGTACTACTAATAAAATTTCAATAAAATACATGATTACATTACCATTGCTTGCTTGTCTTGCAAAGCAATTAGTAAAGTTACAAGTATTTTATTTTTCAGATTACAGTGTAATGATAATAATTCTTTTTTTTTTTTGCTTTTCCTCTTTCCAAACTCTCCCTGCTCACTTTCAACTTCATGGCCTTTCTGCTTTTGCTGTTGATAGTGAAATGGTTGGTTCATATAATAAAGCACAAGGCAGAAGCAGATACTGATTTGAAGAAAATGTTTAGGAACAATGAGGCCTCTACAGGTCTTTGTTTTTAAGTCATTGCTTACAATGATTCTACAGATACCTATCATACCATCTTAAATAGAAGTTAAATTATGTCAGTTGTGTCACTTTCTTTACAATATTAAGAGTAGTATAAAATAATATTTGTTTTATCTCCATAGACTGTGTAAATGAATGCAAATATTGACATTAAAACAAATTTTACATACCACAGAATTATTAAAATATTTAGAGAAAGGGTTCCAGGTTGTAAAACACAGATGTTCAATTATCTATATTTCAAAATAGTATATTGTTATTTTAATAGTTCTTTGTGAGCCAAATATAGCAACTAGATTACTTGAAAATTATTTATCAACTGAGAAATGGAGCCATCTCTCTCATTTTTCATCTTAGATAAATCATAATAAGACCAATGAAGCCAACCATCATAGACTCAAATTTTAGATTTCTTCAGAGTAAAAGCAAAATGATTATGTTCTCCTGTCCCATCTCAACTTTATGGGAAAAGTAGTATCTACATATTATACAAAATAATACAATGAATACTTTCTGATACTTTGCTAGTGGTCATGACTACACTAAAGGAAAAAACTATAACAATGATGTTCACTTATATTTTATAGTATTTTATGATTTTCAAAGTATCTGAATATATTTTGCTTCACTCATTATAGAGGAACATATGGTCACACATGATTGAAATGTGTTATATTTCTATTGTGGTACTATTTAAAAATTGAAAATACCAATAAAAAATAGAAAACATCACTCTGTGTGTGTGTGTGTGTGCGTGCATGTGCGTGTGTGTGAGTGTGTGTGTACATGCATGTGTGTGTGCGTGTGTGTGAGTGTGTGTGTACATGCATGTGTGTGTGTGTGTGTG
>NW_021604563.1:18647521-18676388 GCF_004785775.1 Grammomys surdaster
TGTGTGTGTGTGTGTGTGTATGAGAGTGTGTGTGTGCATTCGTGTGTATGTGCAGTTCACTAAGGAGATCAAAAGCAGGAATGGAAATCCCTGGGGCTCATGTTGTAGGTAAAGTGGGTAATGGAAACAAAACTCAAGTCCTCTACAAGAACAATATATATTCTTAACCACTGATATGTTTTTCCTACTTTGACAATGAATTTTTGAGGCTATTGAGAGTAGAATTGTTTTGTTTAATTATTTTCTTCTATACATGCTCATCATTGGTACATTGAAAGGCTACTCATTTTGTATCTGATTTTTTTATCCTGCCATTTAAAATTTATGTTCATATATGTTGCTGAGATTTTTTCTTTTTTCCTTCTTTTTCTTTTTTTTTTAGTTTGTGTTCATCCAGTACATTTGTCTATACTTTTCTTTATTGTGTTTTAATAATTATCTGTTTTTTGCATTTTTGTATTAGTCTTACACTCAATTCAAAAAGAGTTTAGTAGCATTTCCTCACTTCCAATTTTATGAAACCTTTTCAGAAACATTGGTTTTAGTTTTTCTTTAAAGATCTGCTATACTTAGTAGTAAATTAATCTAAGCCTACATTATTTCTCTCTCTCTCTCTCTCTCTCTCTCTCTCTCTCTCTCTTTCTCTCTCTCTCTCTCTCTGTGTGTGTGTGTGTGTGTGTGTGTCTGTCTGTCTGTCTATCTTTTACTAGTGCTTCAAAAACATTGCTTTTTATTGACCAATCTGTGTAGGTTGTGTCCACTTGTTTGAATTTGAGCAGTTCATGTATGTCTAGAAATTTATTTACTTCTTTTAGATTTTCCAACTTCCTAAAATATAAGGTATGTGCTAACAATTTTGAGAATTTAATTTGTGTCTGTTGCAATTTTCTCATTTGAAGTCTAATTTTATTGATTTGTGTCTTTACTATTTTGTTCTTCTAAAAATTATGTTACATGTATGAATGCTTTACCTCTATGTATGTAAGTTCAACACTGTATGTACAGTGTTAATGAAACTCTGAAGAGGATGTGAGATAACCTCTTGGACTTAGATAGATGTGATCCACTCTGCTTGATTTATGGCCTACAATAATTAAGAAAATATAGACCCACTTTAACCGGTAGCAGAGAAGTCAACACTTTAAACTTAATAATAATATTTTAACATGTTTAATATTTTCTCTATTCTAGTTCCCAAATTACCCACTTATTTTCTTGCTATATCAACAAGTTCTTTTCCAATGTCATTCACCTAACAAAGTATTTGCTCTCCAACAATATGCATATAATTTATTGGAGAGTCTATTGTCTAGTACAAAGGCATTTTCCAGTATCTTTCAGTCTCTTTCATTGATTTATGTGCTTTGAAACAATGCTTTACTCTTATTCTAGGGTGGTTTTGAACTCACTATGAAGTCCAGGTTGACTCCAGGCTTATGTTAATTTCCTGTCTTAATTCTCAAGTGCTGAAACTATAGATGTAATCCATCATACATAGATCATTATTATATTTTTGTATAAGATATCTAATATTTATTTTCTGTTATTTTGAAATATGCACTTTATTATTATTGAGCATAGTTATATAATAGAACAATATATAAATTCAATTTTATTCATCTAAATAAAATTGCATATTTTTGAGAAAAAAATTCCCATTCCTTTCTTGGACTATGTACACAGGTCTGTGGGGAAAATAATTCTACTTTCAGACTCATTGTTGAAAGTGATTTAATTTTGTACTGTATGTATATATAGGAAAGTTTCTTTATTCATCCCTTGATGGAAACAGATTGTCTTAGTTGTTATTTATAACATTGCAAGTAACATGGGAATACTGATCTCATTTTAAATAGATTGATTTAAGTTCCTTTGGATATATTATCTAAACTACAATTTCTGTATAATAGGTGGTTTGATCTTTAATTTTGCAAACCCCCTAGTTTATCATTTAAAATGTTGATTTTGTCATAGTGACATTGATTCTGATTTTAAGATAAGAGCATTTATCCTTTTGTTTTGCCAAGTTCTTCATAAGAATATAACTATAATTTATATGCTAATCTATGTAAAAAGTAGAGGGAATTAATTGTGTAAAGCTAGGACAATACAACTGTGAACAGAATGAAAATAAAAAGATTCTGTAGATGTTTCTTTACAGAAATAGTTATAACATTTGCTATTATTTGCTTGTGTTTGATGTTTTTATGCTTGGGGACATGTCTATATTTAAGACACAAAATTTCTTTGCAATTACCTCCAATGGATTTTAACATAGCATTATGTGTGATTAACCAAATTGCTAAGTATTATTTACCAATATTTTAATGATATATACTATTTTATAATAATTGTACCAGCATAAGAAAGCTGCCCATAAGAGATCATAAGAGAGTATGCTCATGAATAGGCCATATTCTAAGTCCTTTTCATATGTAATTACCATAATAGTGACTGTAATTTTATGAGACACATATTCATTATTAGTATTATCTTTTAAAATATTGCAGCACAGAACCACAAAATGGACCTGTAATTTTATCAAAAGTATCATTTCAAAATCACCAGAATTGAAGATTAGGTCATTTGATTTTGTGAATACCTGCTCAGTATCTGGAACTGAATGCTCTGAAGCCTATTTACTCAAAGAATCAACTGACACCCTGTCAGTTTGTGCATACAGAAAATAGTGTCCCAGAATATGGTCACCTTAAATATTTTAACAAACAATCACCTATATTTCATAAGGACGTGTATAAATAATTCCTGAAACACAACACAAATAGAAAACCCATAATATTCCTGTGGCTCTGGAAAAACATTTCAAAAAGATTTTTATTCAACACAGGGTCAAGATTAGTAAAGTAAACAATGTAAATATTATACTTAACAAACTTATAAACATAAACCAAAGGGAACAAATGATTTCCTAGTAAATTGTCCAAACACAACAGAGACAGAAGTAAAGACCATCCAGGCACCACTTCACTTAGGGATTCATCCCATCTGCAGGCACCAAACCTAAACACTATTGCTGATGCCAAGAAGCACTTGCTGACAGGAGCCTGGTATTGCTGTTCCCTGAGAGGTTCTAGGAGCATCTGACCAATGCAGATGCAGATATTCACAATCAACCATCGGACTGAGCCCGGGGACCCCAATAGAAGAGCTAGGAGAAGGAATGAAGGAGCTGAAGGGTGTTGCAACCCCATAAGTAAAACAGTATCAACTAACTGAACCACCCAGAGCTCCCAGGGACCACCAACCAAAAAATATACATGTAGGGGCCCAATGGCTCCAGATACATATGTAGCAGAAGATGGCCTTATCTGATATGAATGGGAGGGGAGGCCCTTGGTCCTGTGGAGGTGTGATGCCCCAGTGTAGGGAGATGCTAGGGGGGTGAGGCAGGAGTGGGTGAGTGGGTGGAGGAGCACCCTCATAAGGGCAAAGGGGAGGGGAAAGAAGGGGTATGGGATTGTGGACGGGTAACCAGGAGGGAAGATATCAATTCAAATGTAAATGAATAAAATGATTAATTTAAAAAGACTATAAAAATTGTCTAAACCCATAAAGTAAAATATTTAGAAAATACTCAGTATTGTTTTCTATAGCAGGTATACCAACTTATCATTCCATCAATGGTATACACATATTTCCTTCTTTTGTACACACTGATTCATAGTTGTGCTTCATCAATAATAGTCAGCCTTGGCACATGTTTGATGATATTTGGTTATCTTTTTGGTGTGTACTTCCTTAAAGTTTGGTGATATTTAGCAACTTTTCATGAGATTTTCAGTCATTTTAATGTTATATTTGAAGTGTTCTTGGTTGGGCTCATTTCCCTTCTCAGTTTTCTTTTTATGGGTGTTTTGTGTGGTTGTATGTCTGTGTACCATGTATGTGCCTGATGCCTTAAGAGGTCAGAAGAGGGTGTTGGATCCTTTGGACCTGAAATTCCACACGCTTATTAGTAATATAGAAACTGGGAACTGAAATCAGGTCTTCTAGAAGAACAATAAATGTGCTTATTACCATTGAGTAATCTCCCTCAAGCTCCACGTTACCTACTTTCAATTGTAGTAATTTTGGACATAGCCCTTTATGAACATACACTTTGCATATATGTTTCCTTATTATGTAGCCTGTATTACCATGTACTGTTTCCAGTAATATACAGACAATTTCTAGTTTGATAAAATGATTCATCTAGTTGTGAAATTTTTGCATTTACTTTTGAGGTCATTTTCAAGAAATCATTATTTATACCTTCATATAAGTCTTAAGGGCATATAAATATATATACACAATATATAGAAAAATATATACTATAATACACACACACACACACACACACACACACACACACACACACACACACACACAAAGGCTGGTGAGATATTCAATGGATAAAAGTGGCCACTGCCAAGCATAACAACCTGAGTTTGATTCTCTGGACCTACTTGGTGGAAGGATAGAACCAGCTTCTCTCCACAAGTCCACCCTCTGACATTTACACATTTTCAGTTATGCCCTCTACACAGAATACAATTTTTTAACTATGAAAATTTTATAAGAAAATCTACAAATTGTCTATAATCACAGGGAAACATGCTTGATATTACTAATTATCACAAAAATGGAAATCTAATCTATCATGAGCTACTATCAAAATTGGGAGGAAGTATTCCTGAGATTATTAGATAATATAATTCCTTATGGCTGCAGTGTTGCTTGAAATATAAAATGGTGAGCACACTGTCAGAAATAACATGTTATAACAAGACACAAATTGTGTACGTTCAATTTGCATGAACTACCTACTATAGTCAAGTTCATAGGGACAGAAAGTAGAATGGGTGACACCAGAGCTAGAAAGAATAAGGAACTAATGGACACTTAATTTCTGGAAGATAAAATGAGTTTTGAATGTAAAGTACCAGTGTATTTGTCTTGCCAGGCCAATGATTATTGTTCAGCTGTCAGTGTTCATAGATAAGTATGACTGATAATCATTTTTTTACTCCCAAAGTTTGCATAAACCCTTCTGGTACTATGAAAGCTAGCCAGAGGGAATGAATCATCTAGGTCTGTACCATCTTGTGTTCTCCATGTCCTATGGCCCAGTTATATATGACTTCAGAATTTAATGAAACAGGGACTATAAAAAGTGACAACTAAGTCTAAAGGTATTTTAAAAAGCTATATTTGAGCCCATTAATATAGAAACTTGGTAAAATATATACATATATAAAAATAGTTTAAGTAGATTTACCATATAATGGGAGAGACAATAGCCCAACTAGACATCATATATTACCACACAAAACCCCCAGTACCAGGAATTTATATGTTTTTGAGTTGTTGACCAAAGCAGTCCTATAGACTCCTCAAACACTACAGGATACTTCTAATTCTATTGGTTACTCTCTACAACCTGACTGTAAGACTCTACATTAAAGACAATACATATTTATGTCCTCAAATATGGAGAAATTGAGCTTATGTTGACATTTAAATTTCATCCTTACTTACTAGTGTTCATAGAGCTAGATCTTATTAAATATACTGCCATAGGAGAAAAGTTACAATTAATTGCACACATCTATGAACCATGAGAGCTACTATTGGTACCTGACTATAAGATATATCCACTGGTATAATAGTGACAAAAAATGTTATGGAAGTAACATTTTCTAAAGCCCACTCCAGGCGTGGAACCGGATGTGAAGATAGGTAGGGAGGAGCTGGGAGTAGCAGTAGAGGAAGAGAAAAGTGTAATCAGGTTGTATTACATGAGAAAAAATATTCTCAATAAAAGGGAAAAAGATCAGATTATGTTTTTTTCCTTACTGAGCTATTGTTTTTTATTTTGCATATTTGTGCTTCATCTCATGTATGGTTTTCAACCATTTTCTCTGTTCTAAAATTTGATGGTTGTATGATATTTTCTTCATTCTTACACAGCTTTATAGTTTAATATAATGTTCATTTATCCATTCATGTTTTTGGTGCCTGCCTTTCAATTGTAAAAATAAAATAAAATAAAATAAAATAAAATAAAATAAAATAAAATAAAATATTTGTGCATCTACATATTCTGAGGTATTTTTACTAATTTTTTTCTCATAATTTTATTTTGAGCTGGCTTTAGAAGTGGTCAAAGACAAGCATCTTTTTTCTTTCTTCTGCATAGCTTCAGAAGGGTTTATTGAAAAGACTAGAGCCCTTTTTTTCTACACTGTAAGCTCTTGGTACTTCTGTTGAAAGTCATTCACTATGATAATATGAGTTTATTTCTGGCTTACTATTTTGTATTATTGATCTACGTATACGTTTTTATGCATAGATAATATTTTAGTAGTGTACTTTTACATTTGGTAGTATCATGCTGCTGTGTTTGTTCTGTAAGTAGATTTCTTTGGATATTTGAAGTCACTTGGTTCCTGGGAAATTTTAAGATGTATTAACTTTTTTAATGGAGACCAATTTAATAATTTGATAGTTATTTTACTAAATGTGAAACAAATTAAAATTCTTTAACAATATTAATTCTTCTAGCTCATGAACATAGGATGATTTTCTAATTTGTACTTGTTTTCAGTTCTTTTTTCTTTTAATGAATATTTTATACTTTTCAGTGTAGAGATCTCTGACTGCTTTGTTAAGATTTTTTACTAAAAATTCTAATGTTCTATTAAAGCTCCCAGTAAACTGGATTGCTTTTTTATTTCTTTAATAGATAGTACAATTTTAGTGTGTATAGAATTAATATTGAATTTGTATGTAGGTTCTTCCTTTTTCCAGTGGAGCTTGTTTTGTTTGGAGGATTAGCCCTTGTTGTAACCTTATTAAATAAGGATGTAAGTGTTTACTGATGATATCGGTGATGACAGCCTTAAAAATTAATTTACATGTCACTGAATCACAGCATAAGTGTACATTATAGGAAATCAGCATTTCAGGTGAATCCAGTCAGCAGTAGATGATTTCTCTGAACTAAAATCCAAAGTATCCTTTGAACTCAATTCAGTTTTGCTGAAAACCTAAAACTGCACTAGAAACGAAAACTTATTTTCATTTTTAATTCTTTATTTCTTTTTAAAAATTTATTCTTTATATTTTTACAGTCCAGATTTTATCCCCCTCCAGGTCCACCCTCCTACTGTTCCACATCCCATACTTCCTCCCCCAGTCTCCAAGAGGAAATCCCCACCCCATCCCTCACCCCAAAAGACTTCCCCACTCTCTGAGGCTCCAAGTTTTCTCCAGCATTAGATACATCTTCTCTGACTGAGTCCAGACCTGGCAGTACTCTGCTGTGTATGTATCGGGGAGCTCATAACACTTGGTGTATGTTGCCTGGTTGGTGGTCCAGTGTCTGAGAAATCTCAGGTGTTAGGTGAGACTTCTGATCCTCCTATAGGCTCACCTTCCTCCTCTGCTTCTTCCACCCTTTCCCTGCTTCAGCCACAGAGGTCAGCAGCTTCTGTCCATTGGTTGGGTGCAAATATCTGCATCTGACTCTTTTCAGCTGCTTGTTGGGTCTTTCAGAGGGCAGTCATGATAGGCCCCTTTTTGTGACCATTCCATAGCCTCAGTAATAGTGTCAGGCCTTGGGACCTCCCATTGAGCTGGATCACAATTGAGTTTTTGACTGCGGGATGGTAACTCCATCCTTCATTTGATGCCCCGTCTTTCTGCTGGAGATGTACTCTACAAGCTTCCTCTCCCCACTGAGGGCACTTCATCTACAGTCTCTCCCTCTGAGTCCTTAGAATCTCTCATCTCCCAGGTCGCTGGTACATTGTAAAGGGTTCCCCCACCTCCCACCTCCTGAAGTTGGCTGTATCCATTCTTTCTGCTGGCCCTCAAGGCTTGAGTCCTGTTTTTCCCTAATACCTGACGATGTTCCCGTCTTATCCATCCTGTCCCCTTTCACACTCAGGTCCCTCCCTCCCTTCTGTGATTGCTTTCTTTTCCCTCCCAAGTGTGATTGAGGCATCCTCACTTGGGCCCTTTGGCTTGTTAGCCTTTTTGAGTTTTGTAAATTGTATCCTGGGTTTTCTGTACTTTTTTTTTGTCTAATATCCACTTATTAGTGAGTATATACCATGCATGTCCTTTCGAATTTGAGGTACCTCACTCAGGATGATATTTTCTAGTTCCATCCATTTGTCTGTAAAACTAAGGATGTTAATGCATTGTGTAAATGTCCCATATTTTTTGTATCTATTTCTCTGTTGTAGGACATCTTGTTTGTTTCCAGCTTCTGGCTGTCACAAACAAGGCTGCTATGAACATAATGGAACACGTGCCCCTGGGGCATGGTGGGCTATCTTTTGAGTATATGCCCAAGATCGGTATTGCTGGGTTTTCAGGTAGATTTATTTCTAATTTTCTGAGAAACCGCCAGATTGATTTCCAGAGTGGTACCAGTTTGCAATCCCACCAGCAATAGAGGAGTGTTCCTCTTTCTCCACATCCTTGCCAACATGTGCTGTCACCTGAGGTTTTGATCTTAGCCATTATGATTGGTGTATGGTGGAATCTCAGTGTTTTTTTGATTTTCATTTTCCTGATGAATGAGGACTTATTTCTTTAGATGCTTCTCAGCCATTTCAGTTTCTCTGTTTTGAATTCTCTGTTTAGTTTTGTATCCCATTTTTTGATTGGGTTGTTTGGTTTCTTAGTCGTTAGCTTTTTGAATTCTTTATATATTTTGGATATTAGCCCTCTATAGGATTTGGGGTTAGTGAAAAGTTTTTCCCAATCTGTAGGTTGCTGATTTTTCTTTATTATTATTTTTATTGATTATTTGGATTTATATGTAGATTTTGTACCTGCAATTTTATTAAGTTTTTGATACAGCTTATTATGACTTTATATTTGCGAAAGTGTTCATGAAATCAGTAAACAAAGGCAATTTAACTTTCTTTTCAAATTTGAATTGGTTTCTTTCTTTAGTTTGTCCAATAGCTTTGATTGGGATTTCTTCTATTCTGCTGTAAATGGTTAGAGTGTGCATCTTTTCCTTTCTCTAGATCTTAAAGAAAAGCTTTCCAGTTTTCTTCATTAAGTATGATGCTCATTACAGATTTTAAATGTAGACTTACTGGGATTCTATTCATTCTTCCTATCCCTAAGTAGTGGTGAGAATTTTTTATATAATTGTAGTGAAAAGTATCCAATTGATACTCTGAATCTATTTGAGATGATTATATAGTTTTGTTTCTCACTCCATCAACTAAATTCATAACATTGATAAATTGGTGTGTGTGGACATCATGCACTTATATGTCTCAAATAAATACAATTTGATCATAAGCTATTTTTAATTAATGTTAAATTTGATTATTATTATTTTGTTGAGTGTTGTTTATGTTATGTTCATCATAAATACTCACCAGTAGTTTAACTTTATAACTGATATAGGAATTTTTAAATGCTAATTTTAGTAACATTATTTTAATATTTATTCCATGAATAATGATAAATCTATTACATGATGACATAAATAATGATTTTTAAAAGAAAATTTACATTTTCAAAGCAAAATGAGAATGTTATGGTTTATATTATTGCAAATCATTTTATCCGTCAAAATGTCTTGCAATCGAAAGGGTTTATCTGTTTTTTAATATTTAGCTGTTGATGGTGTTAAAGTTCTAAACGTCTCCCCTTTCCACCACATCTGTGAAAGCTCATAATCAAACATGGACACTCACTTTTTCTTGACACCAGTAGGGAATTTCAAAGCACAAATCCTCTCATTGCCCCAATCCCACAAGCAAAACAAAATTCAAGCCCTTCACCAGTCATTGCTCTCTGAGGCTACTTTTAGAATTTGTCAGAAGCCTATTTCCGTTAGTCTTGACTGTTTTGTTATGTAAGTAAAGAATATTACAAAGCTTTTGGAGCACTGTGACATCAGCAAATTCAATATTGTAAAAGAAAAATCATCAAAGTGTTTATTGCATCTCTTTCTTAAAATGGTAGATTTGTTGAATTATATAAAGAAAATTCATCCTCCCATAAATATACCATTGAAGAAATAATGGCTTTAATACTTCTTAAAACAGATAAGTACATTTCATTTTAAGAGTATATCCAATTTGGAAAGTAATACAAAAGATAATGTAGTTGTTATTTAGAATATAAAATAATGTTAATGAACTTGACATTTGGAAAATATTTTCTAGCTTTTACATGTATCTTGATAGCATATTCCATATTATAACATTCAACAATCAAAATGCCTTCATATCATCACTCAGGTTATAAGATAAATATTCAGTACTGGTAGACTACTAAATGAAGATATGCTTTCAATAAGAATAGTATTTTCTTGAAAAGCAACCTTTTTATTTATTACTAGCATCAAATGCTATCACGTTTTTTTTCCATTTAAGCAACAATGTTGTTTAATTTTTCTTTTTCTTTCTTTTTTTTAGAAAATAATTTTTCAAATATCTGATTAATAGAAATACTTTATAAGTTTTTCAAGTTAAAAAAGTGTTTATTTTTGCTTCTTTTGAGACATGGTCTTACTGTGTAGCCTTGACTGGCTTGCTTAAAATTTACAGAGATTTGTATGTCTTTGTCTCCTGAGTGCTAGAAAAAAGTCATTGCCATCACTATTAGCTAAAAGCATTTGATTTTTAAATGTCTAGTACCTTGTACTTTAAGAAATCATACAACTTCTTTGCCTGAAGACTTCATATTTCATTATTCTGATGAAAGTACTTTTCATTTTATCAAAGAATGTGTTACTGTGAATGTTGTATATTCTAGGATTTCAACTGAAGAAACTGACAATTTTTACTTTCTCACTAAGATACTTAGCATAACTGACTTATGTATACCTGCAAGTGGGTGGCAGTGAATAATTGTTATTGTTTTAATTTTTGCTAAGATACAAGTGTTTTAATCATCATTATTTCCACATTATGTACACATAGTAAAGAAACCAATTTCTTCTTTAGTATTTTCAGATGGATAATTTTGAAGTCATAGATTCCTTGACAGAATCTTTTAAATAGCAAAGGTCCTCATGCCATTATTTGAGGACCATATTGGAAGAGTTAGACAATAACGAAACATGTATGAGTTAGTGTAGTTTAGGAAGCATTTTATAGACCAAGTACAGCAAGCTGAAGTCATAACATTTAAAATTTGGGAGGATGGTGTTAAGGTTAAAAAGGCATCCCAGGTGAGACATCAGCATAGACTTAGAACAGCATTTAATATTTAAAAGTGGAAAAAATATGGAGGTAAACTACTTAAGTAAAATAGAGTACAATTAAGGAATCAAGAAAAGTAAATATGAGAGGCATGAAGATAGAGAGGTAAGAACTTCTGAATGAGAAGAAAATCTTAGTAATCGCTGGAAATAAAATTGCTGAATAAAATGTGGGCCCTTCTTTTTTTTTAACCAACTTACTTATTTGCATTTTCAATGTTCTTAGAAATTATGTAAAAATATAAATGTGATTTGATTAAATAGGAAGTATAATTATAGGCAGGCATTATACCAGCCATATGTCTTATTACATAGTACTTTAGCAGTTTAATTGGTAGATTTGCTCTTACTATTTTATTCAGATCATTTCTCAATCTTGTGAGTCATGTTCATGAAAAAATGTCATTGAGACAATTGTTGATGTATTTTCTTCTTCACTTGAGAGGGTTATATGTGTTGATTGCTTCCACGTTGTGCATACTCCAGTAAAAGGATGAGTGCTTTATATGAACAAGCCTATTGTACTGAAGGAAAATAACCGTGTATGTCCTTTGCTGAAACTGAATACTAGTTTGGGACTAAACAAAATGTCTAATGTTATTAGAAAGCACTTAAATATAGTAGTCAAGTTTCATTATTTTTCAATCACCTAATCTTCACCTGCTAAACTAATAGGTTCATCGAATTCAATAAATTATTTCTTTGGATCAAACATGACTGTTACTGGACCCCTTTTATTTTCTCTTGTAAGAAAACTGCCCAAATATATATAGCAATAAAATAGCTCCAAATAATTTCAGGGTCTGTTTATTATTTTGAGTTTTCTTCACTGATCTTGTTTAAATTCTCAGGAATTTTATGTGTTTTGAAATTTTTCTGCTTTTAGTAGAAGGAAGGGAAATATCTTCGTAAGTTTCACTGAAAGACTATATATGTCTCTGTAACATGTGCATATCTCCAACATTGTTCAAACATAGGATACTCTTATAAAGCATAACTGAATGGGTTTCAGAAAAAAATGTAAAAATAAGCCAAATTTAAAAATCTCTTGAACATGGATAATGGAATTAATTACATTTGGGCTGTTAAAACAGCCTACATTTGTTCTATGATGATAAACAAAGCATATGAAACAATATATAAACCCGTATTTAAAAAAATGTATGTTGATGTATTCATTCCACTATGTTAATATAGCAATAAATTTATTTCAAAATCACAAATGACTTTTATTCTAATAAAATTGTGCGTATTTATTATAGAAACCTAGAAACATACTGTAATTAATATTTTAAACCTGCTATTGTGATGGTGTCATATGTTTCTATAATATTCTGGAAAAGATTTAATATATATGTTAGTGTTTATTAAAACTTCAATTATCCCTCAAATAACTAGAATGGATATTATAGGATCACTAGAATTTAGCAAATAAAAATACAAAACTTTCAGTAAAATAAGTAAAATTTAATGGATTTGTATGACTCAGATTTTTTTATTTTAACTCACAATCTTACTTTTTGAAATTGAAAATTATTCATTGTCATGTAAAGAATGACAGCTAAAGGATAGAAACAACTAGAAAATATAAACTGCACAAAATAAATAAATTCCAGATCTTGAAACATACCTGACATATGAACCCAAATGTACTTTATTGAGTTCAATAAATGAATCTATACCTCTTCATACTTAAAATATTTCTAGATTTAAATGGTGAGAGGCTAAAACAGAAGGATATAGATTCCATTAGTTTTTGTAATAGGTCAGAGTTGAGTGATATCTATTCTTAGCAGCCAGTATCTTATCTCCAATTTTTAATATGTAAAATTTGCATACTTCCAAATATTGATTTTTATAAAAGTTAAAGAAATAATATTTATAAAGTGCCAGACATTTTGCTAGCTAGTTTTTTCTTCAGTCAAATAAAAATACTATATTTAAAAATTCTCTATCACAAACACTCCGACAAATATATTTTAGAGTTTTATTTTCATGATCAAATATATACAAAAATAGAGAGAACAGTAGCAATGGGATTCCATGTGTTTGTTACTCATTTTGACAGTGACGAACAGTTTACCATTTCCATATTTCAGTTTTCCTTGCAGAGAATTTAAAATATATTCCATAAAGTATATTTTTTCCTGTGCATATTTCTACATATACTAGAAAAAATACTCGGGGAGAAGGTTTAAACTACTTTACCAAAAATAAACAGGAAATTAAAATTGTCTCCCTGATTATTCCAATCTTTCAGTTAATTGGAGTGCCATGCATTGCAAATTGCTTGTCCAAAATGAAGATAGCAGAGATACATATTTAGAACTTTAGCTAGAAGTGTGAAGATTGTTTTATGATTGCAGTTCTGTATAATAAGAAACAAACAAAAATTTGTAATAAGATATTTTTTATACACAAAAAATTAAAAGTAGTTTCCCAGAAACTGCAAATGAAACTTTTAGGAAATTACAATTGAGAAAGTTTTACTTCCTTTTAAGAGTATATGTATGTACTTTTGATGTAAAATCATGTAGTAGGAGCTAACAGAAGATTGCTGCGAGTTGATGTGTTCTAAGGTAGAAATCCTTCATTTTATCACCCTATTTGAGTTTTACATCATATTTAAATGAGTTGAATTTCAGAAACATATTTGCTAATAGTTTTTCAAAGTCTATTTTTAATCTGTGTATATAGACTCAATACTAAGTACATCATTGTTGACTATAACATAAAATATAAAGTAAATTTCTATAGCAGTAAATTAAAAATGAAAAATTTTACACGTATGCAAATGTGTAGTTAGAATCTGAAATTTTCAACCATTATAAACCCACTAAGACTTTTATAGAGTCCAGTGAGAATAGAGGGCATTGAGAAGAGAAGAAATTGAGAAAAGGAAGACCTGGAATAAATCTTCAAGTTCTACTATATTAACTTGTGAGATAAGAAGAACAAAAATGAAGGCAAAAGATCTCTATTGTGAATGAATTATACACAATATAGTGTTTTTATTATATATACTTAATTGATTTTTCCTCTGAGAAGGAATCTCATGGCTTTATTGAAATAGCAAGGCTGCCAGGTGACTTAACAGGTAGTTGTTTCCCTTCTAATATATACAAGAATGTAAATATGCATACAAGTTGAAGGTATCAATGCATGAGGGCAGCATACAAACTCACTGTTTATTTCAGCATCTATTTTCAGTATTTGTGCAGTTTTTCCATCAAAGAGGATCAAAAATAAATGTTTCTCTCCCCTCCCTCCTCTTTCATCTAACCTAGTGTAGGCTTGTGCAATCTTCTGAATCCCAGAGGTGAGGTGATAATGGAGCTGGACGAGACAGGGTATAGTAGAAAGATTGATGAATGTCCCAAATAAACCTAATTGAAAAACAAAGCTGGCTGAATTTTATCCTTTGTTGTAAACATTCCTTAAGCAGAGTGGATCTTTTTCCCTTTTAAAATCAATGAATGCTTTGTACTTTAACTGGGAATTTATTAGCGTTTCAATTCAATGGATTTGCATCACTAATGTGAGTCAAACCATTCCAGTCTGCTCAAACACTTCTGATTTTGGCTTCTATGAAGAATTTTGCTGGGATATGTGTTCCATACATGCAAGTTATTATAGAACTGAAAAGGGAAACCTTCCCAAATGGCAACAGATCTCTTCTCCATTCCCAGTCTCCAGTTTCAAGTTCAATATCTGCACACACCAAGTACAATCAGTGTTTTATTTAAATATGTAAATTTCTTAAATTTATACCAGTGAGTTTTAGAAATGGAGCCTTTATGGAATCTCTTTTCCTACTTGCTTCTCCTCTCCACTTAAAAATTCTCTTCTGAAGTTGTTTCCCCTTTACCGCAGTGCTTGGGTTTTGCAAAGTAATTCATGAATGCAGCTAAAAAGAGAAGCCTTTAACAGCTAATCTGCATTTTTGTTTCAGCACAATATCGATCTGACAGTAACAGTTTTGATAAGGTGCACTTTTTGCTGGGTGGAACAAAGAGTACTAAATTAGTTTTGAACTTTTGTGATCTTGTATTATAAAGAGTCTACAACAGACGTTGAATTCAAATCAATTGTCAAAGTGAAGAAGGATTAATAACTGTTGTACTATATAACCTTTTACATAACTGCAGTGTGAGGAAGGGCACACTTTAAGATCTACTGCCATATTTCATTATTGTAATTCTTAATAAAAGACCTTTTTCATTACAGAAAAAAAAGAAAAAGAAGCAGCTTATTTTGTAGGGTTGTTTATAGAACCTATGTAAATTTTAATAGAGTATGTCCAGTTTTCTCTTACATGATTGACAGATAAGGTTGAAAGAAGACACAGAAAAAAATTCCCAAGAACAATTTTAGATTATGAGGTCAAATGACACATTAAATAGGAGAGGTGTTGTTTTTCAAGAGAAAACATTCAACTGTAGTAACTTCTGTTGTTTTATAACCTTTATCTCAACACTCTTGCCTTCAAAAATAATAATTGTTATGGGCCACAGTGTCATTTGTAAGTGATTCTATAACTGAGATAACTATTTTCCATATAAAGAAACTGAGTCACAAATTGATTAAATAACTGCTTGAAAATATTTACTCGGCTCACTGAGTCTGTCCTATGTTTTAGTGGCCAAATGAAAATGAAATCCAGACCTTCAGACTCCACAGCTAAACCACCGTATTTTGCTTCCCTTTTCCTGGTGATTATGGCTCTTTCACAGGAATTCTAAAGTAAAACACACTTTAAAATATGAAGATATTTTGTAGAATAAGGACAAGAGAAGTTTATTTGATAATGAAAACCACTAGAATATGGAACAACATAACAAAAGAAAAGGAGCTCTTTTTTTTTTAAAGTGGGACAATGCTATAAGGCTTTGAAAGTATTCAATCTAAATCAGATAGTTCTCTCACGATAACTCAGCCAAAACTTACTACCAGAATAACACTGGTGTGGACATTAGGACCAATTTCAGAGCTAGAAGACTAGAAATTGGAAGACTTAAAGCCCATCCACTATAAGGTTGGGGAAGTTCCGTTTCTACTAGTTGGTTTCAGCTAGAACATCGTAGGTTTGGAAGGATCTTTGGAAGGAAGAAGTTAGGCTAGTAACTGACCATAAGGAGGCATAGTATTGGAAATTATGAAAGTTCCATGGAAAATTATGGATGTCAGAAATCAACAAATAGCTGTCGAGTACTCACCAGACTCATATGTGTTGTGCTAAAAGCCTGAGATTCCCACTGATCATTAGCCCAGGCAAAGACTTTCTTTCTTAAAGGACAAAAAATACCAGTTCTAACAAATTTTGATTCTATGTATCAAGTTGAATTACATAGTTTTTCTTTATGTACACTGTACACTAACAGTAGATGGTTGTATGCATAAAATATGTAAAAAAGGATTAGTTGGGTAGGGGCAGAGGAACACACATGATTAGGTTTTGTTTGTGTGCTTGTTTTGGTTTGATTTTGGTTTTGATTCTGGATGGTTGCACATTCTAGTGCTCAGATCATAGACTTCAGGCTTCTCAGAGATCTATAAACATGTTTACAACCTAGGGAATCTGGTTTTAAAAATATGAGAAGAAATGGTAATTTAAAAATTCATATGATTTAAATCTCAAACTAGAATAATAATAATAAATATATCCAGCAGCAATCTCAAATTACTTTTCAAGTTCGTATATATCAATATAATGAAGTTTAAATCAAAATGTACTTGTCTTAAACTTACATTGTTAAAATTCTAACTTTTTACACTAAAATTACATTTAATGTATAATTAGGTATGGCGAAAGTCTAAGACATAGAATAGTACTTCTAATCTAATGCCTAACTGATGGCAGAATATCACTAGTCCCAGACGTTTTATTTTTCTCTCCCCCTCCCCTATCAAGTAAGTTGGAAGGAGTCACATATAGGAAGACAGTTCATGCTATGGATAGTGAATTTGAGTAGGAGAAGAGTTGAAAGCCATTAAAGTTTCAAGTGCAGACAAGAGAAAACAGGAAACATGGTATTTTAAGACTTCAGGGTATGGTAGGTACCTTTTAGATTTCTAGGTGTGTACCTTGAATTCTTTATTTAAAAAAATTCAAACTCATAGAAATCCGAAAGAATTATAATAAAATAAAGATGCATATACAGATACACAGAGACTCACTACATACAGAGTCATTATATATGTTAGTGCTTAGATTTAAAGAATTAATGTTTTGCATTTTCATTTCACCTAATTTTATGTAAACAATTTAAAAGATAATTTTAGATATTATATTTTAACTGTAATGTTACTCCTATGTTTTTTTAAAAGCTATTGATTTTTTTATATATTCACATTACAATCATACTTTATAGTGGACTTTTTTTATAGTTTTTCTTCTATTTCACTTAGGACATCTTATCAGAAATGTTTGAAATAGCTTATTCAATTCAAGATTCTATTAAATATCATCCACAGTTTTTTCCCAAATCTAACAAACCTTCAAGGATTCTTTTCTTCTTAACTTTACAAACTAGAGTTGTTAAACTGTGTGTTTCTACAAGATGTTTGATCTTCTGGATTTAATTACTTCCTTTCTTGTGGTATTTAATTCATTCTTCACGTCTCTGTATTTCTGCTAAACTGAAAGTTAGGTCAGAAGGCTGCATAAGATTTTTGGCATGTACATTTCCTAGGTGCTGCTTAATGCTTCACGCTGCATTTTATCAAAAGGAACATATTGTTTGGTTCTCCATTATTCATTACGATGGTGAGTGACTGTTGGTTAGAGTGGTCAGAACTTGTTTTGTCTACTGTAAAGATTTAATTTCTCTTGCAATTAGCAAGTAGAATTAAACTTTGGCCATGCAGTTTTCAAGGGATGAAAGAATAAGGATAAAAAGCATATGAAATGAAGCCCCAAGTGTGATTTATTGTTCTTTTAATTATTTTCAAAGGACGTTTTTTGGTTTTAGTGTTGAAGACTACTTTTTCTCCTTATAGTCTTACATATAGCCTTTCCATGTGAAATATTGGCAAGTAGCTGATTTGTGCTATTTTAAGAAATGCAATCACAATAATACCTTAAATATTTGACTTTAAGAACTAGCCTTAGATAATCACATAAAAAGTTATTATTTGGTACAAACAGAAAACAGTAAACTTAAGAACATAATGCTAGGCAGAAATTATTCTAGGAAAAACAGTTGCACATTTTTTTAAAGTACCCCATATTCTGTTGTATATCATAGAATTAACTTGTGTGGTTTTTTTTTTTCATCTCAGCTTCAGCAGAACACTTTGAGTGATTGCCACTGTGCATTTTCTGTGTTTACGTTGTACTAGTACAGTAAAAATTTCTATGTCTACAAGACTGCCTAGTTCAGCTTTCTCCTAAGTGAACTGAGTTCTCCGTCCAATTGAATAGTCATAAGTAGTTATTATATATGATGGCAAATAATTTCATTTTTACAACAAACATCTGTGAAAAATAAAAATACTTCTGAGGAAATTATTTTAATGACTGATTTTTAATAAATTCACCTGCTTGACTGAAGATGTGAATGCAGAAACAAAGGAATCTGAAATTGCCTTAGGGAGTGAGGTCAGGTGAAGGTTAATCAAAGGAAGTGACAGTGAAATGGCATTCATGGCTTTTGGTAAATTTTTAATCATTATATATGCTCACACACAGAGCATCCTGTCAATGAAATTTAGGCTCTGTAAATACAATTTTATGAAATTTGATGACTATCTTGATTTTTTTCTTATTATATGGCTTTTTGTCTGTATTTTAATTCCAAATTAGAATTTTAAATGGAAAGTAGAAGATATAGATGGAGTATAACAATGCCAAAACTATAGGAGTTTTTCTATTGGAAAGGCTATACATTTTATTCGAATATTAAAGTAATATTTTATATGCTTATTATTTGTAGGGGACAATAAGGAGGGAAAACTGCACACTTTGATGCATAAAAATATTCTAGAAATATTGGCTATTTTCTGTGAGCAGAAATCTTTTTTAACATGAGGTTGCTTAGTGTAAATAAGAAATGGTTCATTGCTAAAAATAAACAGTATATCAAAGAAGAAGGACTATAAGTAGGTGGTGAGGCATATACTAAGAAAAGATTTTAGTGGTTAAATTATTTATTAAATATTAATTTGCCCCAATCTCGTGGTCTTTTACCTCTTTCTGAATGAAAAGAGAAATTATATAAATAAGCATACAAAAATATATTTTTAAAAATTCTATTATTTAAATTGGATTTTCGTTCAAATCATTTTAATTATTTAGTTTGACAAGAAAGGCTAAAATTTCAGTAACTTTATTAACAACTGATACAATTGCTTAGGAGTAAAATAGCATTATTTTAATTTTCAAGTATTTTTAGAGACTTTTTGTGGTTGAGGGTCAATATATTTTTCTTTTCCTATTTCTACAAATATATGAGAGAGAGAGAGAGAGAGAGAGAGAGAGAGAGAGAGAGAGAGAGAGATTAAATTTTTACTTTGTTGATGATTACTAATACAGTAACTATTTTTATAGTTTCTCAAAGTATTAGATCACTTTCACTTATATTAATTTGGTAATGAGATTTTATCATAGATACTTGCAATGCAATTTATCTGAGGACACACTGGCAGGCCCTCATAAACTTAATAGGAATGTATTACAGGAAACTTCGATTAAACACTCTTCCCTGTGAAACAAAGCAAGACTATTTCACTGTTGGGTCAACCTGAAAAATTATGGAAAGAAAAAATATGTTTTTTCCTATAATTTCATAATTTGTTTCTTGCAAAACTACATCTTCTTTTAAAATTTTCTCCTCTGTGGCATAAAATGTAGACAGTGAGATGCGTAAAACTAAGATGGACTTTTTAGAATTGCATTTCCTCCACATAAAATTCTTTCCTATGTCACCTCGAAGATACTGTCAATAAGTATAGTGCTTTGAAAATGGACACAGACATAGACACAGACACATATACACCAAAAGAACTTAACATTTGTTAACTCAGTTCAGTAATGTATCAACTTAGTTAAAAGCAGAATAAAAACAGTTAAACATAAAATTTTCCAGCTTTAAAAATTGTTCCCAACACAGTTGTGTAAACTATTTTTTGTTTATTTGAAGAAAAAATTGTTCAATAAACAAAACCTTCTTATTTTTAAGGAAAATGTATTAATTAGAATATCTGTTGTTAAGACTTTTAGGTAAGAATATTAAGAACAAATCTCAATGTAGTTTCTGCTTTTGTTAAAATAGTAACTACTTATAACCTAAGTCAATTCTAAGGAGCTGTGGGTGACTCAAAATGGAATTAAAAACTGGACAGGCAGGTCTTTTCTGATAAGCAATAATTTAATATACTCTAATAGGTGTTTTCATAATTTATGAGCCTTCACTAGTTTAACTCTTAAATGCATATGTGCCTAATTAAAATCACAGAATCTCTACATTTGCTCTTTAGCCTACATAATAGAGCAAATAATATATCTTTCACAGAGTTATAGTGGATGATATATTGAGAAGAAAGAAATTTCAAATTCTATTTACTTGCAAAACTTTTATTATATACAAAACAGGGTCACAAATTGAAGCGATTATCCACAAAATCAGAGGTGAGCTTCTGTATCAGTTATTTGTTGATTCTAAAATAAATGCTTGTGACTTGAGCCAGCTTCACTTTCATCTTTCATTTTCAAACAAAGTCCATGAAAAAAAACTTTTATTCTCATACAAAAAAGTTAGAGTGTGCAAAATGTTGATTCCTTTTCAGAACTGAGAGCTCACAGTTCTTGGAGGGCTTACTGGGAATTACTGCAGCTGGATATGAGTATAGTAAATATCCCCTTCTCCATAAAACAATAACCCCCTTGTAAGACTGTAGTGAGGAAAACTTAGTATAGAATTTGTGAATATTACTTGCAGATGAAGAGATGTTTCTTCATGCTAAGTTATATTTGAAGAGACCCTACCACTAACGCTTGCCCTCTGTAACAAGATTTCTGATACTGGCTATTGGTTTTGCACTCCAGTTGTATCCATCTGGGTTTCCTTGTGGTAAAATTAGATATTTGCTATATGGCTGACGAGAGTAATGGTTGCAAACTGTATTACCGAGAAAAAGTAAAGACAGTTATTTTGTCCATTTGGAAATAAAACATATGTTTGGTAACATCCAGATGCAAATTACATGATCATGTTGATATCATTACATTACATGATTTCCAACACTGTTGTCCTTCTTACAATTTCATTTAATTGCATTTGCAAATAAAAATGTAAATATGTATGAAATATTTTTTTCAGTTTCCAAAAGAAGACTGATATGTTACAGAATGACACTTAGAAATCTGCTTAAAATTTAAAAAAAATATTTTGAGAAAATTCCTTAAGACAGTAAAATATATAGTTTGAAAAGTTGACTCTGTTTTAATGCATATGCATATCCCAAAGTTTACTCTACTGAGGATCTTTCAAGCTTCTTGGAGAGATAAGGACAATATTTGTTGGTGTGGAGATCCTTTTGAGAATTCTGCTAGAAAACTCATTGAACTGGTGAAATTTGAACAATAACTTCAAACAGCAACACTACTGTCAAAAGAAACAGAGGGGACAGTATCTGAGGTCATTTCTTACAGTATCTAAAATTAATTTACAGTAAAATACTTACCTAACTAGGGGCTAATTTCTTTTAAGAATTTCTGAACTGGAAAATGAGCTCACCAGCTTCCTGCTTCAAATTTCTCTTTGTAGAACTGATCAAGCGGAAGGATGAGTATTATCTGAAATGTAGATCTGGAGAAAGAACATTAACAATAATGGCATTTCTTCATGGTGCTCAATTAGAAATATGAGTGTAGCAAGAATGTGTGGCTAGGAGATGCCTTCATTTACAACAGTTTGTCCTCAGTGGGGTCACCAGAAGGTCAGATGTTGTGCCACCTTGGGACATTTAGCAAAACTAAAGCCTTCTATCTAAATTCTTGTCTTCTTTTATTTGAAATTGGTTTCTATTTGGCAAAAATCCAAAGTGTTAATTCCATAAGTTGAAGGTCCTTAAAGTGGATGATGAAATATATCTTGACTACCAGTAGCTGATTAATTTGCCACTAGGGGTAGGCAAAGGACAAGGACAAGAAACACTCATATTTTTTTTCTCAAATTAAAAAGGAACAACTAGGGCTTCTAGGCTTAAGATTGATTGCAATTGAATTTATGCTTTTAAAAGAAAGAGAGAGAGAGAGAGAGAGAGAGAGAGAGAGAGGACAGAGAATGAGAGAGACAGAAAGAAAATATGTATAAAATATTCCAAGTTCTGTTTGCTGCAATTTAACATTTTTTTTCCATTGTAAAATAATAGGTTTTATTATGTTTATCATCATATCATTTTTGAATAATATTAAAAGTGCTGAACACTTATGTTTTTTACTTACTACTTCCTGAACTGTGATAAAGATATTTTACATAAGAAAACATTGTTCTCCATATACTAATGACACATGTTGTGTTAGTAATGCAAATGAAATTTTAGCAAATATGTGTGACTGAGAGGTTACAGGATTATACATTAACATATTAATTTGAAATTACTGAATCCAATAGTAGTAAAGCATGTAACCTAGTCAAGATATTTCATCAACAGGCAATTTCATATAGTTATGGTGGTATGGAAAAAGTAAGCAATTTTGAGCATCTTTTATAGTCTGGGCTGGCTACATATACAAAAGTAAATGGTAATGCAAGAAATAGATGGGTGAGGCTTAAGTAAAAAGGACTTGTAGTTGTCCTGCCCTGTGGCTCTGTTCCTTACATTATGGAGAAGTACAGAGGTCAATTTTATTGTCCTATCTTCAGCTACCTGTCATCCTGAGGTTTTATTTGTCAGTTTATTGTATGAAGCATTCATAAACAAAGAAATTGAAAACTTTGTAATTCAAATTTTAGTATGTGTACCTCTTATGAATTCAGTCTCTGTTCCATAGAATTGTAGAACATTAAGAGTTAGAAATTAATTCATCTTGTCACTATGGGAATCTATGTTGTTTCAGTATACTGATTGAAGAGTCTCTTAGCTTCAACTTAGACACCATATGCAGTAGCTAATTTGTCTTTAAAGAAGAATGATTTTTTTACAATGTTTATTTATGTGTGTGTACATTTGTGTCTGTGTGTCTGAGTATATATACATGTGTATATATGCTTGTAACTCTGAGAGCTAAAGGGGGAACATCAGGTACCTTGAAACTGGAGTTAAAGCATTTGTGGGATTCCTGGGTTGCTATATGAATGTTGGGATCCGAACATGAAAGCACAGCAAATGCTCCAGTTTTTAAAATTTTTTTCATGTGACATATTCTGATCACATTCCCCTCCATGACTCCTCCCACATCCTGATCCCCTTCCCAAGTGTTCTTAACTGATAAGCTACCTCTCTAGTTCATACCTATTTTCTTAGTAAAATTAATAGAAATAGTATTCAAATCTCCTTTGGATACTTTCCACTCTACTTTATAGCTATAATTTCATTTTATAGAGGCCGACCTAGAGCACATTTCCCAATTCAAATGTCAGTATTGTTAGATTGGATAAAATGTAATCATTCTCTTTCGGTCTTCCAGTCTTTCTTGGTCCTTATTTGTGATGATTTCAGATATTTATCAGCCCATAGGCTCTTGCTACATAGTGTCCAATGAGTCAACATTTGCTTTAAAATGAAACAGAAATATGGTGGTATTATAGATTTATTCTATACATTGCAGAATGCAGAGAAAAACCTATCCTGCAGAGATATATTTTCTCTGACTTTTGCACATGATTGATTTGATAGGTTGATATGAGTTGATTAACTCATATCCTTTTAATGATTATATACCTGACTATATGCTCTTGAATATATACTTAAAGCATTAAACTCAACATACAAGAAAGATACCTGTATACTCATGTTTGCTGGTATTTACCATACCTGTTACAGAATCAACAGACAAATTGATCAAATAAACCTAGGTACCTTCAACAGACAAGTGGATTAAGAAAGTGTGTGTGTGTGTGTGTGTGTGTGTGTGTGTGTGTGTGTGTGCTTTTCATTATTTAGCAATGTCCAAACTCATTTAAATGTATAACTTCCCTTCTCCCTCTCATTCAGGAGAATAATATGGAAAACTATGAAGTACTTTGCTAAAGTACAGCTGCATTGTGGTTATAGTACTCACTCATTAATTCAGCCGTAATTTGTTGAACATCTTCTAGACAAGTGTTTACTATTGCACATAAAGCACTCACAGACTTATACAAAAGAATTATAATATAATTTAATAAATGCATACCTCCACTTAAAAAGAAATGCTTAGGATATATTTCTGGATCAAGGGAAGGTGGAGCTATTTCTAATTTATGAAAAGAAATGGAATGATCATTAATGAATGTATGGACCCTTCAAAAAGAAGGTATGCTTAATTTTATAGTTTTTTATTGAAGAACACTTGATAAAATTTTATACTTATTTCAACTTGAGTTAGCAGTGTAAATCATTAGATGAATGTTTCTGTCAGAAGAATCACTTGGCTATCTCAAAATTTGGGTTATGCTAAATCAGATTGGCAGGTTTAATGTCTGAGAATGTAGAGATACAATACTTTGTACTCCTGTTCAAAAAATATAGCAAGTTTTCTCATTAAATTTGGAAGAACTAGCTACTTTAGGACTTTTCCTTTCCATTAACATCAGGGAGCATTTCCTTTTCTTCATGGGTCATTAACATCATAAGGGATCACTTTAACAAAAAAATTACATTTTTAAAATTTTGGCTTCCTCTCAGAACTCTACTGCTTCTTAGAGGGGTTCTGGTCTTTTGTTACTCTGAATATTTTAAACACTTCTGAAAAGAGAGAACAGAGCAATTTAAAAACACAGCTATAGTGTGTTTTCCTAAAACATGCATAAAATCTTTACAAATTAAGCCTGTGTACACAGTGTTAAAAACATCTGTTCAGTTCTGTCTTATTCGTGCTTTTGTTCCATAGGTATAGTGGCCATATGCCCCCTGTTTTCCAGGACAACTCTAATGTCAACTACTTAGTCTTATGGTTCCTAAAACTACAGTCACATCCACAGGAGAATTTGTCTCATTTCAACTTGGGAATTTGTATTTGTTGAATGCTGATAATACACTTTGAGAGGGTGGAGAGCTGGCTTCCTGCTCACAAGTTCATAGTCTTGTAGCAAAGGACAGGAGTTTAATCCACAGCACTCATGTCAGGCAGCTCACAACTGTCTGGAATTTCAGTTCCAGTGGGTCTGATTTCTACTTCCGGCTTCATCTTCACTTTTGTGCACCTGTTCACACAATACACACGCACATACACACACACACACACACACACACACACACACACACACCCCACCCCACCCCGACACACAGAAAGAAACAAATAAAATCTAAAAAAACTTAGAACGCATAAATGAACTAGATATTTTGATTCCATATCCACAATATGTTGCTTCTTTTTAGCCCCCTTTCCTTAACCTAAGCCATGTTATAAGAACTCATGTAAAGATGTTGAAAAAGTTATTTTGGTGCATTAAATTTTTTGGATTCACTATCAGCAAACATGTAAGCTAAAGATTTCTATTTTAGAAATCCAATGTAAAAAACAATGGCAAACATACAGTAACTTCTTCAGGCTCCACAAAACTATACTGAGGTACATAAAAATATCAATTATTGAGCATATTCTATATATATAAGAAGCAGCTCTTTTCCTTTTATGATGTGAGGATGTTATTAACATCTATCCTGCAAGTTATTATGAAATAACATAATTATAATTTGTTTAGCCATTTACTATCTGCAACTTAGTATTGTTCTATGAATATTAGCTAGTAATATAATTATAACCAGAAAATTATCTTTATGTAATTAAATATAAGAATTAAATAACACATTAAGAGAAAGTTATTGAATGGTCAAATTGGTGAAAGGATGATGAAATAATATTTAACTGTAAAATGATAAAATAATTTTGCCAACATATATAGAACTAGAAGATATTAGATAAAGTAAAATAGGCCATTACATAAAATTGAATGCTTTCTGTCTAATAAAGTTCATCTTATACATGTTAAGAATGTGAGAAGAGGCACCTAACCCTCAAGAGACTTGAGGCCCCTGGGAATGGGAAGGTCTGGTGGGGTGGGGTTTGGGGTGAGGACATCCTCTTGGAGATGGGATGGGGGTGGAGAAGGGTGGGAGGAGAAATGGAATGAGAAATGAGGAACAGTTGAAGGGCAGACCAGGAGCGGGGATAACAACTGGACTGAAAAAACAGATTAAATAATAATAATAATAATAGTAATAATAATAATAATAATAATAATATAAGAATGCAATAGTGATTGACAGAGACAGAGGAGAGCAGGAAAGGGCAGTTTGGTCAATAAGTTCAGTGTTACAATTAGAAAGAAGAAGTGAATCAATGAATCCTTCTGTTCAGCTTCTAAGTATTATCAATATAATGTATATTGATGACATATTACACTTAAAAATCTAAGAGAAAAATTTGAATGTTTGAACTGTAGAGATATAAAACATTTTAAGAAAAGATATTTTTACTTTGAACATTGCTCAATGTATTTACATGTGTCTAATATGTAAGGATTAAATGGGCAGAGAGAAAAAAACCTCAACTTCCACAAAAGAGTTTACTGGTCTGAGAGTCTGAGACATAGAGTAGACAGAAAATAAAAATGACATGATTTAAGTACATTTTTGTAGACATTTGTGGAGAATAGGGAAGGTAGTATCTCACTAGGGCAGAATAAGAAAGCAAGCAGCTTTTCTAGATAAACTGGGTTTTAAGGAACTGTATGGTAGGATAGGTCTGTTGCTTTGGGGAAAAACCTCCAGGGTATGAAATGGAGATTAGTTGCTTTCTGGGAATCCCATGGTGGCAAATTACATGAAAGTTTGGGCTTGTTTTAGGGGGATTTTCATTTACTATCAAACTATGTCATAGCATCTCCTAAATTTACACATTTTTTATGTATCAATTAAAATAAACAGGAGAAAGATGCAGCCAAAAACCTGAGAAGAAACCAGAGGACAGCAAGATTAAAACAAACAAACAAACAAACAAACAAACAAACAGAAAAACAAGAGAAGGGAGTGATTCAAGAAGAATGGAGTTGTCTACTATTCGCTGGGTCTAGTGACACATTCTTAGTGACCTATTTCAATATCATTTTCTTTGGATTAAGGTGATGGAATTCTGATTGGAGTTGAAATGTGAATGAGAGAGTAGAAACAAATAGGTGTGATTGTATACATAAAAAATGAGAGTCCCTAGTTAAAGTGGTATTAAACAATTAATTAAGGAAATGAAAATGTAAATTAGATGAATAGTTATGAGAATAGGGGAAGATCCACATATAAGGAGAAACTTTATTATTCTTAGGAAATTGAAACCATATTTATTATAATAAACAAAACATTCCACATACGTTAGTATATTGCCAGTAAAACTTTTCCAACTCTAGCTTTTTGTTATTGTTTTCCAGTTCCTCTTTTGAAGTCATATGCTGTTACACTACTTTGATTCCACCATTGAAATGGTCAAGTTTCTCATCTCATTGTGGCTTAGTACTCTCACATGAATGTTTCCTAGTCTACTCTGTGGTTTTTATTTCTTTTAACTTTCATGTTTCATTTTTTTTGCATGAAAGATTTAGTAAATATAATATTTGACTTGGTTATATATCTAGATGAAAAATGATTATAATAGCAAACAATCATTAGCATTTATTATTTTGCAATTCTTAAGTCAACATAAGTTAAAAGAGTTAACTTATATAACCACATGACATGTTATAGAGAGATAAAATTATCACCTTTATTTTCTATGAAAAGAGAGGCACACAGAAGAAATAATCAACGCAAAGTCACTAAACACTAAAGTGGCAATTGCTGGATTTTAAACTCAAAAAGTTTGAAGCTAGATTTCATTTTACCTTGCTATATTACTTTGTATAGAAAAATCTCATATTTTTAAACTTGACACACAATAAACTGTTCAGTACCATTTAAGTGGATGTGACCAAATGAGTACCTGATGTGGATACAACTTAAGTTGTAAAGTGTGTGACTAAGCTGATATAGTTGTAAAGGTGAAAGATGATTAATATTATACTTAATCAGTGTTAATAACTTGAACAGGACAAATGACTCAATTTTGACTCAATATCTTGTTTTTATGAGTTACTCTTGTAATTGCCAGCATAATACATGAAGATTTTTCCTAGAACAGTATTTAAAGAAGAAAGAGATAATTTCAGATTAATTCAGTATCTAATGCAATAATAATGTTTAACATTTCATGACATTCTACATAATGATTCAATCTGAATGCATCACCAAAGATAATAGTATATTGTTAGTAAGGAAAGGGGATTAAGATTAATTTAATGACTATTGAGTGGTATGCATTAAAGAAGCGTCTAGGAATCAAATATGTTTTGCCTTGGACTAATGCATGACATTGCTGTTTGGAAAGCAACAGGATATTGCATAAGTCAAGACTCCTGCCTCTCTCTCTCTCTCTCTCTCTCTCTCTCT
>NW_021604563.1:18676488-18698323 GCF_004785775.1 Grammomys surdaster
TGTGTGTGTGTGTGTATGTGTATGCCTATCTCTTCTCTCATCGCCTATTTATAATTTAGTAATAAAATAAATTTTAATGTTTAAAATAAAGGAATGGAGCAATATGAAATTTGGGCATTCCATTTCTCATACTGTATCAAAAACATTTAGGCTTTATTTTATCAAATAAATAAGACTTTCATAGTCACATTTTGCTTTAACTTTTCTTTTTGTCTCATTTCAAATGTACGTCAGCAAATATTGTGTCAATGTTTATTTGAAAGAAATGGCCAGTGTTCAGGTTCACTGTGTAGGAGAATAAATTGTCTCTGTTTGACAATGATGAATATTTCTTTTAACTGAAATGGTTTTCGTTTCTATATTTCTTAAATATTTGACCAGTACTTAGCCTGTCAATGGACATTTTGAAGTAATGGCTTTTGAGATTCCCTTTTCTAGTATGAATCTTTCTATTCTTTTCTGAATTTGCAAATCTCTACATACTGTCTGTAAGTCCAATGTTTTCAGATCTGAAACTTGATTTTGCTCTTATGGCTGCATTGGCATTCATGAGAGTATGTAAGATAATAGTATTAAAACCTTCCATTTTGGTGTGATGGGTGCAGCACAAGTAGTACCATGACACTATACTACCAGTTTTGATACAGCCTCATTTTTATCTACCAATTTTAATTTCATTGCATTTGAAATTCCATCATCACAATAAACACATTGCTATGTAACTTATAATTGAGACATTAAACTATTAGAATCCATTAGCTATTGTTGAACATAGGAATCATTTAAATGCTCTTTCAAAATAACTGTCACTATGAATCATGAAAACTAAAAATGTAAGTCATAAAATAATGCTTTTTATTTTTATTTTTTTAATTTTTTTTATTGGATGTTTTATTTACATTTCATATGTTGTCCCCTTACCTCATCCCCCACCCACCCAGGAACACCCAATCCTCTCACCCCTCCTCCTTCTTCTCTGTGGATGTAACCTCTATCTACCCCCCCTCACTCCCACCTCCTCACCCTCAAAATTCCCACCCCCTGGGGCATCCAGCCTTCATGAGGTCAAGGTTCTCTTCTTCTACCTATGCCCAGCAGGGCCCTCCACTCTTACATATTCTCTAAAGCCCTGGATCCCTCGCTAAGTGCTCCCAGGCTGATGGTTAAGACCCTGGGAACTGTGGTTGGTTGGTATTGTTGCTCTCCTCATGGTGCCGCAAATCCTTTCAGCTCCTTCAGTCTTCACTCTAACTCCTCCATTGAGAACCCCATGATCAGTTCAATGGCTAGTTGTGAGTATCTGCCTCTGAATATGTCAGACTCTTGAAGGCCTCTGAGGACACATCCATATCAGACTCTTGTCCCCATGCACTTCCTGACTTCCACATCAGCATCTACCTTTGGTGATTGCACATGGGATAGATACTCAGGTGGAGTGGTCTTCAGACGGCCCCTCCTTCAGTTTCTGTCCCTCACTTTGTCTCCATATTTGCTCCCTTGAGTATTTTGTTGCTCCTTCTAAGAAGGACCAAATCACCCCCACTTGGTCTTCCTTCTTTATGAACTTCATGTGGCCTGTGAGTTGCATCTTGGGCATTTCAAGGTTCTGGGCTAATATCCAATAATCAGTGAGTGAATACCATGTGTGTTCTTTTGTGATTGGCTTACTTCACTAAGGATGATAATTTCTAGTTCCATCCATTTACCTAGGAATCTCTCAAATTCATTGTTTTTAATAGCTGAGTAATACTCCATTGTATAAATATACTACATTTTTTGAATCCATTCCTCAGTAGGACATCTGGGTTCTTTCCAGCTCCTGGCTATTATAAATAAGGCTGCTATGAACATAGTTGAGCATATGTCCTTGTTATATGTTCGAGCATCTTCTGGGTATATGCCTAGGAGTGGTATAGCTGGATCCTCAGGTAACGCTATGTCCAATTTTCTGAGGAAAAGCCATACTGATTTCCAAAGTGGTTGCACCATCTTGCAGTCCCACCAACAGTGGAGGAGTGTTCCTCTTTCTCCACACCCTCGCCAGCATCTACTATCACCTGAGTTTTTAATCTTAGCCATTCTGACTGGTGTGAGATGGAATCTCAGGGTTGTTTTGATTTGCATTTCCCTGACGACTAAGGATGCTGAACATTTCTTTAGGTGCTTCTCAGCCATTCGAAATTCTTCTGTTGAAAATCTTTGTTAAGCTCTATACCCCATTTTTTAATAGGGTAATTTGGTTGTCTGGAGTCTAATTTCTTGAGTTCTTTGTATATATTGGATATTAGCCCTCTATCAGATGAAGGATTGGTAAAGATCTTTTCCCAATTTGTTGGTTGTCGTTTTGTCCTATTGACAGTGTCCTTTGCCTTACAGAAACTTTGCAATTTTATGAAGTCCCATTTGTCAATTCTCGATCTTAGAGCATATGCCATTGGAGTTCTGTTCAGGAACTTTTCCCCTGTGCCCAAGTACTCGAGGGTCTTCCCCACCTTCTCTTCTATTAGTTTCAGTGTATCTGGTTTTATGTGGAGGTACTTTATCCACTTAGACTTGAGCTTTGTATAAGGGGATAAGAATGGATCAATTTTCATTGTTTGCATGTTGTCCTCCAGTTGAACCAGCACCATTTGTTGAAAATGCTGTCCTTTTTCCACTGGACAGTTTTAGCTCCTTTGTCAAAGATCAAGTGACCATAGGAGTGTGGGTTCAATTCTGGGTCTTCAATTCTATTCCATTCATCTTTCTGCCTGTCTCTGTACCAATACCAGGTAGTTTTTATCACTATTGCTCTGTAGCACAGCTTGAGGTCAGGGATGGTGATTCTTCCGGAAGTTCTTTTATTGTTGAGAATAGTTTTCGCTATCCTAGGTTTTTTGTTATTCCATATGAATTTGAGAATTTCCTTTTCTAACTCTGTGAAGAATTGAGTTGGGATTTTAATGGGAATTGCATTGAATCTGTAGATTGCTTTTGGCAAGATGGCCATTTTTATTATATTAATCCTGCCAATCCATGAGCATGGGAGATCTTTCCATCTTCTGAGATCTTTTTCAATTTCTTTCTTCAGAGACTTGAAGTTCTTGTTATACAGGTCTTTCACTTGCTTGGTTAGATTCACACCAAGGTATTTTGTTTGCAACTATTGTGAAGGGTGTCATTTCCCATTGTGAAGGGTGTCATTTCCCTAATTTCTTTTTCAGTCTGTTTATCTTTCATGTAGGGGAAGGCTACTGATTTGTTTGAGTTGATTTTATAACCAGCCACTTTGCTGAAGTTGTTTATCAGGTTTAGGAGTTCTCTGGTGGAAGTTTGGGGGTCACTTAAGTATACTATCATATCATCTGCAAATAGTGATATTTTGACTTCTTCCTTTCCTATTTGTATCCCTTTGACTTCTTTTTGTTGTCTAATTGCTCTAGAACTTCCAGTACTATATTGAATAGGTAGGGGGAGAGTGGGCAGCCTTGTCTAGTCCCTGATCTTAGTGGGATTGCTTCAAGTTTCTCTCCATTTATCTTGATGTTGGCTACTGTTTTGCTGTAAATTGCTTTTACTATGTTTAGGTAGGGGCCTTGCATTCCTGATCTTTCCAAGACTTTTATCATGAAGGGATGTTGAATTTTGTCAAATGCTTTCTCAACATCTAATGAGATGATCATGTGGTTTTTTTTTTAAGTTTGTTTATATAGTGGATTACATTGATGGATTTCCGAATATTGAACCATCCCTGCATTCCTGGGATTAAACCTACTTGATCATGATGGATGGTTGTTTTGATGTGGTCTTGGATTCGGTTTGCTAGAATTTTATTGAGTATTTTTGCATCGTTGTTCATAAGGGAGATTGGTCTGAAGTTCTCTTTCTTTGTTGGGTCCTTGTGGGGTTTGGGTATGAGTGTAATTGTAGCTTCATAGAACGAATTGGGTAGTGTTCCTTCTGTTTCTATTTTGTGGAATAGTTTGAAGAGAATTGGTATTAGGTCTTCCTTGAAGGTCTGATAGAATTCAGCACTAAAAACATCTGGTCCTGGGCTTTTTTTAGTGAGGAGACTTTTAATGACTGCTGCTATTTTCTGAGGGGTTATGGGACTATTTAGATGGTTTATCTGCTCCTGGTTTAACTTTGGTACCTGGTATCTGTCTAGGAAATTTTCCATTTCATCCAGGTTTTCCAGTTTTGTTGAGTATAGGCCTTTGTAGTAGGATCTGATGATTTTTTGAATTTCTTCATTTTCTGTTGTTATGTCTCCCTTTTTACTTCTGATTTTATTAATTTGGATACTGTCTCTGTGCCCTCTGGTTAATCTGGCTAACGGTTTATCTATCTTGTTGATTTTCTCAAAGAACCAGCTCCTGGTTTTATTGATATTTTGTATTGTTCTTTCTGTTTCTATTTGGTTGATTTCAGCCCTGAGTTTGATTATTTCCTGCCTTCTACTCCTCCTGGGTGTATTTGCTTCTTTTCGTTCTAGAGCTTTTAGTTGTGCAGTCAAGTTGTTAGTGTGTTCGTTCCAGTTTCCTTTTGCAGGCACTTAGAACTATGAGTTTTCCTCTTAGCACTGCCTTCATGGAGTCCCACAAGTTTTGGTATGATGTGTCCTCATTTTCATTGAATTCTAAAAAGTCTTTTATTTCTTTCTTTATTTCTTCCTTGACCAAGTCATCATTGAGTAGAGAGTTGTTCAGTTTCCATGTGCACTTGGGTTTTCCATTGGTTTTGTCGTTATTAAAGACAAGTCTTAGTCCGTGGTGATCTCATAAGATGCAAGGGATTATTTCAATCTTTTTATATCTGCAGAGGCTTGTTTTGTGACCAATTATATGGTCTATTTTGGAGAAGGTACCATGAGGTGCTGAGAAAAAGATATATTCTTTTGTTTTAGGATGAAATGTTCTATAGATGTCTGTTAAGTCCATTTGGTTCATAACTTCTGTTAATGTCAAAGTGTCTCGGTTTAGTTTCTGTTTCCATGATCTGTCCATTGCTGAGAGTGGGGTGTTGAAATCCCCCACTATTATTGTGTGAGGTGTAATGTGTGTTTTGAGCTTTAGTAAAGTTTCTTTTATGTATGTAGGTGCCCTTGCATTTGGAGTATAGATGTTCAGAATTGAGAGTTCACCTTGGTAGATTTTTCCTTTGATGAGTATGAAGTGTCCTTCTTTATCTTTTTTGATTAATTTTGGATGAAAGTCGATTTTATTTGATATTAGAATAGCTACTCCAGCTTGTTTCTTGGGACCATTGGCTTGGAAAATTGTTTTCCACCCTTTTATTCTGAGGTAGTGTCTGTCTTTGTCACTGAGGTGTGTTTCCTGTATGCAGCAAAATTCTGGGTCTTGTTTGTGCATCCAGTCTGATAGTCTGTGTCTTTTTATTGAGGAATTGAGACCGTTGATGTTAAGAGATATTAAGGAAAAATGATTGTGGATTCTTGTTATTTTTGGTATTAGAGGTAGAATTATGTTTGTATAGTTATCTTCTTTTGGGGTTGTTAGAAGATTACTTCCTTGCTTTTTCTAGGTTGTAGTTTCCCTCCTTGTGTTGGCATTTTCCATCAATTATCCTTTGAAGTGCTGGGTTTGTGAGAAGATACTGTGCAAATTTGGTTTTGTCATGGAATATCTTGGTTTCACCATCTATAGTGATTGAGAGTTTTGCTGGGTAGAGTAATCTGGGCTGGCAATTGTGTTCTCTTAGGGTCTGTATGATGTCAGTCCAGGCTCTTCTGGCTTTTATAGTCTCTGGTGCGAAGTCTGGTGTAATTCTTATAGGTCTGCCTTTGTATGTTACTTGACCTTTTTCCCTTACTGCTTTTAGTATTTTTTCTTTGTTTTATGCATCTGATGTTTTGATTATTATGTGACGGGAGGTATTTCTTTTCTGGTCTAGTCTATTTGGTGTTCTGTAGGCTTCTTGTATGTTTATGGGCATCTTGTTCTTTAGGTTAGGGAAGTTTTCCTCAATAATTTTGTTGAAGATATTTACTGGCGCTTTAAGTTGGGACTCTTCATTCTCATCTATACCTATTATCCTTAGGTTTGGTCTTCTCATTGTGTCCTGGATTTCCTGGATGTTTTGGTTTAGGAGTTTTTAGTATTTTGCATTTTCTTTGACAACTGTGTCAATATTTTCCACCGTATCTTCTGCATTTGAGATTCTCTCTTCTATCTCTTGTATTCGGTTGGTGATGCTTGCGTCTATGACTCCTGATCTCTTTCTTAGGTTTTCTATCTCCATGGTTGTCTCCCTTTGAACTTTCTTTATTGTTTCTATTTCCATTTTCAGATCCTGAATGTTTTTGCTTAATTCCTTCTTTGTGTTTTCGTGCATTTCTTTAAGGGATTTCTGTGATTCCTCTTTAAGGGCTTCTATCTGTTTACTTGTACTCTCCTGTATTTCTTTAAGGGTGTTACTTAATTCCTTCTTATAATCCTCTATCATCATCATGAGAAGTGATTTTAATTCTGAATCCTGGTTTTCAGGTGTGATGGGGTGTTCAGGGCTTGCTATATTGGGAGAACTGGGTACTGATGATACCAGGAAACTTTGGTTTCTGTTGCTTATGTTCTTGCGGTTGCCTTTAGCCATCTGGTTAACTCTAGTGCTACCTGCCCTCACTGTGTAAGACTGGAGTCTGTATTTCCAGTTATCTTGCTTGTTGCAGAGCTCCTCAGAGTCCAGATGTCTCTGTGGTCTTATGCTCCTAATCTCCTGGGTGGAAGAACTCCTGGGACTCAGGCCACCTCTTGGATCTGGAAATCCTTCTGCTCTGAGTGCAGTGGCTCCTCGGCTGCTCTGAGTGCAGTGGCTCCTCGATGACTCAGGATTCAGTATCTCCACAGGATAGGAGCAGACCGACTCTGTGTCTGCCCCAGCCCAAAGGACCAGACAGAGGCAGAAGGGAAGTAGAATTCCGGAGGGGCGGGGTTTGGGTAGCTGCTGTGTCCTGAATGTCCCTGGCTCCCAGATGTATCTCTGGGGCTTAGGGAGTAAGATGGAGTTCTTACCGGCTGCTCTGAGTGCAGTGGCTCTTCTAGGATGACTCAGAATTCAGTATTTCCACAGGACAGGAGCAGACCGATTCTGTGTCTGCCCCAGCCCAAAGGACCAGGCAGGGGCGGAAGGGCAATAATGCTTTTTATAATGAAGATAATTTTTTCTTTATTGAGTTAGTGGTCAAAGTATAGTTTTTATAACGTGATTCATGTGAATGCTGTGCTCTCAATAATAAAAAAAAGAATGAATTACACATTGCTTGCTGTATCTGATATTTATAGTATGAAAACTTTTTAGAAAGAATATTTGCCTTAGGTCTTATGTTCCTATCTAACCCTTTAAAAATAGCACACAAATTTGTAGAAAGTACAAATTTCAGTTTATGTATAGTGCTAAGGGCACAATATTCAATTGTATAGAACTTACCTAGCATGTATGAAATTCTAGGTTCTATATTTAGGTGTAAAAATATAACAAAATCTAGTTGTAAAATAAAATGTTTCTAAGGAGCCAAATTGGTGAGTAGCCAAACCGTAGATGTTGTCTAGCTAATATTGTGCAAAAAATTATTCAATTATTTGTATTAATTTATTGGTTTGTATTATGAATAGAATGCAGAATGTTTCTTTTATTTCTTTTCCACAAATAAGTAACATGTCATTTTATCTCTAACAATCAAGGGGATAACAGTATGCTAAAATAAATCATGTTTTCAATAATCTCAATCATGTACTTTATATTTTTATGTCATGATAACAAATTTTAATAAGTTATACAATAGTATTTTATTTGATGATCATTTCAAAAGTAGTTTCTGACGTCTATCTTTGATATGTTGAAATAAATATTTTGTTGCCATGCTATTGAATATAACTCATGTTTTCTTTTAACATTTTGAAACAGATAGATTAACTTTTTCATTGTGCTTACACTAGACATCCATTACCTTATTTACATAAAAGATGCTTCAAATTTTGTATTGTTTTGGCTGATGGTGATTGAAAATAAGGGAGGTTATGGGGTGGAGGAAATCTGTGCCCACTCATAATTAAACAACCATGAGGATACATGCATCAGTCAGCAAAAGCAGGCATCAACATTAAGGAGTGAAAATTAAAGAGTCAAATACTCGAGTGTCTACTGTATTTGCCTGCTGCTAAACAGTGAAGCATGGAGAACAGGATACACCTCTATGGATGGATAGCTTTTCTTATTAAAAAAACACAGTGGGAAGCACAGTAGGGGAACATACTAAAACAAGGCTTTGTAGCAATTTCTTTGAAAGAAATTTCCCAAGATAGCAACTTGAAAAGCTTTTAATCTTATGACTAGCTATAGAGTGTGCTTTGCATTAGGTGGTATTTAAAAATTCCATTAGCTTGCAACAGATCTGGTAGACTTTCCCAAACTCTTCTTTCTCATTTTTTTCTCTCATAAAACATGTGCTATCCAGGCTTCTTAAAATGTACACAAATTTGTGAGTCTGAAATACTATGACAAACTTAATGAATGATACATCAGCTATTTTCATTTTTAATACAAAATTTGACTTAGAAGTTGACATAATGGCATCGCTAAATAGTGACTAGCTTTCATAGTTCCACTTACTGCTTCATTCACTTAACGTCTCACGTTTCATCAGGTGAATGCTGAAGGCAGTGTGGTGTTGTTTTCATTCTTCTAAACTGCATAGAACAGGCTCAACATAGAATATCCTTCCCTAAGTGCTTAAAAGAAATAGTTCAACCAACAATTTGATTTCCTGCTCATATCCTGAAATCATTCCATTTTATTCCATTGTGGAATTTAAAAATATTTTAGTGTGATGTACATATTAGAAAATCTTTTTTTTCAAACTGTAGTGTCTATTGGTTATACTGTCTTTTAAATCTACTTAAATGGCCAGTGTATGGAGATATTGCTATCTAAAGTAGCTATCAAAAGAAGGCTTTGTAAAGTGTAACTGAATGGTGGATCACAATTGAGTGCTCTGTGAATATTAAATATTTCTTAAATGTATGGATAGTGATGTAACAGTAGTTAGCTAATACAATGAATCTATTAAAAATATTATACTTATGAATAATTGTCAATATTTTTAGTTACAGGAGATACCAGGAATAGTTTGGATAATGATAATTACATGTAGGTTTAGTGCCTTCATACTCAAAAGTCAAATGAATTTCAAATCAAACATAAAATTTCACACAACTTCACATTAAAATGTGTATTTGATTTCTATTTGGTAACTGAACATTTATATAGTTTGACTACTAGATCAGAGATTCAGTCTGAATTTCACAAGATCTTTTTTAAACTAATAGAAATAAAACTTAATACAATTTTCCTGTATGATGTAGCCAAGAATACATAGTATCATAAGTGACACTATACATATAGTATTTCCATACATTGGCCATTTAAGTAGTTTTAAAGACAATGTAACCAACAGACACTAAAGTTTGAAAGAAAAATAATTTTCTACTATACAAATTACACTAAAATATTTTTTAAGTTAACTATTTCAGGATATTCAAGAACAAAAAAATATTTAAAAATATAAAATATGAGCGAAAAAGTGTAACTTTTACTTCATATTCTGTTATTTTAACATAGACATTTTGAATACATCAGTATTAATTTTAAAGTGGTATAAACTGGAAAATGATTATGTTTTAAGTAACATTTGTGAAATTTAGTGGCATATTTTGGGTTTTTTCATTACATTATATTGTAGTTTGTTAAAGTTTAACCTAAAAGTTCATTTAATTAGTCCAAGAAAGTATATCTTTAGTGGCAGGATTATGGATATGAACCCTGTCTAAATTTTACCAGTATGATATTTTTCAGCTGTCTGGTATTATATTAAGAAATACTTTATTTCTTACTGTAGACATGTTTTGGAGTGTTTGGACTAAAAATTCTGGTATAAATTAGAAAAGTAAGTATTTACAAAACATAATGTTTTAATGAGACTTAAAAGTTTGAAGTATAGATTTTACTGAGGGTACGATAATATTACTATCATACTTAAAGATGTATGTGTTTATGACATCAAAATCAAGCTTGCAATTTTGAGTAGTTTGAGATGCTATAAAAAAGAATATGAAGAAAAATGAGAATAAAATTATTTGATGATTAGATGACCTCTTATGAAACTGAAAAAGCTTTCAATTTTCAGTAATTTTTATTTATTATAACAATATGAACTGCATGAAATTTGACAGTACAGGATTTCCTTGGAAAAATATACATAGATGTTTGAGAGACAAAACCATATCTTTCAATTTGTCTTAAAAGTTAAAAATGTGACCTTCATACTGCAAGTTAAAACAGCTTTCAAATCACTAATGCCCATTCGCTACTCATAACAATATACTTTGTGGCATTAAAAATCATCAAAAATAAAGATGCAGACACGTGGATTATTTTCATGAGGAGCTTGTGTACATACATTTCTGCATTTCCAAAACAACACTGTAACTGTGGGGAATGGGGGAGTATATTTCAACATTATATGCTTATGCTACAATTTGATCATATCTAATTTTATTTGTTTTTTATATTTGGGGTGGGGGATTAAAGAATTCCTGCAGGGAAACAGTTAATCTATTTTTAACTAAAGCTTTACTTTTGTAATCTATCCAGTGCTTCAAGTTCTGTCATTGATCTATGATTTATGTGATTTAAACCACCTCTTGGCTGTAATACTGGTTTCTGGCCAAGATGCTGAGTTGAATACTAATTACAAGATCAAATTTATGCTGTTGGGCTAAGCAGCTGAATGAGTTTTCCAAAAAGGACTCCCTGCTCCATCCCTGCCACAATTGAACCTTAGGGAAGTTTTGTCAGAGAGAGGCATAAGGGGAGAATGAAATGAATGAAATAAAAGGATTCTACATGTTTTAATATATTAAATGATTGTTTTGTATCACACTTAAGCAGTCATGAATGGAAATGTGCTTGTGCAGACAGAAACATAACTTGTATATTTATTGATTCATTGTGTGTGTTTCCATGTATGAAAACATTGAATAAATGCTCAAATCAATATTTATGGCTGCATTTAAAATGAAAGTTAATAGCTAGGGTCTGCTCCACAGAGTGGAAAAGCTTCCATTATTTAATTGAATGCCAAAATTTTCAAACATTAGGCAGCACTGAATTATATATGATCAATTATTCTATTGGAAATGAGAATCAATTTGTTGGAGAAGTAATTTGAGAATTGTAGATAACTTAGTGATTTTTCCCCCAAGGTAGTGGTGGAAAAGCTGGGACAATTTTTGTCCATTGAGTGATATTTGGGAGTGTCTTGAGATATTTTTGGTATTCACAATTTATAGGGCATGAACTTATTTTAAAAGTAACAGCAAGCATATTGGCCAGGAATGTTAAATATTCTACACTGAATAAGACAATTTCTTATGACAAAGAATATTCATGTGCAATATGTTAAAGGTGAAATTGTTGAAAATCTTCGTCAACAGGTATCAATCATATGCTTGCTAGGCCCTAGTCGTGTTCATATTGCTGAGAAGTGGCAGGAGTTGGTGCTTTCTCCATTAAAAAGAAAAGCAATATTGACTTACAGGTAGGAACCAACATCATGATTGAAATGTGAATTTTTGCATTTTTAGGTGATCCTTTGCTTTTTACCTTAAAATATACTTAGACCCTCCTTCTCTAAATGTACACAAATGCCACCTCCAGGCCATTTTTCCCTTGTACTCATATAAATATTCATTCAAGTATTGTTTGTATATGTACAAAATTTTAATGTGAAGCTTTAGCTTTTTTCTATGGAAATAGGTGAAGTCCTTTTAGGTATTATTTAATTCATTGAAATTATACAGCAAATTTTCTGTTGGGGTGAGGTGAACTTAAATTTTTTAGATAGTTTTATTGTTTAATGTGTCTTTATTCTTTTCAAAATGGACTACATACTGGATTGCATTCATCAAATAAAAGGTACAAGTAAAAATTAAACCATATTTTCCTGCTGAAATGAAGACTTGTTAGTGGACTAATTGGTCCATGTGAGTCAGATGAGGCACAACATCAACATCAACATTTTTTTCGTTCAGATTTAATGGTAATATTCTATTTGATGCAATGTAATGGAGCTAGCTATAAGAAAACAGAAGATGAAATCACATTATTGGGCTCTGTTACCCTTACACTGGCTAAGCTACTATATTTTCCATCCCTAATACAAGAATATATGTATATATCATAGTTGTTTATGAGTTAAAAGTGCAAGTTAGCATTAAGGAAATAAACTTAAAATACCACTATTTTTATTGTTATTAATCTCTCAAATTTGAAATTTCCACACAGAAGTAAAATTTCATAAAAGATTTTTCAACCTCCTCACAGTTTATTTAAACGACACTCTAACGTAGCAACTGAGAATAAAATCCAACATAGAGTTACAATTTAGTTTACCATATCCCACAGCATTAGAAAATTTGGGAACAGGTGATATTAAAGAGATCACTAAGCAGACAGGAATTTGATAGCAGGGAAGGCAATTTATTTTAGATTCCAAAGGACAACCGACAAAGTTCATCTTCAACATAAATTGGTTATCTGGAAGACTTTACTTTTTGAACATAAAATGTAACTGGAAGTCAAGGTAGAACATATATTAATGTAAATTTAGATCATATCAGCTAAAGTCCAGTATTATAGTTATTTTTTCTAAGTACTCATCATCTTCTAATTTGCTGCCACTGATTATATAAAATGTTTACAATACAAAAGGATGGTACTGATAAAAGAGATGTACGTAGTTGCAATAATTTGTGACTCATTTTTCTAAAAAAAATAATTATTGATCTTGAATTTAAGAAACATTTAGCCATTTGAAAGGTAATCAAGTTTGAAACCTTATATTTAAATTTAACAGAGCAATGTTATCATTTGCAAAGGTATTTAATAATAGATATTAACCACAAAGATTTTAGAATATCTATGGTGATATCCTAAATGATAATTGGTGATAAATTTCGAAATTATATAATTTTATCCATATACCCTCCGTTACTAACCATCTACGGACTCAACTAGATAATGCATGTAGTATATTGAGATAGCTTCATATAATAGCAATCTTGCAGCTAGGATGAAGTTTCAGTGGTTAAGAATTCTTTCTGCTCTTGTAACAGACCCAAATTTGATTCTCAGCACCCATGGGACAATTCACAATTATCTGTAACATTACTTTTGGGAAATTTTAACCATTCTTCTGGCCTCCATGAGCATCAGGCAAGCAAATGGTACATAGATATCCATGCAAGTAAATATTAATACACATAAAATAAAAACAATTCTTTAAGTAATCTACCTCAAGTACTTTCAGTTGGATCTACTGTAGCAGGATAATTTTCTGCTACTGCTACATTTTGTATGCAGTGGAACTCGGTGATTGGGCAGTATGAAAACTAGGCAGAGTGAGGAGTTGTGAGGAAAGAAGGAGAGAAGGGGAGGAGAAAGGAGAGAGAGGGAACAGCCATGGAGAACCATGGATGGGTCGAAAGCTGCCCTAGGTAGCAACTTCTATCAAAAGGTTAGATATTGGGTAACAACTCTAATTGTGTGGGCAACTTGTTATTTGGACAGTTCTAAATATGTAAATCCTTTAGATAATCTTTAAGCATAAAGACTCATCATTCTCCTGGGTACCCTGGGCATAGTAGGAATGGTCTGGGCTCAGCCAAGCATTGTGGACAGTGTGGTGGATTGGCAGAGCCAGCCACCATGCTGGCGTCTTGTCTCATGTGTGTTAGGGTCGGTGTTTCTAGCTAGCTAGAGCTGCTATCCAGAGCCAGAGCAGCGAGAAAATTGTAGCTGCCTGGGAACAAGCTGTACTGAGCACCGTATTCTAAATATCTCCCATTACAATCTACTTCTATACTTTAATTGCAATTCTTATTATATTTATGTGACACAAGATTCAGTAAAGCAAGTCACATAATTAAAAATTTCTTTCCAATTTATTGTATATAGAGATATTACTGCAAATATTTATGTAATCACTTAACCAGGAAGTTTGTTGGTAGAGAAATGTGAACCATAGTTGACTTTTATTACAAAATTTTGGAGTGTTCAAATTATCATAATCTTTCACTTGTATCATTCAAATAACTTCTCAATATAGCAACAATTTTACAGGATTCTGACCTTCCAATTTCTTCCACATATCAAAGCCAATATCTGAGTGAGAATTATTCTCTCTATATCATATAAACCCAGCAAGCTAATAAAAAAAATTAATATCCCAAAGATGATTCTGTATGTTGTAAATAATATTATTGTTTTTATTTCTTCTCTGATGTAAAGTCTGTTAATCTTGATACCAATTATAGACAATATTACTTTTACTATTTTGTTACAATATGCCTATAACCTAATTATTTAATGGTTCTTCCCATCTAATATACAAATATTACTCCTGTACTTACTGCTTCTATTGAGGTCCTCTTACATAAATGACTAGATACTATATTGGTAGTTAATGGGAAGACATTTTGGGGATATTATGATTTGTGACCACAGTATATCATCTGGTTTATTACATAACAGAGTATTCAAGTATTAGTTGAACAAAAAAAAAGAGGCAAAGGGAAATAGATTATTTCAATTAGTTTTGTTACATAATTAACTCATCATGGACCTATTGAATAAGAGAGGAAAATGAATGATAACATTTATTTTTTTTCATTGCTACTTTCTATTTTTTTAAAATTTTTATTGGATGTTTTATTTACATTTATTTTAATTTTGATATTTTATCAAATAGTTTTAGTTCAGCTGACAAATGCTTCTTTAATTAAAAACTTTATATATTAGTGATTTTGTATTTTAATACATCTTTTCTTACTCAACATATGATTCCACTGCTACTGGTTCAATACAACGTGTATCTTAAATGTACATTAAATAAAATATTGTGCTAGGGTTTCTTTTATCAGTATCATTGATCTTAATTAAACATTGATTGTCTCTTTTTTTCTAATGTCTGTCACCTAGTTAATGTATTTCACATTCTATATTATCAGAGTAGGATATAAACCCAAATTAAACAATATTGATTTTGATCCACTTTTGCATACCAAATAGAAGTTGTCTTTTCTCTACAACTGTACAAAAATCATGACAGAAATTAACCATTTTCCCACAAATCTTGGCCACTGGGGTTTGGCAAATTACAATAGAGTGCTCATCTGTAGCCCAGACCATTTTGTGGGTACCAGTCTTTCTTCTGAAACCAAATGTAAATTCATGCCCATGTGCATTTTGTTTTAACATCTGCTACTGAGAGAACATTCATATTTGTTAATGAAAATCAACCTCAGATACTTCCTTGCAGTTGTAATGAGACCTATTACTATGAGACAACATCAAAGTATGCTCTTCTAGCTGGAAATTTTTATTAAAAACCCTATCCAGATAACAAAGAAGTCACATTTATCAATTAATCACAAGAATAGTTGTCAAATTCAAATTATAAAGAGTTCAACAGAGCTATAAAACATACAAAGTAGGTTTGAGAAAGTCTGTAAAGTAAGGTATATCATCTTGAAATGAGATTTGAATGACAACTAGGTACTCAGGAATTGGAGATGAAGAGTTTTTATGAATGCTGCAAATACAGCCTGAGCCATAATAAATCATAGCACTGTTGAGGAATTGACAATCAAATGTGACAATAGTGTGAATACTGAAAGAATGACTGGGAGACAAGATGAGAGATGTAGATAGAAGTCAGTTTACATGTATACAAAGGGAAGCCTTAAAGGAATTCTAAGGAAGAATAGATGAACTGGCACTATGAAATATGCATTTTGATAATAATAATTTTGTCCAGTTTGTTTACAAACATTTAAAAAGATGCAGCTTGGAAACAGAAAGACATATTTTGGTAAAAGATGGTAACACTTGCTGTAGGAAAAAAATACTCAAATTAGAGAGATGTTTATTAAGTAAAGTTCAAAGCTTTTGAAGCTAGAAAAGAAGTTCCTGAAATGAGGAGTACTGGAAGGGATAGAGGCAATCTCATGAGGTATAACTAGGGAATAAACTAAATTTCAGATATAGTGTCCTCTGAACTATTATAGGATATTTAGTAGAGGGGTGATATACAGCAAAACAATTTGACATTCTAGTAGATGATTAAGCACTTAGGTACTGTGGGTGTGTTAGAAGAGGAGAAACAAATTCCACAATCACCTTCATAGGTGTGAGTATTGGGCCTTGAGAATGTTAACAGTGTGGTATGGTAGGTCTGCTTTAGAACTCCTTGCTCCCATAGATAGAAATGAAAAAGAACTGACATACCTACAACAGAAGTTAAAGCAGATTTTCAAGCTATTAATGTTTGAAATACTGGGAAACTGGGAATGACAGCAGTTTTAAGACCAGTTAAATTGGATTCTTGGCACTGATCATTAATTTTCAGTTACCATCAACTATCAAGTTTCAAGAAACCTAGAAGCAGTAGTCACAATGATCTAAAAAGCAAATAATACCCAAGATAGCAAGGGCTCAGAAACATTCACCCACAAATCAGTCTTGATTACTCTCTGTGAGAATTGTAGTCAGATCAAAGCATCCCAAATCTAACAACAAACATCTCCAGGAAGCTCTTTCTCAAATGCTTCTACTCAGGGATTATCTTTCAGAAAATGTAATATCTCTGATGAAAATGAACCCAGGAAAAAATGTTGGTAACAATATCATGAATGAAACTTTGTCCTATTATTCTTCAGGATGAAATAATTATTTGACTATATTTGATTATATATTCTGGATCATTCAAAGGTTTCTTATGAAAGTCAACATTTCTATAATAAAAAAGTAGAGTGTTTAATAATTAAGTGGCTTCATTGATCATTGAATCCTTCATTGAGAGGAAAATATTAAAATACTTGCTTAGGAAATTAATTCTCTGTGTGAAATAATTTTTAATTTTATTAGAGTTAGGATGTGTTGATATATGTAATATCTATGTCACCTTCCTGCTACTCTCCTTGCATTAATTAGGAAGCAATACAACAACAATAACAATACCCATACATTTCTGTTCCTTCAATAATAAAGCCATTACACGTAGAAATTCACAGCCTATGCTTCACCCATTCTACAAATTCTGGTCTTGTCATTTACATTATCTGTTTCAATGTTATTTTCCAGGTGAACCTGTGTACTCTTTATGCTTTCTACTTAATATTTAATCTGAAGCAGCACAGAAAGAGACTCTATGTTTGCTATTCTGTAGTCACTGACTAAGACAGAGTTGAAGTTAGTACAACTGCTTCCTAGTCTCCATCTTTTGAGTATTTAGACAAATAAGTCTTCAGGAAACACCTTGGGTATTTTATTGATCTAAGGAACAGTTGTGTAAACTGTCTTTCACATTTGTACTAGGTTCTGAGTTTTACTTATAAGTGAACAAAGACAACTTAAGCCAATGAAGTGTCAAAATAAGCCTGAATGAATCTTTCTTTGACATATAAATGTGAACTTCTCTCCCCATTATCCTCTTTACTATTCCTTCTGATGTTCAATCTCATTATTCAGGAAATTATGTGTCATGGAATTGTAAATGAGAATTTCTACTTTTGTTTCTGAATATTCTAAGTCTATTGGATGATATAAAATTTGAAGAAACACTATAGAATCTATAGTATAGACTTAGCATTCACTTAATCCTTTTATAGCCCAAATACTAGACCACATTGAAAATCTTGCAACTTCATATGCCACTACAACAAATATATGAGATAAGACTATTTCTTCCTTAGTTTACTGTCTAGTTGGTGTTTTGTGTGCCTCTTGAATCTATATGGATGTAAAAGTAAAATTTATTTACCAGATGTAATTGTTGTCTTGGAGGCTTATTGCTGAATAAGCTCACCCTTTCTAGTTCTTTCTGAATTCTGGCTAGCTGGTTAAACTCAGTTGTTCTGACTCAAATGCCTCTCCAAGCTGACTGATTCAATCTGTCTTTTCTCAGCTTCTCACTGAGTTGTTCTACATGGCTTAAAATTAACTCTGGAAATCTGTTCTAATCTTCTGGCTCATTGTAACGGGGGTGTTAGAAAAAAACGGTGGCGTGGTTCAGCTAGCTCCTGGCCTCTGCCATGTTCCCACTGGCCTAGCTGTTGCCTCCACTGATCAACTCCATAGCAACCAGTCCCCAAAGCTCAGGAAATAGCTGCCACTCCCATGGGGTAGATACAACAATTTCAGTACCTGGTAGAAAGAAGACTCATAATACTTAAAGATTATCCAATAGATTTATATATCCTCAAATAGTCAATAATACAAGACGCCCACACAATTAGAATTGCTAACTCAATATCTAACCTTTTGAATATGAATAACTACCCGAGATGCTAGAGACACGAATGTCTGCCATCACCTTTCCTCTCTTTCCTCCTTCTCCTCCTTCTCCTTTTTCCTTCCTCCCTCCTCCCAACTACTAGCTCCTACCTCTTCTACTGCCCAATCACAAAGCTCTATTGCAAATACAATGGGCAGGAAAGGTTCCTACGACAGCTCATTCTCATTCTCTAGCTTACTCTGTCTTTACCTGTAACCCGTCTCTGTAAAACTGTCATGATAAAATTGCCTCCTCTCTCTCTTTTTCTCACTTCACTGCTTTCTGAAATTGCATTTTTCCTGTTTGTTCCTGTGAGAGTTGAGTATGTCCTGTCTCTGACTTACTCTGTCAAATCTTTCTCTGATTCATCACTTAGGCTGCCCCTCAATTGGATGTCATTGTTTTGGATTAAATGTGTATAGTAAGATCTTGTCTGTTTTCTACCCAGAGGGATTAAAGGGGTGTTATTTCAGCTGGATCACACAGACCTAGAAGATCTTTGGATGTGATTCCTTGCCAGAGTAGCCATATTGCTGGATTAAAATTCCTCTATGTATGAGTATATTTTCCCTTAGGTTTGGAATGTTTTCTTCAGTGACTGGTTAAAAATATGATCTATGTCATTCACCTAGAATTCTTCTTTCTCTTTGCTTTTAATTTGAAATTTGGTTCTTCCTAGCATTTCCTGCATAGTCTTTTCTTGATTTTTTTAAAAAAATGTTTCTCATATCATTTGCTTGTATTATCTAATTCCTCTATGTTATCTTTGTATATTGATTTCTACTTGACCTATTCAACTTGTGAGGCTTTCCTCCTGTGTTTTCTAACTGGGCTTTTGAGTTTTTCCAATTCCATTTTCATTTCAGCTAGAGTGTGCAATATTTTTCTTTACTGAATTTGGTTTTCGCATCCTGAAATTGTCTTTATAATTCCATTCAACCACCTGTTTATATTTTTACATCAGTAGCACTTCTTTGAATTCATTCTTTTTAAGTTCATTGGGATATTTATTTGTATCTTCTTTAAACACCATGGATTCTGTAAAAATATTTACTATGATTTTTCTTTTAAGAGCTGTGCCCTGGCATTCATCAGAGTAAATCTCATTAGATAACATTTCCATTAGACTAGTGGTTTCTGTGGTGAACATACTTTCTTGACATTAACATAATATTTTTTTCATGAGACCCATGCATGTAGATTTTTTGTTGGGTGAGTTTCTGCTGTAAACTCTACAGGTTGGGCTGGATCATAGAATATGCTTCCTGGTCTGAACCTGAAAATAAGAAAAGGCAAAGGCTGGGCTCATCTGATTGGGCTAGAGCTTTGGTTGTGGAAGTCAGTATAGGTCTTGGAATTGAAGTGGATAATACAGAGAAGCATACTGAAGCTAACTCATTAGACTAGGCTAGAACAATGCATATATGGGCTTCCCTGGAAGGAAGGAAGGGTCTTTCAATAATTCTTTTTAATTTATTCATCATTAACCCTCAAATCATCTTTCCATCTCCATATTAAATTTATTGTCTCATATATGTTTGTCTGACAGGGAGGGGTTTGTTGAATTTATTTAGTGTTGTTGGTATGTATATGTATTTGTGGATGATCCCATGGGATTTGATAATCTATCAAGGGACTTGTTGTTGGATAAGATTTATTTTTCTTTTTTCAACATCCATTATATATTCCTGTCTTGGTGACACACCCCTTTAATTCCAGCACTCAGAATCAGAGGCAGGTTTATCTCTGAGTTTGAAGACAGCCTGTCTACAGAGCTAGATCCAGAACAGCCAAGGCTACACAGAGAAACTCAATCCCCCCCCCCCACACACACACACCAATGCCACCACCACCACCACCAACAACAACTTGAAACAAAACAAAATGGCCATTAATTGGGTACAGCTCTTCTTCTGGAGGTAGAGCCTTGTGAGATTTCTCACATACACTTTGGGTTTGTGTTATCATTTGCACAGGTCATATTTAGCGACCATATTGTTAAAATTTCATGGGTATAGCTTCCTACTGTATATACGGGAATTATCTCACAGCATAGACACTGGTCCTCTTCAGACCTTACCACCACATTTCATGTCATGTTCCTTGAAACTTAGGTGTGGACATTGTGTTATAGATATATCAACCAAGGACAGACATTGCACATGGTTCTGAGTTGTATAAGAAAGCAGGCTAAGCAAACTATGAGCAGTAAACCAGTAAGCAGAACATCTCCATGGCTGCTACTTTGTTTCCTGCCTGTAGATTCCCTGATCTCCTAGAGTTTCTGCCTTGAACTCCTTCAATAATGAAGTTTTACCTGAGTAAGCTGAAATGAACCCTTTTCTACCTACTTTGATTTTCGTTATGCTGTTTTATCACAGCAATAGAAATATTCACTGAAACAGGCACCCCACAGTCTCTATATTTAACAAGGTATGGATTTTTGCGCTTTATGTTAAAAGCAAGTTTCTTTGATGATGGGTGAAAACTATACTTATCTATAGATATAATAATAGGCATTTAGATTTCATTTGAGAATTATACTGGTTTAGGAATGTGACTGTAGTAGGCCCTTGTGAAGAGTCCATTAGTTCACCAGGAAGAGGTCATTAGGTAGGCTACAGTACTAGGTATGAATTCCCTCACATATCACAGGCATTAAGTCCAATAAGGTAGCTATTGGATATCCCCATGATATCTGCCACTATTGTACCTTTGTGTATACATTGCTTAGTATTGTTCTATCTGGGTCTTACAGCTAAGTAGAACTTCTAATTGCAGTTGGCAGCTTGAGTAGCAACCATGAGTGCCATGAGAGCTAATCCTCAGGGAAACATTTCTAACTCATGTCCAGCTTTATTCCTCCTAGTCTTGAGTTCAAAGTATGTAATGTCTTCTGCAATAAGGACTTACCTTCCACCTCTAGAAAGCAACCAAAGGCAATAAATAGCCCATGTTGTTTTGGTAGTCTCCACACATAGATATAGATATCAAATATGTCTGTATTTGGTCTTTTTTGTAGACATTGATGATAAGCTTGTCTATAAGATATTTTGTTTGAGAAGAGTTGATAGATCAGTTCCTATGTAATGCATTCCAAATATATGAATCAGATATGATTTTCCCCTTGAGGTACATTGCACAATTCTGTTTTTAAGTTATTCCTTCCTGACATTGATATTCTTCAAGCTGTTTCCCAGAATATAATTTCCTGAAGTATGTTCTTGGTTCTCAGAGTGAACTCTGCAAAGAAGGACCTTTGTTTTTACATCTGCTTAAATATTTTCTTCATGCTGTTCCTGTCTATTGTTTCTGGCCCCATTCCTTCCTCTGCTAGTATAGTGGCAAGGCCTACTCTTTGGCTTTTCTTCTTCTTTTTCTTCTTTTTCTTCTTTTTTTTCTTCTTCTTCTTCTTCTTCTTCTTCTTCTTCTTCTTCTTCTTCTTCT
>NW_021604563.1:18698333-18698882 GCF_004785775.1 Grammomys surdaster
CTTCTTCTTCTTCTTCTTCTTCTTCTTCTTCTTCTTCTTCTTCTTCTCTTTCTCCCTCTCCCTCTCCCTCTCCCTTCCCCCTCCCCCTCCCCCTCCCCCTCTCTCCCTCTCTCTCTCTCTCTTTCTCTCTCTCTCTCTCTCTCTCTCTGCATTTCTATCCTTTTAAAAAAATATTCATTTCCAAAAGTATTATGTTAGTTTTCTATATGCCATGATTCTGACCTTGTGTATTTGCATTTAGTCACATGGAGAGGAGGACAGTACCAATTGAGGCTAGGCCCTCTAAATAGTCTTTGTACTACCTCCCCACCCCATGGTCTACTTTTTCTTTTGTTACTAAAATACTAATTTTCTTCCATTACACTGGAAGTTGGAAAGGGAATGGTTCTCATTGGCTCAATATTTGAATACTTGTTTCCCAGTTGGCTTGGGAAGGATTTGAAGGAGGGGCTTTGTTGGAAGAGGTGTGTCACTGGGGGGTGGGTTTTGAGGTTTCAGTGCCATTCCTAGTTAGTGCTCTCTCTCTCTCTCTCTCTCTCTCTCTCTCTC
>NW_021604563.1:18698982-18714902 GCF_004785775.1 Grammomys surdaster
TGTGTGTGTGTGTGTGTGTTTGTGTGTGTTGTGTCTCAAGATGTGAGCTCATTTAAGGAAAAACTTTTGCTGTTGTTCTATTTTGTAAAGTACAGAAATTTATCCCAATTAGACCATGATCTTTTGACTAAATACTGGCTGGTGTAACTTTTAGACAGCTGTAAATTAAATAAAATATTTAACAAATGTGCTGGCAAGTTGTATGTCAATTACACAGAAGCTAGAGCTATTATGGTGGTTTGAATAAATTTGTCCACCATAGACTCATGTGTTTGAATATTCTTGGCCCATGGGAAGTGGCATTAATAGGATCTATGGCTTGTTGGTGTAGGTATGGCCTTGTTTGAGGAAGTGTATCACTGTCAGAGTGGGCTTTGTGGTCCTATGCTAAAGCTCCACCCAATGTGGAACAGATTTTCCTCATAGCTGTTGCAGGAAGAGAATCCTTTCCTGACTGCCTTTGTATCAAGATGTAGAACTCTCAGCTCCTCCAGCATCATGTCTGCTGTAGGCCACCTTCCTTTCTGCCATGATGATAGTGGACTTAACCTCTGTAACTGTAACCCAGACCTAGCTAAATGATTTCTTTATAAGACTTGCCTTTGTCATAGTATTTCTTCACAGCAATGAAACCAAACTAGGAGTCATCTAAAAGGAGGGAACCTCAATTAAGAAAATGCCTACTTAAAATTTAGCTGTATGGCATTGCTTTAATTAGTGATTGATGAGACAGAGCTAAGCCCATTGTGTGTAGTGCCATCCCTGGGCTGGTACTTCTGGCTTCTCTAAGAAAGCAGGCTGAAAAAGCCATGAGGTGCTAGCAAGCCATGAGGTACTAGCAAGTCAGTAAGTAACACCCTGTAATAAACTCTGCATCAGCTCCTGCCTCCAGGTTCCTGCCCTGTTTGAATGCCTGCCCAGACTTCCTTCAATGATGAACAATGATATGAAAGTGTAAGCCAAATAAACTTTTTCCTCTTCACCCTGCTTTTTGATCATGGTGTTTCATCACAGCAATAGAAACTGTAACTAAGACAATAAATATACATATAAAATGCAGTGTGTGACACTTCAAAAGGTTAACTTTTTGAATACTTTAAAATTCAATCCAAATTAGAATACAGAACATAGAATATAGAACATAGAACGTAGAATGTAGAATATAGAATATAGAGTATAGAGTATAGAGTATATATAGAATATAGAATATAGCATTTAAAATATAGAATATAGAATATAGAATATACAATATAAACATTCTAGTTAAGCTTAAATGCTACCAATATCTGTGTAGCTTGATTTGTGTTCTTGGTAGAGAAGACAAAACATTCAAACCTCAATTCAAACTCAAACTTAGTTTTTAGGCTATGAAAATTTCCACAAATTATTTTATGTTTGTTTAGGAGTAGCCAATCAGAAAATCGATGGACGTCAGCCAGACAATCCTCTTTTAACATCTGTAAACTCTATCTACAGGGTAATAAATTAATTGGCACCAAATATTGTGTTTTACATTTTAACATTTCAAAAAGAATGTATAATTTTTAAAATGTTCCTGAGAAAAAGTAAGATGATAAGGCAAGAGATATATTAATAAGCTTGACTGAATCTTTCTAAAAGTATGATCTATATATGTCAAAATATTTTAATCACATAAGTATATAATTGATATTATATGAATAAATATTTTAATAAAAGACTTTTCAAATTGTGTTGTATATATAGGAACATTTAAAGCTAGATATGATCACTCAGTCTAACAATTTAGGCAATTGTGAGGCTGAAGCAAATGAATTACCATGAGTTTGAGACCACCTGGCTTACATAGTAAACATGGCAGTTGGGAAATGAACATAAATAAATAAATCATTGAAAATGTTAAGATTTTGACTGTATGCTACTTGCATTTGAGTGAAAATTATTCCACATATATATGATGCTTAATAAAATAAATTAAGAAGAAATTAGAAATATGTTTCTTATTTAGTGGTAATACTGATCACGTGGTTTAGTTTTCCTCTGTGTGACAGTTTTTTAATGAATTAGACATGGAACTCAGTCAGAAGGAGTTGTTTAACTGGATATTTTGTTGACTATTGTATTGTTGTTGTTGAGTAAAACTCACATTAATGTACTTATAATTTTAAGAATCAAATTTTTCTCTACTACTTATTCAAGAAATACATGGATATGAAAATGTGGGCTTTTTATACATGTTCTTTAAAATTATAATAAAAACTTCCTTTTCTCATATATAGAGTTTCTAGACAACTCCATATTTTTCCTTACGCTTTGTAATCCAGGTATTTCACTAGTAAAAAATTATCATCACTGAAAGGTAAAATGCACTAAGAACCTTGTTTTTAAGGAATGATTCTGAAAATAAGAGGGCTAAATCGATTGGAATGGGTGTGCTTATTTTTATTTTGTACCCATGTCTTGCTAGGATAATCCAGAAATGTTTTATTCAGGGTGTCAAGTGTTTGGTAGGCAAGGTAGAGTGTATGGATACTGACTTGCCATCTGTTAAAAGGAGACCTTATTTAGAGGACTAGATGAATCAATGAAGGCATTTCCCAGCAAATCTATTGCTACAATTGAAGGAAAACATTAAAAGCACATGTTTTACTTTAGATGGGTGGGCAAGTGTGTCAGCTTTATATGCAATGTCAGCATGGTAAATTTTTAACTTAGAAAATATGTACAGAAAGATAATTGCTTAGGAAAACCATAGCACATGGCCTATTATATTTTTCTCATTAATAATAAGTAATACTTAACTTTTCCAGAACATGTTGTATCTGTTTGGTGTTATAGTGGTCATCTTATGTATATAATTGTACTATTAACCCTATAAAGTAGAAGCTTAAATCTCCTTGTTTCAGAGATCAGAAAACTGAGACTTAGAAAGATTCAGATTATAGTGATTGTAAGTGATAAGTGATAAAGTTAAGATTAAAATTAAATAATGTGAATTTAGAACACATGTACTCAACCAATGGGCCTGGTAAACAAGAGAAATTTCAACTAAAGTATGTGCATATATCTACTATCTATCTATCATCATCATTATTATTATAAACAGTAATATAGTAACATTTTAGCTGACATAGTTTTCTTTACTTTGGGATCTAGCTTTCTGGAATAATCAATACCTCTGCAACTTTTCCTCAGCTAAAACTAATGAGATGAGTTACTAAATGTTTGGGTTGTTTTAATGATTAACTAAGGGCATAAGATAAGCTAGTAGACATGGTAAATATGGCCAAGCTGTTCCAAATGAAGGTTAAAAAGTCACAATTAAATTTAGAACTTTTTCCAAATAATATACAATACAGTGAAAAATGTAATTTATATCAGATAACAAAATATATACTGTGTAAATGTTATTTAATTTAACCTTTTAATGTAATAAAAATGGGCTGAGTATGTAGCTCCCTAGTAGAGTACTTGTCTAGCATGAATTCCCAACACCACTGCAAAATAAATAAAAATTAATGGTAAACGCTATGAAAAGAGTATGTAGGATGGACTGGTCTATCCCTGCAAACTTGGAACTGTTCAAATGCTTTTACTACCTTTTGTAAAAATAAGAATATTATAAACAAGCACTGTTAATATTATTATGACACTAACAAGGTCAGTAAGATACAACAAAATTAAATCAATTTGCAAGCATTATATCTCTAGCTAGCTGACTGTAAAGCCAGAGTACAAGCCCAGGTAATGTGGTACCTTTTTGAAGTAAATATAAATATAGTATTAATCTTTATTCTTTTGTGGTACTCCTGTGTAATGATGGAGAAAAGCTGAATGATAGCTATGTCCACATGTTCTCCTGCTAATGATTCTACCATTCAAAACAGGAAATGTTTACTATCTTTCTTTTTAGAGAGATAGTAAAGGAACCTAGCTTGCTGAATGATCAACAGGGATAGCATGGAGTGTACAGATAAATAAGAACAAATTAATAAGCAGCAAAAGGACTAATATAAGACAAGAGAGAGAAGTAAATAGGGACTGTGTGGAATGGATTATAGTGGAATAGAGTGGTCACAAGGAGTAATTAGCCAGTTATTGATGTAATTATTCTCCTTCACTTTTTTTCTATATCACCATGATTATGATTTGTATTCCACTTAAAAGTTATCCATATCTAGAGTGGCTTGTGCTGCCACCTGAGGCCATAGTGATGTCTGGGTCTATACTGCTACTGAGGTCTTTGTCTGGGCCCATAGTACTACTGTGTCCAGGGTCTGTGTTGATGTCCATGGCACATATAACTACCAAAGGTCATGTAAATATCATTAGTCTTGGCTGCCACTTGAAGCCATCTTGATATCTGTGGGTCATGGTGCCATCAGGGTTATGTTGGTGTGGGTGGCCTATGCTGCCACCTGAAGCCATGACAACATCCATGGCCTGTTCTGACTTGGAGAGTTGTGCTGGTCATGTGTATGTAGTCTGGGTTGTCTCCAGAAACAATGCGGAGTTCCATGATCCATGCTTTCACTGACTGTAAAGAGCAAAGATACTTCCCTGCCTCTCTTTTTTCATTGATATAAATGATTGCAGATACATAGTTAAGAAAGAAGAATACGGAAGGCTTCGGTGACAACCCTACACCCTATGCCCCCAAAAAGTAATAGCCTAAACAGGAAGCTACTGAAGAAAACTCTAAAAATGTGTGGTAAGAATGTTGAAGTTAGCTTTCCATAATTGAATGGCTTTTGCTGGGTTGCTGGAAAGGAATGATTTAGTTCTATTTAAGCAGCAGGCTGCTCAGAGTTTAACCATGATCCAGAGAATGTATTGATAAAACAAATTAAACATTTTTTTTTTAATTTTTAAAAATTTTAGTCTTATTGTTTTATTGGGAGGGGCATGGAGATCATCAATGTAGGGCTGACATGGATGGACTGGAAAATGAGTGTGATCAGCATATGTGATGTGAAATTCCCAAAGAATCAATAAAAATTTGTTAAAAAAAATTTACCCACCTCTAATTCAAAAGAATGGAAATTATCCTCATATCCAGTAAAAATGATGATGAGTTTCATAAGCTGTTTCCTAGATGTCAGGGGAGATGTTATCCAAATTAATAGTGCAGCCAGTTAATATGCATTTTTGACAATCACATGCTTGAATTTCAGTAGTAAATATTTTTCTAGGATATCGTTACCTGAACCTGGCAAATGGTTGTTAGATTATGCTTCTCTTTGGCTTCTACCACCTAAATTTGAAAGGTCTTGAAAGATACAGAAAGAGTTATCAATGAATGATTGACCTAGGCCTCAAATGTTAAAGGTTATCATGGATTTTATTTTTCTAAATTAATAATGCATCCCTGAATTTGCTGGCATTGCCTTAAATCTACTCTTTTATTCTTACATAAGCACTGGGGATTTGAGATAAGATATTTAAATTCTTCATGCTCCACTGCTTTCAAATATAGGCTATCCCTTGTTTTTTGTTTGTCTTCTAAATAGATTATGTGAATTGCTCTTACAAAGTGCTTAGAACAGTGCCTTGTACTTAACAGTCAATAGGTTTGTCTCTTTTATTTAGTGTCCTGATGGTCAGCCTTTGTTTGTAAGTCTTATTCATGAATGACTACTTTAGTTACTTTGAAGAACTAATCATTAAATATTAACTACTAATTATGTACTATATATTTTATTGAACAATAGGGATACAGAAAAACATGTTAATTTTCTTTTCAAAAGATGAATTATGGATCTTCATAATATAGATATATAACAATAAACTATCGGTAGTAAATGATAGGGAATCATAAGTAAATTAATAAGCATCTTTATAAAATTTAATTATATAATTAAATATGGCTTGTATGATCTAGGTAAGTGAATCATATCAGAATGTGAGACTTGTATGATCTGGGCAAGTAAAGCACATGAGAATGTGAATGTCATAGTCATTCAATACCTCAAAAAATGCTAAGCTTAACCCAAAGTTTTGTGAAATGCCCAATAACAGAAGATTTTCTCTTCATCATACCGAAACATGAAAGATCACTATCCATTGTCCTTAACAAAATAGTACATTGTAATAGAGTTTCACACATTTGAGTCTTTTACTTCTTCCCTGACTCACAGGTATGCAACATCAGCACAACAATTAGATAATTATGTAATAGCTGAAAAAATCCTATAATCTATTTAAAAAGAGAAATCTATATTATATCATGATTCTATTTTATACATGTTTTGTTCTTCTGAAATATTTATAAATATTGGCAGTGCTTTATGCAAAACATGATGAATCATAATGAAACATACTACCCAATTGCATTTTATTTAATGTGAGGTATTCAAGGCAATGGAAAACAAGTGCCTTATGTTGTCTCTCATATGTGGATCCTAACTTTGAAAAGTTTAGTGTTATGTGTTAGAGTTGGAATGAAAGAAGAAGGAAGAAAGAATTCAAAAGAGATCTGTGGGGTGGAATGAAAGGACATTAGGGAGTTGGAAGAGCAAAGTAAATACGATATGAAAATGGAGGAGGACATAATAGAAGAGGAAAACATTAAATGGGAATGGGTAAATGCCTAGAGAAGAGCTAGAGATAGTGGGAAGTTGAGCCAAAGCTAAGCTTGTATGGAAAACCCACTTGGAAACCTAATATTCTGGAACCTAACTAAACATGTTTGACTAAAGGAATTGCAATAGAAGTAATCTGCATGTGTTTATAATACTGTCGTCAGGAGCTATACATTTTTAAGTGAAAATCTCAGTACTAGGTATATGATAACTTCATTTGAGTTGTTGACTGGAGAGGGAGAGCACCCAGAGGCTTTCAAAACAATATAGGCTATTGCCATTGCTCAAATGTAGTGTGTAGTTTCTGCACTTTAAGCTCCAGGTGACCACACTACCAGCCCTGCCACGGTTCCCTTGGAACTGCAGATGAAACACAAACACACACACACACACAGACACACACACACAGACACACACACACACACACACTTTAGCTTATATATAACATGCTTTAGCTCAATGGCCAGGCTCTTCTAAAGCTTTCCTCATCTCTCATGCCCTTCTATTCACTCCCAGCTCAACATCTATAAATCTTCCCTCAACTTTAGTTGCTCAGTTACCTTTAGTCCTAGTTCAACCATGATATCACATGGCTGATGGCTCTTTCTCCATCAGAAGCATTGTGAATCTTTTCTACTCTCCTGTGTCTGTTAGTCAGTCTGCAGGAATCGGGAAATTCCACCTATTTCACTCAGCCAAGGGCCACTAGTATCTTTATTGATTGATCAAGAACCAAATGGCAAACAGGACCTTCAGGGTTCACATGAAGATTCCTAATCAAAGCATCAGAACTACTCCCTATACGTATAGTTATCCACAATAACTAGAATGTAAACTGTATTTCTAAAGACAGCACACACTAGATTCAGGACAAAAAAATTCATTCTCACAGACCACTTGAAGCTCATGAAGAATGAAGACCAAGTGGGGTCGCTTCGGTCCTTCTTAGAAAGAGTATCAAAATACTCAAGGGAGCAAATACGGAGGCAAAGTGTGGGATATAAATGGAAGGAGCAGCCATCTGGAGACCATTCCACTTGGGTAGGTATCCATCCCATGTGCAATCACCAAAGGTAGACGCTGATGTGGATGTCAGGAAGTGCATCTTGACAGGAGCCTGATATAGCTGTGTCCTTAGAGGTCTGCCAGAGTTTGACATATTCAGAGGCAGATGCTCACTTCTAACCATTGAACTGATCAAGGGGTTCCCAATGGAGGAGTTAGAGTGAAGGCCATTGGAGCTGAAAGGGTTTGTGACCCCATGAGGAGAGCAACAATACCAACCAACCAGAGCTCCCAGGGTCTAAACCACTAGCCTGGGAGCACTTAGGGAGGGATCCATGGCTTCAGCTGTATATGTAAGGGAGTATGGCCCTGTCGGGCATAGGTGGGAGAGGAGATCCTTGGTCCCATGAAGTCTGGATGCCGTGTGTGGGGGAATTTGAGGATGGGGAGATGGGAGTGGGGTGGGGTAGGTAGGGCACATCCACAGAGAAGCAGGAGGAAGAGCGATGGGATAGGGAGTTCCTGGGCAGGATGGGTGATGGGGTAACGGGATAACATCTGAACTGTAAATAAAATAGCCAATAAAAAAAGAAAAAAGAAAGAAAAATCATTCTCCAACTTATCTAGAAAGCTTCCCACTGTTGGATAGCTTTAATTGTGTTGAAAGGTACTATATAGGCTGCTGGGGAAGAAAATAAATGCTTTCACCTAGTACTGAAAGCAGTATACTATAGTCCTGACCTGCTAGACAAGGCAGACCAACTAGTGCAATAGGAAATTGACCATTATGGGTATATCCAACCACTTTCTCTTGAGATGTGAGACTTGCTAGTGTATAATGAACAAATCTGATCAAAAGTTGATCTCTAGAGTGTTAGGTCACAGAACTTAGGGAAGAATTACTACAACATTTTGTTAAATGAACATGTAGCTAAACTGCCTCCTAAACACTTAAGCTGAGACCTACAAGTTTGTATTACTCTCAGTGAAGCTTCTTCTTGCAGTGGAAAATGGTTAATACAGAGACTCATTACTGGTTTGAGAAAGAGAGTGACTATTGAGAACTCAGCCCTAAATGTTGCATCTTTTTCACCCACTTCAAGGATCAGGGAAAAAATCACAGAAGAATATGGATATTATAAGTCAGAGAATGCAGAAGCTATTAAATGCTGCTTTCTGGAAAGTTCAAGATCTGTACAATCATAAAAATACCTCAGATATGATTACCTGCATTAGACTCATATGTGTGCACATGGACACACACATAGACACACTGAAAGAGAGAGACAGAGACAGAGAAAGAGAGACAGATGCACAGAGAGAGACAGAAAGAGACAGAGAGTCAGAGAGACAGATAAATACAGAGACAGAGTCAGAGAGATAGACACAAAGAGAAAGAGACAGAGAGATACAGACAGAGCCAGAGACAGGGAGTTACTGTGAGATACAGACACAGAGACAGAGTGACAGATAAAGTAAACTAGAAAGATGAGTTGTAAAGATTTGGCAAGAGTGGGGAAGCATGGCAACAAAATCTGGACATTTAGTCAGTTTGCAAAAACAGACAAATAATATAATAAAAGGTTAAATGGCACACATATTTTGTTATAAGTTTTCAGACCTAGCTTCAATGTATTCTTTGTTAGTTGTTTTGAAAATGGGAAAACCAATTTTAATTTGTACGTATTAAGTAGACTTTAATGCTATATGTGGCTTATGATATTTAAACATATATAATCCTTATACAATTCATTGTGCTTTGGATCTTAACTGTCTCATGTATTAGAGGAAGAATTGTTTAAAAATAGGTTTTAGAGATGTTATTAGTTAATGAGGGCTCTGTATCCATGAATGAATTGAAATTTTTATTGCATCTTATATTAACTCATCCAAAGAGAAAGACTTTGTTATAAAATTAAATTCTCTTTGCTTCCTGGATTTCATGAATGGAATAGATTTGCCTCAGCGTGATGTTTCATTTCACTATGGGGACAGAAATAAAAGTGACTAGTGAACAAAAGCTGAAGTCTCTGAAACTGTGGACCCAAATAAACCTTCCCTTAATGTCTGATGTTATTTCCCTTTTTTGTTTCTGATTTTGTTATTTGTGATTTGTTGTTTGGGGAGTCTCTCTTCATCTTTTAGTTAGTTTAGGTAAGGGCTCATCTATCATTGTAATTTTCTCAAAGGAGGGTTTTATTTTGTTTCATTGAATCTTTGTATTATTCTCTTTGTTTCTATTTTATTGATTTCAGCCCTGCATTTGATGATTTATGGCCATCTACTCCTCTTGGGTATGCTTATTTCTTTTTGTTCGAGAGCTTTCAGGTGTGCTGTTCAATTACTAGTATGAGACCTTCCTATATTTTTTTTTGTAGACACTTAATAATATAAACTTGACTTTTAGTACTGCTTTCTTTCATTACATCCCACAAATGTAGGCATGCTGTGTATTTATTTTCATGGAATTCCAAAAAATAATTTCTTTATTTTTATCTTGACCCTTTTTTTTACTTAGTAGAGTGTTGTTAAGTTTCTATGAGTTTGTAATCTTTCTGTTGCTTCTGTTGTTGATATATAGCTTTAATCTACGGTGATCCCTGGATGCAGGGAATTATTTCAATTTTCTTGTATCTTTTTTTTTGTTTTATTAGTTTTTTGGGGACTGTGTACAGTATATTTTGATCATATTTATTCCCTTCTACAACTTCTCCCAAATCCATATCCTCTCTTCCACCCACCCAACTTTTTGTACTATGTTTTAGCTAATTATGTACAACTTGTGTTGCCCATATGCTTTGATGCTTGGCCTTCCACTGTGAAGTTACTGACCTACCAAGGGTCATTCTTTTAAAGAAAACTGACTAAATTCTCCTAGCAGTTATCAATTGTCAATAGCTCCTTATCAAGAAGTGGTACTTAGTGGCTATTTTGTCTCTCGATGATGTAATTTTTGTCCGGCTTCAAGTTACACAGATAATTTCTTTGCTGTCACAGTATTATAAGTTCATATGTGTAACTGTTAGAACTTGCTAAAGACCTCATGTACTTGAGTCATAGGATAAGAAATCAACTTAGAAGCTTCATTCCTACTGGGTAACTTTTATAACACTGGGAGGTGTTATGTAGGATAAAAAGAAAGAAATCATCAGTCTTATCCAGCTGTGAATGAATTCTGAAAGCTACAATAAGTACCAACCTGAGAAGATATGCCTACTGGTGCAATAGAAGCCCAAATAACATGAGTATAAATAAATATTTTCAACTTAGATTTCAGTCCCATTCCACAAGTTAAAAATCATGCTTAACAACATTATCAATGCCATGAACCTGTATGTAGTCAGGTCTTAGGCCCTAGGAGAGAACTTATTACTATTTTTCTGATAAGTGAGCATAGTGTTAAATGGATTCTTGACTTGTCATTATATCCAGATTAGTGGATCTTTTAACCTTCATCAGAGAAACTTTTTTATGCAGTAGCTCATGATTAATACAGTGACTAACAGTTGGTGAAGGTATAGAAAATAAAGAAAGTATGGAATGCTGAGCTTTAAATGGGAGATTAATATCACGTCCCGTACTCCCAAGGCTCAGGGGTCATTTCAGGGTAGAAAGAAGAAAATAAACTGTGGATATCTGCTTCTTTTGTTGGCTTCTCATGCAAGTACATTATTAAATTGTTTAAAAAGTAAAATGCATCACATCTAGGTTATTAAAATCTTGGTGCTTCTTTAATGAACATGAATAAATGAACTTTTTTTCAGAAAGCATTGTCATGTTATTAAATTTCAATAAATCTAAAAAGATTCTAAGTTTTCTGAAGCACTGTAAAATCATCTGTCACAGATGGAAAAACCTTTCACCTTGTGTGTTAAATTGGGTGATGATATCTTCATAGTTCAGTATTTACCTCTACACATTGAGTTGTACCTCATTCTGGGAATAAAATTATTTTAATATCTGTAACAACATTCAAAATTCCCAACACTATTTGTTCTTTCCATAAACTACATGAGGTTAATATATTTTGTCTTCATTAGCTACAATACCTTCATTTATATTCTTTTGGCATATTAGTTCTATCTAGCTCAAAAGGAACAAATGCTACAAAACGAAGAAAAAATATATATCCTACTTTTATTTGTGTTAGTGTGATAAAACACTGACCAAAAGCAGCTTAGGAAGGAAGGCGTTTGTTGTAGCTTAAAAATTTATAGCCCAGTATAAAGGAAAGTCAGAATAGGAACTCAAGTCAAGGACCTGGAGCCAGCCACTAAAACAGAGCCTGTGAAGGAATTCATGATGCCTACTGGCATGTTCTTGATCCATGGCCTTCTCAGCCTTCATTTTTATAGATTCTAGGACTACCAGCCCAAAAGTGGTCTAGGTCCTCTTACATCAATCATTAATTAAGATAATGTCTCCACAAACTTGAATACATGAAAATATGATGAAAGATATTCCTCAATTGAGGTTCACTCTTCCAGGGTGACTCCAGTTTGTGTCAAGTTGACAAAACCTTAGCAGCACAGTAGGTAAATGGAAAAATCTCCTTAGTTTAGACATATAGTTGCTTCTAGCATGAAAATTGAAACCTCTTTATATGTAAATGTTAAGAGATAACTTTGATTTGAAAGGCAGTCATAAAACCAAAGAGAATGAGATAAGATAGAAGTTTTGATAGCCACAGTGCTTGAATATGAAATGTTGAGGTTGGTTATGATTGCAAATAGGCCTAAGAGGTTTGGTTATTTTTATGATTCCTATCTCAGATGACCCACATGATGTCTTTCCTTTCTAGGACATCATGTCAATTTAACCATACCTAGGTTCCTGTTCAACACTGAGTAATGGTGATTGGGGACAGATTAAAGTTTTCTGTCCCTTTCTGAAATTCCTCTTGTTGTAAACAGACACCCTACTCCAAGGATTTTTGGTTCATTACTAGGTGTTAAGCATTAAGAAAACCACTTATTCTTTTCCTCTGCGATCCAATTTCTCATCTGAAATAGGAATAATAATGTATGATTCACAGGATTATTGGGAAAATTTAGTGGGTTATAACTGGTAAGAGTTGAAATGAGTTATTGAAATGGCACATATTACCAGTTAGAATGACAATGACAATGCATTTAAAAATTATGGAACCTGGTAGGTATCAGTAATTATTTGTTATAAGCAGTTAGTCTTGATATAAATGATGATTATAGCTTGTCTGATTCTGAGAGGATTCCACTTCCATCAAGAATGCTGTAACTAGCTATAGTAATGATTTCTCTGTTGCTCTTTTTTTCCCAGTTTCTCAATGACTCATTCTCTTTCAGATGATAGAAACTGTAATTCTAATAGTTCAATATGTATACTAGAATACTCTGAGGAACTTATAAAAAGTATACTTTTGGTCACAACATAAATATTTGAACTCAATAGTTCCAAGTATTTCCAAGAATATGAATTTAAACTAAATGTTTTTGTCAATACTGATGAAAGTGATTCAGACACTGTTTGGAGATAACATAGACTAGAAGCTCTCTAATTTCCTTTTTGGAATATGGTGGCTTTCTGAATTGTTTTTTCATGTCTGTCGAAGCTCCTCCCAAACCAACTGTTACATCTATGAGAGGAAATGTCTGGGAAAGATTCCCATGAAGTCAGCCAGGATACATAGGAAGGATTAATAGATACCAAGGGAAGAAAAAATTTGAGGAGGGCAAGAACCGGCCCCTTTCCGATTAGATCCATGTGCCTGTCCCTGGCACAGTGGGTATCCAGGGAGTGACAGGGCTTCTCACACTCAGTGAGTTGGAGAAGAGGCCAGGGCACAGCTGGAGATTGGTATTCAGTGGCAAGAGCCTTGGCAGAGCTTAATGAACAAAAATGTGGTAACTTAAAACCTCGCTAATTCAGTCTAATTGGGGGCCTGAATAATTTTTTTAATTAAAATATTTTTAATTAAAAAAATGATAGAATATTTGAAAGGCAATTTTATTACAGTCAAGGAGCTACAGCAACCCAAACCAGACTAACAAAGTGTTGCCAAGTAGAGGGCCTCTGGGAGCTAGTGTAATGAATTGAGAATTATTTGTCATCAGGAATTTGTATGTAAATGGATTTGTATGTAAATGCGTGCTTCAAAAGTGCTTGAAAACAGTTTGTTCTTCTAAGGGAGATAAATATGCCCCTGGTGATCATGTTTGCATCATTTTACTCACAATGCCTTCACCCAACTCCTCTATCAAATAGCAAGCCTAGCTTAAAATTTTGGTAGAATTCACCTAACCTTACTTATAAAGTTCTTGAATTAATAATTTTCACCTGGAGATTAAACATATCTCACAAGTATTTTGAATCAAACAAAAGAAAATATGAACTGAAAGAAAGCTTGGAGGTCATTAAGCTTGATACTATCATTTTACAAATAAGCAGACTAAGATTTATATTAAAGGTATATTTAAAAGATTTATAGGATGCAGGCAGAATCAAAACAAGATTTCCGATCAAGTGCATCCTGGCATATCCTGCATCCTGCTGTGTCAACAATACTGTCTTCTGATGAATATTGCTTACTAAAATGTATATTTATATCCATAAAGCTTAAGAAGCAGCTTAAAATTTTGGTCTTAAAACTCATATAAGGTTGCTAATAAGAGACTACATACTGTTATTTGAAGGTACAGCCAAACCTTAGAGAAAGAGAAAATAATGATATATGTGAGTCACTTATGATCTCAGTGATATGTAGGATGTAGAAATATTCAAACTAACAGAAATAGAATAATACAAATCATTGGTGATTGTGGGTACTGATTGGCGAGAGAGGTTTTAGATGTTGACAAGTAGGGGAAGTTAGCATGCTACTTGTAAAGTTCAAGGTTACAGTTAACAGGGATTTGTTTCAGTGATTTATTGCATAGAATATTGAACACAGTTCTTATTACTATTGTGATTTTTGGTATGAAAACCACAAACTCACATGTTTGAACTCTCAGTCCCCAGCAGGTAATGCTGTTTGGGGATGTTGTGGAAACTTTGAGAGATGGGACCCTGCTGGAGGAAATGGGCCTCACAGGGAAGAGTCAGGTCCCAAGTTCTTTGTTTCCTGGTCAGTGTCATACTAATCTGTTGTCTCATTCTGTGATAGCTGTACTCATGAGTACTTATGCTTCTAAGCTTTCTCTCCCATGATGTATTGTACTTCCTCAAACAATGAACTGAAAACTCAGTAGGTCTCAGCCCTAAACAAATAACTACATACAGTCAACTAAGGAATGCTGGGAGTAGAAGACATTCTTTCCCAGGGAAGAGAACACCGATTAGTCATCCAGTATCAAATGTTCAAGCCTTAAAACATATACATACATGTAATGATCAGAATATATACTTAAAAGGTTGAATTTATATGTTTATAGATACACACACAGAGACAGGCAAACCACCACTACCATCACCACCATCACCACCATCACCACCACAACCATCAGCAACAACAAAGCAAAAGAGGCCATAGATTTGAAAGCAAGGAAGGAGGATAAATGAGAAAAATTACAAAGACAAAAGGTAAGGAGGGAAATGATATTATATTATAATACAAAAACATTAAATATTTTATGAAAGAAATTCTCAAGTTGCTTTCTTCAAATATTTTAACAAATTAATAAATAGTATAATAGAAACAAATGAAAAACACTATAACAAAGTTGTTATAAGTTTAAAATCATAATAGACAAAAATTCAATGAACATGTAAGGTGACAGTTTAATTCAATTACTGTACGTTGTACACAAGTGATACATTATACTGAATAAATTGCATAATTAATGTTTTAGTTAAAATAAAATAAAAAGTCATAAAGAGATCTGAGAGAGGTTATGTGCCTCTATTCCCACGTGTGGGTACAGTTAGAAATTACCCTCTATGTAGTTACCTTCTAAATACAGTTAGAAGTTAGTTCACTGTGTACTAGAACATGGACCTCTATTGACTTTATTAGCATTTTGATCTTAGACTTCTCATTGAATCTAAAAGTAAATTTTTGCTACTTATGTTACCTGCTTAAAGCTGCTACAGCAACTCAAACAAATGGAATAAAACCATAATCTTCTAAAACTTTAAATTTCACATCATCTCCATGATTACCAACATATTTTTCAGAATTGTTCATACTTCTCTACTCTTTGTCTACTCTCTTCTTCACAAAGAATTCAGTCTGTTGTTCAAAACTGTAAGAAACATCTTACATTTTTCTGCTTAAGTTCCATGAAATTCACACCTATTGCATTTAGAATTAGATATAAACAGCATAGCATAGACCTTCAAAATTTGACTTTTCTTATTCTATTGTCTTCTAATCCTAGT
>NW_021604563.1:18715302-18765464 GCF_004785775.1 Grammomys surdaster
TTTCTTTCTTTCTTTCTTTCTTTCTTTCTTTTTTCTTTTTCTAATTCCCCTGGCTGTGTTTCACTGAGATCTTTATTTGGATGGCTTTGTATTTGCCCAATGCCATTTCCTTACAGTGGCTTCTATGAACATGGCTTATAGTTCAGTGACCATTTCATTAAGTTTTTTTCTTCTAGACATTTCAATCACTTAAATTTGATCTAAGCAACCTTATTTATGCATTTTATCCCCTGTCCTATGAAAACTAAAATTATTTGTGAACAAGTACCTTATGTGCTTCATTTTATGTTGTGTCTCCAAAACTAGAAAAATGCTTAGCTCAGATTAGATAATTCATAAATAGTACTGAATAAATGATTAAAAATCATTGCATGTAAGGAGATTTTATAAAGTAAAAGAGTATCATTTACTATTCAGGATATTACGAGGCCTCTTAGTGACAAATAAGATTATCCAACTGTGGAGATGATTTAGTGAAAACCTTAAGTCCAAAGTGAAAAGCTGATGCTTTTGCTTAAAAAAATTCTAACCTACTAAAACTTCTCTGTGTACATTAGTTTTCAATTACATCCATTTGATATTATATTATACTATTGAAAGTATTTTTCTAGAAACTTTTAGAATCAAATATATTGTCCAAAATTGGGATTAAGTAACATGCAAAATTATCTAAAAACTGTTAACATACAACACAGAATCGAATACCTTAATTCTAAAAGAGGCCAATCTACATTGTTATTCTTTGCTGTCAATACTAGCCATCTATTTTCTGAGTCACCATACTCAGCATTAGGACTTCATTGGTAGAGCTACACATTTAAATTACTTCTGTTTATTCTATTACAGGATGAATATAGTTCAAACGGCAACATATCCATGGCATTTATATAACATAGCTAAAAAGATTAGTCTTTTAAAATGGCAAATGGAAAACTTACATACATCTGTCCAAACATAAACTTCAGATAAATACAGCCTTCAAGGTAACATATGGTTGCTACTTCCAGCCATTTCCTGATTTTATAGCTCAAGAATCTCAAGGTGTATATGTTGGGAAGGACGTGAACCTTCCTATGTTATTCTAAAATATATGAAGACTAGGTCTTGTTGATATAATTGACTATGCCGATAACTTATGCTAGGAAATTGCTTAAGATTCCTAAGGACTGATTTCAATTCCTGTAGTTTCTATGAGCTAAGCAACTTATTTTCTACTATTAAAAATGATGCTAAAGAGGTTTAAGTTTCTCTGCTCTTCCTCTTACAGGTTTCTTGATGTCCTACTCCCTCTCACATCCTCCCAATCTCAGTATCTCACTCCTGGTCTTTTATTTTTAGCTTTGTGCATTTAGTCACATCTCTTAGTTACTTATATCTTTAACTTCTTTGAAGAAAATTATGTCTTCCTGCTTTATTTATTGAAATTTTCTATTAGGTAGTAATGTGCTGAATTATGTCAATATTGTTAGTTCAACCTATGAAAATATTAATATAGAGGACTATGGTGCCAATTTTGAATCATTTTCAAACTTCAAGGAAATTATAATGTATCATTTCATAACTAGCTTGGGTAAGCATATAGAATTTGAGTTCAAGTGGGGAAATATAGCAAAGTGGATAGAATCTCAGACATAAACTCTGGATATTAGATTTGTATACCTTTTACATTAATATATATTATTATCATTACATTATGTGTATGAATGTTTTTTCTGTATGTGTGTATGTGTATAATGTGCATGTTGAAGCCATAAAACCAAAAAGAAAATTAGATAATCTAAAAGCAAAGTTATTGAGAGTTGTGAGTCACCATGTGATGTTAGGAATCAAACCCTGTTACTCTAGGAAGCAGCAAGTGCTCTTAACCATTAAGTCATCTTTCTGGTCTATTATGTTAGATGTTTTATTTTAAAACATTATTGACCATCAAATAAATGATTGAAATGTAATGAAATTGTAGAAAGATCATTCGTTGGTATTGGATGAATATTTAAATTTTAATTTGAACTCTCTGGTTTAGTCTATTTATATATTCTTTGGTATATAAATCACACAATCTCAATTCTGTTATTAAAATGTTGAAAATGTTTTTGCATTTATTTATCTACTTACTTATATGTATGTACATGTACTCACATGCATGTACCAAGGCATGTGGGGGAAGTCCACATGGATGTTGGTTGCTCCCACCATATGGATCCTAGGAATTGAACTCAACTAACAGGCTCAGTTGCTTATTGTTCTTGGTCTCTTGGTACCTTATAATTACCTTGAAGTCTGAAAATTATTCAAAAGTGACACTATAGTCTTCTACCTTAATATTCATGTAAGATGAACTAACATTATTGACATAATTCTTGGGAGGGATCCCCAAGAAAGTTCCCTTATCCATGTTAGCATATCTATTACTGTTATAATTTTTAATGACTTATTTATACAGTCATATTGTTCAGGTATTGGCTTGTAGCTTCCCTGTCATTTCTGGAAGATACAATCTCATAGTTAACTACTGTCTTAGGGTTTCTATTGCTGTGAGAAGGTACCATCTCTGGTAGAGGATGTGGGCAAAACCAGCTACAAGGGTACCCCTACTGGTGCCCACGAAAAACCACTCCACAGAACTCAAGGACAGTGAGTAACTCCTGGCCTAGTTCAAAAGACTAGGCCCCTCTCTGTCCCCCTCTCTTTCTCTCTCCATGTGTTCCTGGTCAGTTTCTTCCCTTTGACTCTTAGCTACAGTCTAGCTCCTACCTAGTTCAAAAGACTAGGTCTCTCTCTCTGTCTCTCTGTTTCTCTGTCTGTCTCTCTGTCTGTCTCTCTGTCTCTGTCTCTCTGTCTCTGTCTCTCTGTGTCTGTCTGTCTGTCTGTCTGTCTGTCTGTCTCCTCTCTCTTTCTCTATGTATTCCTGGCCAGCTTCTTCCCTTTGACCTTTAGCTACGCGTCCAACTCAAGGACAAGATGGTGGTGACCCCCTAGCCTCCACTCTCTCTGCCCATCCCCCATCCCCAAAGAAAAGACTCCTACATAGCTAACAACTGCCTTCTGACAAGAGCGCCTGCTAGTGTAGGCTTCTCCCCCTCCTCCTCAGTCATTTGTGGCCAGCTCAGCCATTTTGTTCAACCAGTTTGCCTGAAGCAGCAGGTGCAGGACCCTGCTTGGTCCCTTCATCCCTGTGTTCCTTAGAACCTCCTTCTAGGACTCCTCCTCTTGGGTGAGACATTCCCCGTTCCTTTTGAAACAGTTTCATTCTCGAAGCTGAGAACTCCAGGCCAGCAGCTGGGTACCTGGTCAGCACAGGCCTCAAACCCCTGATAATACCCTAATGGGAAGGTAGATGTTTGGCCTTGCTCCTGGGCCCTGTTTTCTTTCACTTATCCACAGCCTCTCTCAAAGAGAGGTTTGTGGCCTTAGGTCACATAGCACAGGTAGAGAGTGTGAATACAGGCCACAGAGACTCACGAGATCTCATATTAATGAGATACCTAAAGGCCAGAGGGCATATCCAACTAAGCATTCCTTCCAAGACCCTCCTCCTTACAAAAGATATTTAACCTCAGGCCCGCCCTGAGGACATGGGGTACAGCTTCATCCACTTTCCAACCATGACAATAAACATTTTTAAACCATGGACTTTCTCTCGTACTTGGGGCCCACCATGGGAGACTGTGGAAATGGTCTTCAACTACCAAGCTGTCATCTCCCGTCAGAGGACCTCTCTGTGTTCCAGCCATGGAGGCCTGTCAACTCAAGCAAGCTAGCTAAGTCAGCCGTGACCCAGCCAAACAAGTCACCTCAACCAAAAGACTCATCCACCCTGCGGGAACTTCTCCCCCATGCTCTCGGCTGTGTCTGCGGGCCAGTCCAGCCTGTATGCCCCCTGTTTCAGTCCTTCTGCGGTCTCCTGGCTGAGCCTGGGTGCCCAAGGTCTGAGACTACTGGTTTCTGGCCAGCTGCCTCGGCCCAGAGACTCCCAATCGAGGAGCTCTGCGCCCGTGGGAACTCAGACTGGGATCTCCCCACTCCCAGACAGGAACTCAGTGACTTCCCCTAGACTGTCATCTGCCCAGCGCCATGTGGAGTGAACTCAGTCAAATTCCCATGCTTCTGCCCCATGAGCTGTGGTTCCAGACACCTGGTGCAACAAGACACATGGGATCCACAACTCAGTCCAACAGAACCCATGACCACGTGTGAGGTACAGCCCCAAAATGACCATAGCAACATAAAGAAAAAAACATGTAACTGGGCAGAGTTTGCAACTTCAGAGGTTTAGTCCATTACCATCATCGTGGAGAACATGTATGTAGACAGACATGGTACTGAAGAGGTTGCTGAAAATTCTATATCTGGATCTGAAGGCAGCAGGAAAAGAGAGTGACACTGGGCCTGGCTAGAGCATCTGTAATCTCAAAATTCAAACCTAGTGACATACTTTCTACAAGACCACATCTACTCCAACAAGGCCACACGTTCTAATAGTACCACCCACTATGAGCCTATGGGGGCCATTTTTATTTAGACCACCACATTCCACTCCCTGGCTGCAATAGACTTGTAGTCATATCATAACGTAGAAATGCTTTCAGTCCAACTTCAAAAGTCCCCATAGTCTACAACAGTTTCAATTTTTTTAAAAGTTCAAAGTCTCTAGTGTTTTCTGAGATTCATGATAGTCTCTTAACATTATAAAAATAGAAATAAAAAAGGAAATCACATACTTCAAGTATATAATGGCCTGGAATATATATTACTATTCTAAAGAGGGGGAAGTGGGGCCATGGTAAGGAAATACTGGACCAAATCAAGACTGAAAACTAGGTGGAAAAACACCAAACTCTGCATCCCCATGGCTGATAAAAAATTGTTCTTCCGATCTTCAATTCTCTTCAGCTTTGTTGACTATAAAAAAAGTTCTATCACTTGGGCTAGTTCCTCTCCCTGTTAGCAGCTTTTCCTGGCTGGTATCCCATGACCTTAGCATCTCAAACTTCTTGAGGTCTCCAAGGCAATCCAGGCTTCACCTTTAGAGCTTCGCACAACTGCCTTTCTAGGGTTCCATGCAGGGACATCACTGACATATGACTACCATTAGTCACAGAGGGAGATTCCATAACCCCTTTATGTTTCATTAACTCTAAAGTCAGTACCATACAGCCAAAGTTTTCAAGTTCTGCTGCTTCCTGGGGTGGGAACATGGCTCCCACAATTCAAATAAACCTCAGCACCACTGTCTCCCATGTATCTACCAGTATGGCCCATTAAGCTCCACTTAAAGATTTCAAATTCTCTCTTAACTCAAAGTTCCAATGTGTTTCATATTCGTTCAAACAAAAGCAGGGTTGAGCATAACATGACAATACTACAGTCTCTGCAATCAACTTCTGTCTTTCTTAGTGAGAATTTCTTTGGCTGTAAAGAGATACCATGCCCGTCCATGGTACCTCTTATGAAGGAAAATATTTAATTAGGGCTGCCTTACAAGTTTAGAGGTTTAGTCCCTTAAAATCATGGCAATGAACCTGGTAGCATGTGGGCAGACATGATGCTAGAGAGTTAGGCAACAATTCCACATCTAGATGTACAGGCAATGTGAAGAAAAAGACACTGGTATTGTATTGAGCATTTGAAACCTCAAAGCCTACCCCACACTTCCTCCATTAAAGCGGCTCCTAGTCCAGTAAGGTCACACCTCCTAATAGTGCCACTTCCTATGAGCCTTAATGGCCATTTCCATTCAAACCATCAAAACTACCTTTTCCTTGGACACAATTTTTCTGTCTCATTGTATTATAAATATATATTGGAACTTGGATCCAAACAATACATGCTAAATATGCTGATATGCTACAGAGACTTTAATGCAGTAATTACTTTAGAGTTTGTGTTTTGTAAGTTATTAGTATTTGTATTTATTCAAAGAACATAAAATAATAACATATACTACATTAAACACTGAAGATACAATATTAAGAGGAAATTCAAGAGTTTTTGCCTTTACAGAATACATATTCTAATGGGAGAGATAAGCAATACTAAGCTTTTTTTTTTAAAGTAACTTATGAGTGTGGTCAAGATATTAAAGGAAGATTTATAGCATGAAGTCACAGAAGTCTTTCTTGAGGAAGTAATATGAAGTCAGAGATGATGGTTGTGGGAATCTTTGTTTACTGTTTCTGTGTTAAAAAATATCCTGATGAAAGCAGCATAAGGAAAAACGTTTTATTTATTTGGTTTACAGTTCTAGGTTACACTTTATCATTTCATGGAATTCAAAATAATAGGAACTTGAAGGACCTTTACATATTACATCCACAGTAAAGAGAAGAGAGCAATGAATTAGCACATACATGCTTAGCTAGTTTTTTCTACTCTTATGCAGTCCAGAATTCCCTTCTTGTGGCATGGTGCCACCGATAGCAAATGGGTCTTCCCACCTTAATTAATGCAATCAGAATAATTTATCATAGACAGGCCCACAGACTAACTCAATATAATCCCTCTTTAAGACGTCCTTCTCAATCTTCCCTGCTTGATGAGTCCTCTGGGGTATCCCAAGCAGCCTTAAGCAGCCTACTCTCCACTCTGGGCATCCATTCTTCTCCTACCTCTCTGCCCACCTTTATTAGATCCTGAACCATACAGAATAGCTTCCCTTCCCCCATCTAGCTTCCCTGCTCACTAAGTCCTCTGGAGCACCCCAACTTGCTGTGAGCAGCCTGCTATTTCCGCTGGACCTCCCTTATCCCACCACCTCTCTGCCCACCTTCATTGGACCTGTGGCTCCCAAACAATACAGAGCTTTATCTCCTAAAATATACAGACCTACAGCTCTGCAACCATACAGGTTAAGGAAACCTATTAGAGGTCTGCCACACCAGGACCTTTGAGGTTAACAGCCCCTTCCAATACCTACTACTGTAGTGGGAGATATTTAAATCTCCAACCCAAATATGACCGGTCAATGAAAACACAACTCAGTAATTATGAATATATTCTGTAAGCCTAGATTGGGCAGATACCCTTACACTACTCTGTTCCCCAGCTATGAGACCCTTATAACTTGAGGATTTTCCAGACCCTATGTTTGTCCTTCTACCTTCTGCTTCTCAGTCTTCCTCTCCTCCGTCATCTTCCTCCTCCATTGTCTTCCTCCAGTCCTTCTTCAGTTGTCCTCCCCCTGCTCTTCACACCAACCTTTATATCTCTACCTCCCCTTCTTCTGCCCAATCACTGGCTCTAGCCTTTATTTTACAAATTAAGATGGGCAGAATCTTCACTAGAAATCACCTGTGTAATGACTCACACCTCCTCTGCAGCCCTTCACAGGAAAAGGGAATTAGTATCAGAATACAAGGCCAGGGCTATCCACAATAAACTACAGCAGGAACATCCAGGGATCAACTCCACCCAGATGACTAAAGTCCCTCAAAAGAACACAATCAACAAAACCCAGAGCAATATGACCCCTTCAGAGCACAGCTACACTTCTACACCAAGCCCTGGATATCCTAACACAACTGAAGCACAAGAGAATGACCTTAAATCCAATCTTAAAAAGATGTGAGGGTACTTTAAAAAGGAAATGAATAAATCTCTTAAAGAAATATTAATGGCATGTCTGTATTCCATACAAAGCAGCCATGTTGCTGGATTAAAATTCCCCTTATAATGGAACAAATACCATTTTTATTTATTTGGTGCCAGTTATTTTCCAAAATTTGTTAAATGTACTCTGCATCTATTTTCATGTATGATGAACTTCTGTTTGATGATTTAATATAAAGTCCTGACTTCATCATTTGAAAATGTATAAGTTTTGGCTCTGTACTCCAAAAATCTCAGATCATAGTATATGTAGATAGAATTCTCTCAAGCCAATTATTTGACTATATTTCAGATTTTCATCTCAAATTGTACTTTGTATCTTTGTTATATAAATAATATTACCTGTACTTAATTAATAATAATGACTAATAATAGATGACATCAAGTGCTATTTATATGTCAAGATCAAATATATAAATTTTCAAAATATTAGACTAATATATATATCAATTCAGGATTGAAGTGAGTAATTTTATTTTTCTCAACTTCTATTGCATTGTATTGTTAAGTTTCAGGCCTTTAGACTACATTGACTTATCACCTGTAGCTGAGTCCACATTTTCTGTCAATTTTTCAACCAATATTCAGCCCTCTATTATTTTCTTCCAGCTTCTTGACATCGCCATTCTGAACAAATATCTTTGCTTCTGTCATACTCAAATGACATTAGTAAGACTCATGTCAAATTCATTAGTAAGGTCAAAAGATGATAACTTCTGTGTGATTCATTTTAGGATGACTTAAGTAGTAAGGGTTTTAGAAGTTTTAGTTAAGATAACAGATATGCATATTGGCTATATGGTTGTGCAGTTTTCTAGTCCTGAGCTCAGATTTTCATCCTAAAATGGGACTAAGAGTAATGATTTTATAGGACAAATGTGAGAAATAAAATATTTTACATATAAGTTGTTGATAGAATCATAAAATGAATCTTAATATGGTTTACAATAATAATAGGTATTGCTTCTTTTTAGTGGTAAATATTAAACATTATTGAATTCTATTCTATATTTAATATTCTTTGCCTCACAAGGGAAGAGAACTGTACAAAGGGGATTTAAAAAGCACAAACATTTGTTTGAGAATTTTATCTAACAAAAGAAGGATGCCTTAACCAATTTTAAAATACGCTCAAAAACTGCATGTAGTGAAAAGTTCATTTACATGGCAGAGTATTTAAAATGTTGCTGTGATCTGAAGAAAAGAGGAACATGAGGATAATTAAAATAGAGTTTAGAATCAATTAGTGGATTGCTTGATTTGCTTCAGGGTCACTGCCAGAGGAAACTAACTTTTAAATTAAAATTGAATGCAGTAATAATTAACACTGGTAACTAAAATGAAAACATATTTAATAAAGTAATCAAGTAGATACCCTAAAGGCCATACCTTTATGTTATAGAGTTTAGTGTATTTGAATAATTCAGTGACATTAGAATGGCCAAAATGTCTTTTGTTTTTTATAATGTCCATATTTCTTAATTTCTAATTTTCCTCAATCAGTTAACCTATAATAAATGGTTTCTAGATGTAAAAGTCATTCCGTTTGTAACTGCTAAGAGGCACTGAAATGTATGAGAATACTTTTAGCTGGAGGAGCCGACTATGTAGAAATAGAAATATAAACATGTAACAATGTAAACTATGTACAAGTACAGAAATCTAGAAAAAAGGCAATTTGCTTGTCTGCATCACAATGAGGGTTAAAATCAGTAAGTTCCAGAGAAGTTCCAAGGAGGGTATATGCCTGAGAAAATCCTGGAGAAAACAACAACAAACAAAAGAACAACAATCAACAGAATTAGAATTTGTGTAAAAGCATAAATAGGATTTTGAACTCTTTGAAATATTTTTTAACTGTTCTAACAATAACTACACTTGTCTCCCTATTTATGTACTAAAAAGCATTTCAGAGTTTCCTGGAAGCAGAATTAGGTCAAAGGACAAAGGGTGGCTAGTCATAGATTTTAGACTTTTTTGATATATCTTCTGAACAGCTGTCAAGAATTCAGCCATGCCAGTCTTTTTTCTTGTCCTCTCAATAATTTTCCTCAGAATATTTATTTATAGAATACAGATCTATTTTTTACTTAACATAAGAAAGACTGATGACATATTTGAAATATACCCATGTCTCAGTTATCATGATTAGAAAATGGAAGCTTCCTTGGCTCACAAGTGAACAGGATAGTGTAAAGTATGGAAAATGGACTGCACATGCTCATTCCTTATTTCCTTCATTGCTGACAATATACAGTTTGCCAATGCTCTCATGTTTTCTAGTCATTCATATTGAATTGCCTGAGCCAGACACAAATCACTTCTTTTTTCTGGGATCCAGATGCTGTTTACAAGACAGAAAGTGTGTGCTGGGCTCTCTACAATTTGACAACATCGGCATTTGCATATAGACATAAAAATGTAAAGCTTAGAATGTGGTTTATTAGCTTTATACTATATTGTGAACCCTTAGTGATCAAAATATTTCTGCTTAGGCAATGTATTCACAGGTCATTATCAGTTTAGATGAAGAACAAACTAAAATCTAATATGTCACTGGGCTAAACCCTGGCAAATGTACTTACTCTGCTCCTTTAAGTCTGGTACTCAGCATGCGAAAATGAAACCAGTTAGTGGAAACAATGTTTGTTATGTTAAATTAACCTTCTAGAGAGCTCTGAGAGTTAAAAAGATTTAAGTTTCATTTAAAATCCAAGGTAAGGTACATAGCCTGTTAAATAGTTCCAAACTCTATATGATCAATCCATTTCATGAGAGCTCAGTCTCAGACATGGGTATGGTTTCCAATTTCCCACAAAGTATAAATGAAAATTTGATTGCACATGGACAACACATTTGTTTCAATAGAAAAATTAATCTTATGTCATGAAAGAAGCTGATTAATGATGCTGTCACCCTATATTCTAGGAAAGCCAGCATTGCTTAAAAACTAGCATTTAATTAACCATTTTAGTTTTCATGAAAATTTTCAGGAAATTAACTGACAGTAGAAACTAATGGGTCACTGTCTAATAGACTACATTCACAGTAATATTGGGAAAGATTGCAGAATGCTGTTTAATTAAAACAATTGATACTGACTTCATATTGTCATTTAAATACATAAAAATAATGTATAAATCAAGTGTGTTCTTTCTGGTAAGTAATAAAGAATTAATTGCTCTATTATTAAGGACTTTAATAATAATAAAACATCAGTTTTCTTTTTTAACCATAATTTTAAAGTAGTTATTCTAAATTTAATAATGAAGAAAGTGTGTTGTGATTTAATAACATGTTGCCTCTCTTATAAGTTGAAAAATTATGGGGATATATATATATATATATATATATATATATATATATATATAAAATGTAAAGGCCATATCTCTGTTGTATCATGTTTTTTTGAGACATAAAGTCACAATATAACCACTCTCATTTTACTAATACAAACCTGCTGAGATACAGGAATGAGAATAGCTTATTGATAGCATCTTCTCAGTTAAGCTACAAACAAATTCTTGGTTCTGTGGCTCATAATTAAAAACATCCCATTCTGAAAAGAACACAAATAAAGTTGCTTCTATTTTAATATTATGTAATAAACCTCTTGATTTCTTAAAATAATGATAATTAATACTGAGATCTGTCATGTGTATCTGATTTGAATTGGTCCTCAATCTCGAAAAGAAAACTTTTGGGAAAAAGTGTTACTACTGTTAATCATAATCTACACAGCAAAATATTGTGTATACTCTACCTCAGTAAGCAATTTAATAAGTGAAAAAAGTAGAGAATGGAAAGCAAATCCTCAGTAGAATTAAAAGTAATTCATGTGTAATGAATGATGCAAAGAGAAATTACCACTGGCAAATGCCACAATTCTTAGTCAAGTATCACTAATGTATGATAAGATTGCTTACAATTCTATTGTAAACAATAGATAAGTTTTTGTTACTTCAATGGACCCTTCTACAAAGTATACAATAATAACTGAAGAGAAATATAAACATTTGTGATATTTCTTTTTAAAATATTTTTAATTGAAACCAAATTGTACAAATTATTCCTTTCCTTCCTCCAGCCCTTCCCAGTCATCCTTTTTAAAAACCCTTCCATGTTCCTCCCACTATTAATTTCATAACCCTCATTTCTTTGCTTATTGATGTTACGTATATGTGTATGCACAATTATATATAAATACAACTTGTAAAACTTTTGACATTTGTGAGTATGTGATTTCAATAAGAGGGATTATCCCTGCGAGAGGCTAAATCTCATTCTCCCAGATGTCATTAGTTGCCTGCAGTTCTTTGTCTAGGGGTTTGACCAACAAAATTTTTCTCCCTTTCAGATTAATATATCCATAGCTATTGCCAGTTTTTATCTTGTTTATATGATCATCAATAGGGTTCATTCAACAGGACAGAAATCATGCCTGGTACTGGAAACCAGGCTAACCTCCTCTGGCTAGTCATGAACCTTAGAAAAGAATCTACTACCTCACTTTGCTAGACCAGCATTCATTCCTTACTACATTCTAAATCATATTCTTATACCCACAGGTGAGTTTAGCTACAATGCCACATCAAAGAAACCTCTCATTACAGCAAGTGGAGAGTGTTACAGAAAAATGCAACTGGACAAAATTCTGAAGTCACTAGATCATGGGAATATATGTCTCAATAATTGTGTCTGCATTGTGACTCCTGAATCTAAGGCTTGTGGAACATTATGAAAGAGAGGGTAGGAGAACTATATTAGCTAGAATACCAAGAAGTCTGCTGTGAAACAGTTTCTCTCAAGATTAACTGTATTAACAAAATGAGAAATAGAAAATTGGCATTGCACAAAACTGACAGATACTATTTCAGGCAAATATTAAAGATTAACTAGACAAAAAACTAGAAATAACAATAACAGATGCATTAAAAATTGAATATACATTATTTCTGGGATTTTAAAATAAATGGACAAACTGGATTCCATCTCTAAGAACCATTGTACAAAATGAAAATGACTAGCATTTATTCTTTTAATTTGTTGAGGTCATGAAATAAGAAATGGTTGAGGATTAGCTTAGATTTAAGGAGAGTAAAGAGATATGGTGATTAATAGAAATTGTAATAAAGATGATTCTAGAATACATAAAGAAACTTAGAGGGAAGTTAGAAAACTTCAATAACATATTTAGATTACAGTACTGTCTAAATGTTCACATCTTGACTTTTATTGCTCTAATGTCACAGATGATGTTAGGTTTTAGAGGATATAATAATATTTGTGTGCAATTTTTTTGTAATAATCCCAGGATTATTCTAAAATCAGAATTGACAAAACAACAACTCATATCTGTTCTATTACACATTTATTGCCACTTTAAATATTATATTTGCATATATAAATGAATGATTATATAAATACTACCTACTAAATTTATTTGGTATTGCTTTTATGTATATGTTTTTAGAATAAATTACTTAGTATTAGACAACCAATTATAGGGATCTCTAATATCTCTATAGAATTATAACCAAAGCATAGAAATGATAATAATAATAATAATTTATTGATTATGTGCATGTGTTATGCTTAATGCAATATATACTTGAAATAAGTTTTAAGTTTAGTTTTAAGAATCATATGATTAAAGTGATATTATTGTTCATATTTTATATGCAAGTTAATTATTCTGAGTGATTGCAAATCATTGATCCAGAGATCAAATCTAGTAAAGTGTTCCTGAATGTATGCACTAAATTCTGACTGTAATTATTTTCCTTGAGTTTCAACAATCCCAAACTAACTACAGTGACTCTAAGTGAATGAATATTAACCAAAAAGAAAAAGAAAACCATAGACTTTTTTTGTATTTCCATTTTCTGTTACATAAAATATAATACTTGAAACCTCTAAACATTGTAAATTAATAAGAACCAGTAACTAAATACTGAATACTTCTTAACTTTGTATCAAGACATAGTGTCTTCTAGATTCTAGAATCAGAGTATAAATAGTTGGATAGTCCAATATGTCATCAATCAAAATAATAAAAGTACAACAAAACCCATCTCACTAGATTGGAGCAGTGAGTTATTTATTCTGTGATATTTCTTTTATTTGCATGAAAATTAGGGTTTCAGGCTGGTTACATTTGGACTATCAATAGGTATTCAGCTCAAACTACACGTAAGGAAGACATTGAAGAAAAACATGTTTGATAAATGTTACTGGAAATAAATTTTTTATGGTTAGAAGAATGGCAAACATTCTTAGAAAGCCATCTCTTTAAAGAAAAAAAAATCATGAAAAGAATAAAGGACCAAACAAGTAAAAACATTCCTGTAGATAAAAACCAGAATTTTCACTGGGGGAAGAGAGATCCTGTACTGTTTTTGCAGTTTGGCAGCTGTCAACATCTCAAAATATCATCTCACCCAAACTGTTGAAAGAAAAGAACCCTTTGATTTCCCCCTTGAGATGCTGAGACTGAAAATGAAATCTTTGTAGTCTCAGATCTATCTCAGATAATATACCTTCTTTATTTTCTAGTTGGCAGAAACATGTAATTCCTAAGTACTTAATTAAATGAGTCTTATCATTTTAACTTGATTTCAAAAGGAAAAGGGGGGTAAAATAAATCTCTGACATGTTTTTCCCTTTATTACCAATCTTAAGACACTAAACAGCATATTTCTTGCATCATTAATAATGTAAATTAGTTTTTGTTTGTGTCTCACATAAGGCTATAATTAGAAGTAAATATTTAGTGTCCAGATCAGAAAATCAAATCTAACTCCCAGAAATTGTGTTCTCTAAGTACAGGACATTAATGTGAGAAAGACTGTGTAAACAGAAATTTTTATTTAACTTATCTTCATTTTTCTTCACTACCAGTAGTTTATACTGTAATTATTTCTTAAACACAAGTGTTTTTACATTCTTTCTCCTTCAATCTTTAGGAATATAAGCAACATTAAGTATTACATACTTAATGTTATAAACTAAAATTGGATATTCATGTAAACATTGCATCTGTGTTTTCAATTTAATATTATATGAATACCTAAGTGTATTGACATTAACTTCTAATTGTTTAGTTTAAAACATTTATTGATCTTTTGAATATGCAAAATTATTTGTTTTTAAACTGAAATCCTTAGATGTGATAGTTTTATTTTAGTAGCTGGATAAGAATTGCCTATAGAAAGTAATTATTTATCCCCTAATCATTATTGCTTGATGGAATTTCTGAGATTATTCCAAATTCAGTTTCTGTTTCTTTCTTCCTTTTGTCAACTACCACCTTGGGAATACAATTCAGGGTCTTCCACATGTTAGGCATATGTTCTACTTCTACCAGATTCCTGTTTACTTTTCACTAAGAATGGTATGTAAATATAGAATAGGAACTCTCAAGAGAATTTATCACTTTAAATAAGGATTAATATCAAACCTTTAGCAATTATTGAGATTAAAAGCATGCTAAATACACAATTAGCTTTTAATTGTCTACTGAGCAGAACTTTATTCCAGTGTTTGAAAAACTGAAAAGAAATAGTGATGTTGTGTTGCAATCTGGTAATGAAAGTAGTGATAATATCTTTGCTTATTCTTGTAATGATGATCACTACTATATCTTAGCTGTGACAAATGTGTGAGTGCTATTACCTCTTCAGCATACTAATTTCAACGATGTAGAACATATTGTTGAATTTGATTCCCAGGAATTCCATACTTTATATTATTGGCACTCCTCACACACTATCTGTAATAACTGTACATAAGTTTACCTATTAATCAGTAGTCCAGAAAATCTCCATTTCATCACAGACATGTTAATTCTTGTCATGTTATAAAAACAATTTTATTAGATATGAGCTAATACCACACTGTGAAATATAGACAAACTAGAATGCCATTTTTTCAAAACAGAATAATTCTTTCATATCAGACAACACAAATCAACTTGGAAGAAATGAGCCAAAGAGAAATAAATCAGGAAGAGACAGGGAAATACCACGTGAGCACATTTTTGAATATAGAATCAATACATTTAGAACTCAAAAAAGAGAAGAGCATAATAATGGTTACTAGAGACTTGAAAAAAGGGCTGGATGCAGACTGTCTGGATATGGAGCCTGATATAGCTGTCTCCTGAGAGGCTCTGCCAGAGTCTAACAAATACAGAGGTGGATGCTCACAGCCAACCACTAGTTTGAGCACAGGGTCCCTCATGGAGAAGTTTGAGAAAGGACTGAAGGAGCTGAAGGGCTTTGCAACCCCATAGGAAGAACAAAAATATCAACCAACCAGAACCCCGGAGCTCCCAGGGACTAAACCACCAACCAAAGAGTACATATGGAGGGGCCCATGGTTCTAGCTGCATATGGAGCAGAGGATGGCCTTGTTGGGCATCAGTGGGAAAAGAGGCCCTTGGTCCTGTGAAGGTTCAGTGCCCTAGTGTAAGGAAATGCCAGGGCAGGGAGGCAGGAGTGTGTGGGTGGGGGAACACCCTCAAAGAAGCAGTGGTAGAAAGGATGGGATAGGGGTATTCCTGGGGGAGGGGGATCCTGGAAAGGGGCTAACATTTGAAATGTAAATAAAGTATCTAATAAAAAGGATTTAAATGATTCAGTTAGAAGAAATAAGGGTTCTTATCAATTGTACATAATTGGAACGATACATAAATATTTATGTGTGTATATATACATATATATATGTGTATATATATATATATATATACATATATATACACATATATATATGTATATATATGGAATTGTCTTTCTTTTAAGCTATAAGGAAAAAGAAAAGAGAAAATAAAACATTTATGTTTTTGTGAAGATTTAGTGTTCATAGCCAACCTGCAATAGGGCAGTAGGTTAAGTAAGTTGTGGAGAAACAATCAATAGGAATGTCTCAGACCTAAGGTTTACTAAAACTTAGAGGAAACCTATCAAGGGAGAAACACATACTTAGAAATAAAAGAAACACATAAGAAGCACATATGAAACCAACAATAAGGCTATTCTGACAGTTGAAGGACAACAGAAGACTCCAGTTCTATTAATAACACTTATTTTCTTTAGCACATATCTGCCCAAAGTTCAAACAATGCTTATCCTTTCTACAGCACTCCTCAGCAGATATGGTTATCAGTGGCTGGGGCAAGACTGCTTTTCCTTTTCATAGAACTACTTCACAGCTCTGTCTGTCCCTAGGAGAGGAATTTTACAGTTTATACTACACAGCTTGCTAGTTTTAGGCAGAGATCAGATTCTATTCAGAGATAGAACTTTCTTTTCCAATTTCCAGTAAGTTGGAAGAATGCTAACTTCATGTACAAATTCTAGCTTTCTGGTCCTCTTTCAATTGCATCTTTCCACTGGCTAGGTCTTGAGATAAGAAATGTTGCTTTTACAGACATAATATTTGATATTCTACTTTCTCCCAGATCAATATGAGTTCATATACATATCTTTGTGCACATACACACATATATGCATTAATCAAATAAGATGAACAGAGTTTATTAAATTTTATATTAAAGGGTTGGTAATAAAATTAAGATGACACTCAAACTATATTTCTCCTGTGATTTTTATTTTTATGTGTATGAGTATTTTATCTGAATGTTTGCTTGTGCATATATGGTGCCCATGGAGAGAAGAAGAGGGCATCAGATTTCCTGTAACTCGAATTAGAGATGTTTGTGAACCACCATGTGAATCATGGCAATAAAACCCAGGTCCTCTGTAACAACAGCCAAGTCTCTTAGTCCCTGGGACATCTCCCTTGTCTCTCAATTTATATTTCATTTTCTGTATTGCTTTTCAAATGATAAAACTATTGAAAAAGTGTATTTATGCCATCTATCTGCAGAATTTGAAATAAATATTAGTCTATGTATCAAAGGTGTATCATATGAACATTGGACAAGTGAAATGTTCTCTACATTTAACCTAAGGTATCAGATCAACTACTTATGGATTAGACTGGGCAAATATGACTTGTAGGTTATTAGTACAATTATTGGTTTGCATTTGTTTAGAAAGAATATAAGAGGTTCATTGTAGAAACAAAAAATGACTTTACACTTGACTCCATTTTGGAATTTGAGGTAGTTTTATGAGGGGATCATTTATTCCTGTTTGAATGGTGGCAAAGTCCTGTCCACGTCCCACTTCTGCTTCATTACCTTTATGGCTGCCTTTGAACTCATAAATCATTTATGTATTTCAGAAACGTGTTGGGAACTGCCATATAAGTTCCAGACCAAAGTTTCAGAAGAAGGAGACAACTAATTAACTGAGGTTTCCTTATATCACAGCTATTTAAAATTAAAGAGCAGGAGTACTCAATTGAACACAAAATCAGAATTACGTTTTATTTCTCTAGCAATGCAAAGAAGATATTCTTTTGGATAAAGAGCTTTAAATTTCAACATTTCTATATACTTGTAAATATTAAATACATTAAAAATTAAAGTGTCTTGGAAACTGAATAAGTATAAAAATGTGACAAAAAGAATTGGAATTCTTTTTTTTTTTTCCGAGAAAGGGTATCTCTGTGTAGCCCTCACTGTCCTGGAACTCACTCTGGAGACTAGGCTGGCCTTGACCTCTGAAATATGCTTGTCTCTGCCTTCCACGTGCTGGGACTAAAGGCATGTGCCACCACTGCCTGGCAGGAATTAGAATTCTTATTCCTCAAAATATTTTCTTTCCTTATATTCACTTAAATGGACTCTATTCTTTCTGCTGGATCACAATTTGTTAATCTGATAAAGGATTTTATATATGAATATTAATTTGTAGTACTGGCTTAATTTACCTCTTAGGATATTTTTCCCAGGCCATTTAAAAGATTCCTTACTTAGTTACTTAGTGTAACAGTGTAACAGTGAAAAATATTACCATAAGAACTATAGGTAGCAGTCTAACAGGAAAAAGAAAAAACTTGTATCTTATGCTCAGATAAGCTAATAGGAGTTTCTTGGCTTTTTTGTTCCCATTTGTGTGTTATGTACACCTGTGTTCATAAGCACATGCATGAGTGTATACATGTAGAATTGAGGATGTTGTCAAGAACCATCATATATATATATGTATATATATGTGTGTGTGTATATATATATATATATATATATATATATATATATATATATATATATATATATCTTCTACTTTATTCCTTAAGTCAGGTTCTTTCAGTTAAACCCAGATGTTGCTGATATGCTTAATCTTGCTAGCTACTTTCCTGTGTCCACCTTCCAAAGTTAGAATAGAAGAGTTTTCAAACCTTTTTGGCATTTTACCTGGTTTTGAGGAGGCTCAGTATACCCAGTAAGTGATCTTCCCAGCTCTGAGTTCATCAACCTAAGATGTAGAGCCCACCTACTCTGCTCACATATAGACTCAGCTTGAAGCATTTCAAAAGACCTTTGTTATATTCCTTATCTCATTTGATGCTCCTAGCAATCCTCTGGGAGAAAAGAGCCAGATTTATAACTATTAAGTGGGAGAACACAAAACAGAAACTATAAATCTTTGACTTCTTTTTATGTTCTTTTTACTGTAACAGTGGTCTTAACATACATTTTTTGTTCATTGTTCAAATAAAATGTTTTAAGTAATTCCAAAGTAAGTAAGAGATAATCAGATACATTTGTTTTAAGATGGTTTTGAAGACTCAGAAACATGACTTATCATTTCTCTCTGTCCCTTTTCACAGCTTAAAGGATCTTCGTCAAAACATGTCATCTATGACAACCACTACAGAGTGCTCTACTGCGGTATAACACACCATTTCTAAATATTGACCTAGCTATTTAATAATCAATTAGAAGGTCTCATTCAACTTATTTAATTCATTAATAATATCTATACTTCAAGGTAACTTCACTGAGATTGTTTATAGCTTTTAATAATTAAAAGTTAAAGAACTATTTTATGTAAAATATAGCATCATTGGCCAATGTGTTCAGATATTCAATAAGAAATTCAAAGGTGATTTATAAATAAATAAGTAAATTGTTAAAAATTTGTAAAATTGATTATTTCATGTATTGTAATTAAAATATCACATTACTAAAATTTAAAATATTACTTAATTTGTATAATTTGTATGTGTAAAGAATAAAAAAACTTAAACCATTTTTGGTGAGAAAACTCTTAAAATGTGTAAAAGAATTTTATTTAAAAGGGAATAGTATACCAGCAATAATCAAGTCCACTACCCTCTTGCTTCTTCTTAAAGTCTGACTCACTTCTTCCAGTACATGCAAGCTTTTTTCAGAAGACCAAGGTTCTGTGATACTCAGGTCAATAAAATAAAAGCTGGTTGATAGACCCTCGTAACTGACATGTAGGATTTCAACACATTAACACAATTAGAAAGTATACAATCAATGCAACTTACAATAAATATTGTAGAAGAAACAAAAGTATTTTTAACTTGACAATTAAAAGAGCCTTAACACATGTACTAACACTTGTTTGAAATCCAGATCCCATCCCAAATTTATCGATTGCTAATATAACATCATAGAGAACTGCAGCTAACTTGCAAATATGTCTCTGAAAATGTCTACAACCAGCCTTCCAAATGATCCAATATTAGATTGATTTCTAGACCAGTACATGATTGAGTCCGAATAACTGGTCACATTTAAGAAAAATACAAGAGTCATTATAACTTCTCTTTTTGATTCGCTATTCCATAAGGTCTAAAACTTGAGGCAAGCAGGCTTGTCCCATCATGGGTATAGATAAGTAAAGGTGGGTCAGGAACATATGTCCAATACAGCTCCCCAGTCACCATTGTCAGGGCACTCAGCAAGCTCACAGGTCAGCATCATTCTTTGTCTCAGCATTGTCTTGTCTCACTTGTTGATCTGGCAGCCACCATACTCCTTCAGCATCCTGCAGGAAAAAAAAAAACATAAACATGCCCTCTTCCCTGTATTAAATACCTGATCGGGATCATGTCATATGCTAGTAAGTGGGTCCTTCCCTTTCACCTATGCATAAGTATGCCTAGTTGTACAGTGCCATAGGCACTCAGCAGAAAGTTCTTTGGCACCCAAATTTTTTTAAAAATTAAAAAAAATGAGAACATGATTTAAATACATTTGTGTTACATGGGGATACACCTCCCCATTTTTTATTTTATGAATATATTGTTTTACAGTTTCATGGGCCCCTTACACCGTCCCTTGTCCTTGACAATTAAAAGGAATTCCAATAATATGGGTAATATTACATTGCTACCAAAAATCCTCAAATGCTCAACAGTTCCATTTTTTTATTGGATACTTTATTTATCTATGTTTCAGATGTTATCCCCTTTCCCTCCCCCCTGGAACCCCTTGTCCCATTCTGCCTCCTCCTATTTCTATGAGAGTAATCCCCCCCATCTACCAACTCCTCCCTCCCCACCTTCAAATTTCCCCTCACTCGGGCATCCAGCCTTCACAGGACCAAGGACCTCTTCTCGCACTGATTCTTCACAAGGCCATCCTCCCCTACATATACAGCTGGGGCCATGGGTCCCTCCATGTGTGTTCCCAGGCTAGATGTTTTGACCCTGGCAGCTCTGGTTGTTTGGTACTGTAGCTCTCCCCTTGGGGCTGCAAGCTCTTTCAGCTCCTTCAGTCTTCTCTCTAACTCTGCCATTGTGGACCAACATCAAGAAGCACCACTGCTTCTGCAATTGCTTTGACACAAGAAGTTAAGACAGATACTTTTGTTAATCATTTAGGAAAAAATGTTACTAATATGTTGAATATACAAGAAGATTTAGATAGGCATTTGGAAGAATGGTTTGATGCTCTTTATTCAATTCAAATTATTGGAAGGAGATTCAGAATTTAAGGGTAAGGAGCCATCTCGAGTGTCATGCCAAATACCATTGGATTCGTGTTAGTTCTAAAATTTACAGTGGTAATCATTATAATTAGGAAAAAATTTAAAGACATTTGTAGTGTATATGCATGATTCTAACATCTCTCTGGGCGTTTTAACTTTGAATAGTGAATTATGAATTTAAAGAATGCTGGTCTGCTGAGCATTGATGTAGCAGATACTACTGATAAAATTACCCATGACCTGAGGTCAGTATTTCTATTTTGGTCAAGCTTCAAGAATCGCATACATAGCTTGATCATGCTAGCAATTTTTGTTCTGGGAATACTTTTATTCCTGCCTATCATGTTAAAGCTTGTATTTAACAACATCAACATGTTGGCAGCCAAAGTACATGGCTTGGAACTGAAAATGGACCCCCAGACAGAGTTATTAATTTAACAGGCTGGCAATCCAAGGACTGGTAAGATTCTGCACAGAGCCTTACCAACCTAAGACAGAAGTGCATTGCTTTTGATAATTTATATTCCATAATGAATAAGGAAGGCATTCTTGGCAGAATGACCTAAGACAGGCTCAGTCTTGGTTATAAAATAAAAAAGGGGGACAGATGGAGAGCTTTTGGGGCTGCTTGTCAAGAATCTGACAAGGGCCAAGGACAAGGAAATGGGCTTCTTGGCAGGAATATGACTCTTTGTTTACTCCCCTTCTATTTTGAAATAAATATTACAATTTGAACAGAAAAGTGAAATTAGGAGAAAACTGTCAAGACAGCATTGCTTTAGAAAATAGGAAGTAACAGAAAAAGTAACCTGGTTTCAATAGTAAATGACTTTGTACAAACGTAATACTAATTGTTACTTTCTTGTATATTAAGATTTTTGGAGAAAAAAATGAGTGCCTCAATTATTTACACAATCAGTGTTAAACCATGAAAATATTTTTTTCATTTCTTCTATAAAGGAAATTATGAGAACTTTTAACCATTATGCTTCAGATGTGATGTTATTTGATCAAATCTGCCCCTTTCCTACAATTCCTCTATTTCCCCATACAACTCCTAACTCCCAACTCCACATGCTCTGTGTCCACACAGTAGCCTGAGTCCACTTGATGCTATCTGTATATGCATGTATGTAGAATAGTCTACTGTAGCATGAGCAGCTTCTCAGGAGATACCTCTCGGCAAAAAAAGCAATTCATCCTCCAAAGGAGCCATCAACAGCAAATAATTCCTCGTCCAGGAATAGGACTTCGTAAGTAACTTCTTCATAAATACTGGAATTTTGTCTGACTTTTAATCAGGCACAGGTTTGATCCATGCAGTAGCAGCCACTGGGAATCCCTTTGTGCAACCTCCCTGTTGTGTTTAGTACATTCTATTTCACAGCAAATGCTCAGTACCTCCTGCTCTTATAATCTTTCCATCATTTCTTCTGCAATAGTTCCTGGGGAGAAGAGGAGATGTGATATAGACATCCCATTTATAGGTAGCATTTCACTGTTTCTTTCTCTCTGCACCTTGACCAGTTGATAGTCTGTTAATCACCATCGGATACTGCAAATACAGTCTTCTCTGATGAAGACTGATATATTAATATATGAATATAAAGAAGAGAACTTGAGGGTAGACTAGTGAGATGACTGTGGTTAAGAACTCTGAATGTTTTCTCAGAGGACCAAGATTTGATTCTTTGTATCTCCATAGTGGCTCACAACCATTTTTAACTCTAGTTCCAAGGGAGCACAAGCATTTGGGTACATTTATGGTACACAGACATATATTCAGGCAAAACATGCATGCACAAATAATAAAATTATAAAAATGAACTTAGGAAGTGGTTTGTTATTATTGTTCATTTAACAGAACTATAGTAATAGATTCTTTCTTAAGGCCTATGACCTGGAAACTAAGCTTTTTGGGGGCTCAGTTAAAAGGTACTAGGAATGAGCTCTTTTTTGTGACACAGTCCTTAAATCTATTCAGAAAGTGGTTGGTTATTGGATTGAGCACAAGGTCCCCAATGGAGGACTTAGAAAAAGAACTGAAGGAGTTGAAGGGGTTTACAACCCCATAGGAAGAACAACAATATCAACCGACCAGAAACCCCAGAGCTCCCAGGGACTAAACCACCAACCAAGGAGTACACATGGAGGAACCCATGACTCTAACCACATATGTAGCAGAGGATGGCCTTGTCAGGCATCAGTGGGAAGCGAGGTCTTGGTCCTGTGAAGGCTCCATGCCCCCATGTAGAGGAATTTGAGGGTGAGGAGGTAGGAGTGGGTAGATAGGTAAGGAACACACTCAGTGAACCAGGGGATGGGGGGATGGGATAGGGTGTTTTGGAGGGTCTGGAAAAAGGAATAACATTTGAAATATAAATAAAGTATCTAATATCTTTATATCTATATTTATCTATATCTGTACACACACACACACACATACATATATATCTTCATTTATATATTTTAAAATATACATGAAGAAAATATCTAATATCTTTATATCTATATGTATCTATATCTGTACACACACACACATATATAACATATATATATATATATTTTTTTCTTCATTTATATATTTTTAAAAAAGAAAGTGGTTGGTTACTCCCATAACAATAATATCTGTATTGTACAAGTAGGGGTAGGTCCATAGCAGATGTATTTATCTATGTTCTATAACTCATGATATAGTATCTTCAGCAATAGGGTCTTATCATTAATCTGTGATGAGTAACATAGAGCAATATAATATCTTGTAATGTTTGAGGAGAAACTATGAGGCTTCACTGACCAGAAACTAGACAAGAAGAAGCCCATATCCCACAGTGAGCTTTTATTTTGACAGTCTATAGTGTCTTGGACAGGCATTGTCCTCCCCATTGTAGGGTATCTTAGGGTTTTACTGTTGTGAACAGACACCATGAAGAAAGCAAGTCTTATAAGGACAACATTTAATTGAGGCTGGCTTACAGTTTCAAAGATTCAATGCATATTCATCAAGGTGTAGTATGGCAGCATCCAGGCAGGCATGGTGAAGGAGGAGCTGAGAGTTCTACACCTTCATCTGAAGGCCACTAGGAGACAACTGACAGCTATGGTGCAGGTCTTTAAGCCCATGCCCAGAGTGACACACCTACTCCATCATGGCCACACCTGCAAATAGTGTCACTCACTGGAACAAGCATATTCAAACTACCACTCTCTTCATGGTGCAAAGCATCAACTTCTTTGCATGACCTCTTCATGCCTGGGCTGTCAACTGCAACTGAGGCTCCACCAATGACATTCCTTGGCTTCTCACAGTACCAAGCCTCAGTTGCTCTCCATGACTCCTTCATGCCTTCAAAACCAGTACCACCTGTGTGACTCTTACATATCACTAAGTACAGCTGTGGCAGGAGGTACAACCTTGACTATCTCTGGAACATAGCTTCTTTGTGCTCTCAAAAAATACTTCCCAGAAGACTTCACCCCAGTGATGCTGGTCTCTTTTCTAATCACCACTAATTTCTTAGCTCCAGCTGACCAGCATCATTGTCCCAGTAGTTCCTTCTCTTCTTGACTCTAAAGCCAGAGCCACATGGCTGAAGCTGGAGAGCTCTGCTGCTTGCTGAGGCTGGAACATACCACTCTCCTTGTTTTATTACCAGCTTTCTGTTTACCAACTCCCTCCATGCCTAAGCTTGGCTGTCCTGTAATTTGCTCTGTAGACTGATCTTGAACTCAGAGATCTGCATGGCTGTGTCTCCCGGGATTAAAAGTTTGTACCATGACACCTGGATTTAAGCTTTTCTTCACCTAGAACTTGCTTTGTCCCAGTCTGGCCTTGAACTCAGAGATCTGCTTGACCTTGTCTCCTGGGATTAAAGTTGTGTACCACCATGCCTGGACCTAACTTTAGCTGGGTGGGATATTGCCCCTAAATCCCACTCCCTTAATCTGATATGTTCTAGAACATAAGATTCAGCTCTACTCTACTTCATGGTGCCCCTTTAATACTTGAACCATATATTTTGCATTTTTCCTTTCTCAACTTTCTCCTTTTCATTAAAATATTCTTCATAACACAATAACCACACAACAGAATTTATATCAGGCTGTTTTGAGACTTCCATTTTCAAAGCAATTAATCTAAAATCTCTTTACCCTAGCTTCAGGAGTCTCTTCGGACAAAAGCAAAAAGCAGCCACATTCTTCATCAAAATACCACAAAACAGTCTCTATGCCACATACTGAAATTCTTCTCCACTGAAACTCCTGGGTCAGGTCTGCACAGTTCAAATCACTCACATCAACAAAGTCTTCCATAATCCTACTAGAATAGCCCATTAAGTCCCACTTAAAGCATTCCATTGCTTTCCACATCCAAAGTCCACAAATCCACTTTCTTCTCCAACAAGACCACACCTACTCCAACAAGGCCACACCCTCAAATATTGCCATTCCCTAGGCCAAGCATATTCAGATGACAACATATGGTCACCCCACTTAATTTCCTTTTATGTGTGGATTTGTACATATTTTAGGAAATTTCTAAAGCAGTTGGTTTCCAAATAGCATTTTTTTAAAAACAGGACAAGGCAGTTTAATGTAAGTAGTATAAATGCAAAATGGGGAAGGAATCAAACATTAAAGTATTTCTTGCAATCACTGAAAGGCGAACACAAGTCAATTTTCTAGCTTATAGATCATTTCCATTCTAGGATTGAAGTGGGGTAGGCTTGGAGATAGTAAAGTGGTTGGTAACAGATTTAACTATTTTATTAGAAATATAAACTGAAATGCATATGAACATTCTAAATGAGACATACATAAAAGATTCAAATTTAACAACCACAAATAAAAGAGAACATGTGACATTTGTTTTTTGAGTCTCTGTTATATCAGTCAGGGTGATTATTTTTAGTTTTATTTATCTGTGAAATAAAATTTTTTCTTTTTTAACTGCTGAGTAATATTCCATTGTGTTCATGTAAAATGCTTTTATTATCTACTCTTCCCTTGATACCAATCTAGGCTAATTCCATTTTCTCACTACTGTGAATAGAGCAGCAATGAAAAATGGATGAGAGTATAGCTAGGTGATGAGATATATATTATGTACATATACACATATGATATATATCATGTAAGGAGATATATACTTTCCCCACATATGTGCAATACTCATTATATTTTTATCTTAACTATTTTGACTAGGGTAAGATAAAAATCTCAAATTTTAATTAACATTTCTTTGGTGGCTCCTCTCAAATTTTAATTTACATTTTTTGGTTGCTCAGGTTGTGTAATATTTTACAAATCAGTTTTTGAGAATATCATACAATGTATTTGGATTATTTTCCTCTCTCCCAACATGTCTCCCAGATCTATTGACTCTTCCCTAGCTATCTAATCCTGTGTCTTATATTTCAAAAAACCCATGGAGTACAGTTTGTGTTGATCTGGAATATGTGGTCTTTAGTACCTCATGATCTACCATCAGAGCCCACACTCTTAAAGAAAATGGACCATTCTTCTCCCAGCAGTTATCCATAACCAATAGCTCCCTAACTAGGGGAGGAACTTTAGTTTTATGCTCCCCCCCATCCATGTTGGGTTTTTGTTTTCTCACTTAAGCTTGAGTCTCATGACAAGATAAAGCACCTGGAGGCTCCAGTTCATACAGTTTGCAGGGCTCTGAAACTCTGCTCACTTGCAAGTTCCAGTAGGTTCTCTATGGTGATCTGAAGAGTCCCAGAGAAAGGGAGATGGACCAAGAGGAGGTGGATGCCCCTAGCAAGCAACTCTGAGATTTGGGTAAATTTGCATCTGTGCTACATGTAGTGGCTACAGGGTCTCTGGTAGTGAGTGTTCTAGGATTAATTGAAGAATTTAAAAGTATTTCTCACTCATTTGTATTTCATCTTTTAAGAAATCTCTGTTTAGTTTTTTTTCTCCATTTTTAAGGAGTGGAAGAAAAAAATGCAGTGTCATCATCAGGTGTCCCAGGCATCTCGAGCTTAATGTGAAGTGTCTCCAACAGCATACATATCACCTAATGTTAATTATATGTATGTTATTGATGTGTGTTATCAATGTGTTATGTGCTAATTACATGTAGCATATGTATCACCCTCGATTTTTGTTTATTAATATATATTTATTGAGATAGGCTTTTACTGTGTACAGTGACTGGCTGGTAACTCCATATGTACATAAAGTTGGTCTGCAATCTGCAGAGATCCACCAGCTTTTGTCTCCTTAATACTGGAATTAAAGTGGAACCACTCTTGCTGGTATCTCACCCTAGATTATTTAAATAACATATCTGGTGGTTTGAATAGAGACTCTCCCCATAGACATGTGTTTGAATGCTTGACCCATGGATGTGACACTATTAGGTGGTGTGGACTTGTTGGAGGAAGTTCATCATTGTAGAGACAGGCTTTGAGGTCTCATATAAGCTTAAGCTATGCCCAGTGACACAGTCTCCTTCTGCTACCTCTGGATCAAAATGCAAAACTCTCAGCTCCTTCTCCAGCATTGGGTCTGCCTGGATACTGGCATTCTTCCCACCATGATGATAACAGACTAATCCTCTGAAACTACAAGCCAGCTCCAATTATATGTTTTATTTTATAAGAGTTGCTTTGGTCATGGTGCTTCTTCACAGCAATAAAATCCAAACTAAGACAGCCCCAAAATAACTTATAATACAAAATATGAAGCAAATAATTTTATATTATATTTTGGTGAAAAAATAAATGGAAGTAATCTATACAGAGTCATTAAAGGTATAGTTTTTTCCAGATACTTCCACTCCATTTTTTAATCTGCAGCTGTGCAACCCACAGGCATGGTGGACAAACAACATATACAAGCAGTAAGGGAAAGGCCCTCTTTTCATAGTAGTGATCATCACTCCTGCAGCTGGCTTTTGGTTGATGTGGCTCATTGGATCGGGTCTATCCTGCCCTCAGTGAGAAAAGGAGCATGCTATGATCTCAAGGGGCTTCTCATGGATGGTACCCCAAGGACCTCCAAATGCTTCTGTGAGGGGGAGGATGGCAGCCCTGGTAGTTCTTTTTTCTTGTTTGGTTATTCTTGAAGCAGCAAAGGGGGAAGAGTGTGAACGGGTAAGATTTGGTCTTATGAGATATTTAGGGTTGCTGTGTAATAATAAAACATTTACCTTCTAAATCTAAGTCACTTTGCTACTGTAGGAGACCTGCCTGGGTCCTTTGAGGCCAGAAACTGCAGGCTCCGGCATTTGCCACCTCATTATAGAACCCCAGGTGATAAGTAAAAGGATTTCTTGCTAGTGCTCTTTTCTTTGGCACATCAGGCAGAAGCCTCTCTGGCTAATCTGTTTGACTCTTTGTGAATCGGAGAGGAAGGAAAAGAAAAGAATTAAGATAGTTTATACAGGCAAATATGCACAGATACATATACATTCGAACATTCATATACCCACACTCTCACTGGGCCTGACCATCTGTCACAAACAATTCCACAAATATTCATGCACGCTTACACATATATCTACACAAAAACATATATTCAAATTGGATGGATGGAGGGAGGGATAGATGAATGGAAGTATAAATGGGGCAAAGCTCCCCTAGTCAAACCATTCAACCAACAACTTTCTCTTCTTATCTGGTCTTTTGTACCTTGTTTGACAAAAAAGTTCTTTAGACAATTTCCTCAGAGATATAGTGCTACATAAAATGGGAGTTACAGAATGATGTTGATATTAACTTCCAAGCAGTGTTTCATTATAATATACTCATTGTAAGTTAAAAGCAACAGTTTTTACATGGCCATACCTTATCATAGTACACAGCTGTGACTTTATCCTTGGGCCAAAACATTTTTCCTTGAACACAAAACTGTCCCAAGTCTATTTCTGTTTTTAGTGTGACTATAAAAGCTAATGAGTATTTCTTGTTACGCAGCCATTACTTGCCATTCTGAGGAGTGGGCATATTCTATTCTTGATTCTAAATATATTGCTTTTTTTCTAGCAACTAAGATCATCTATAAAAATTTTCTTCCTAAAATTATTTTTATCGTATCAGGAATTCTAAAGAATTATTATCTATTTGTCTATATGGCATCACTACAAGATCATACAGCAGATCTGCAGAAATCTGCTCAAAACAGTGGGTCAGTACCTAGTGAGTATTATAAATATTTAATTATAACAGGAAAAGAATATTAATAGCAGGAAGCTTTCCTGAAATGAATTTCTCTACTGGAGCAAATCTGTGGTAGATTTTAATCAAAGGCGGTCCCATCTCAAAAAGATCACCTCTAGTTTTTAGCTTCTCCTTGTTGGCTCCTGACAGCCCTCTGCCCAGAGCTTCAGCCAAGTGCATCCCTACTCTACTCCTGGTTTTGGTGTGGGAGGGTGTTTGCTCTTTTTTTCAACCGTGGTCCATGCCTCCCTATTCCAAGTGCAAGGAAGGATCACATTGGGCAGAGCTGTCATTTTGCCAATATGCAGAGCTGTGAGTTCTTGTGGTGGTAGGGAAGGGCGGTGCACACTCTGTTCTGGAGTATCTGTGTGGGATGGAGAAAGAAAAGGAGGTGGGCTCCTGGTCAACACCTGTCTCCCATCCCCCAGACCTGCTGCTGCATACATCTCTACAGCTCATGTTCCTCCCCCTTTTCTCTGTTCCTACAATGCAGACATGCTGTGTGTGGTGCTTGCTCTCCTGCTTGGGATGTGTGGTATTGCCTCACCCCCTTTCTTGACAGTGTGCCCCCTGCTGGCTAAATGCAGGTGTCCTGCTCTCCTCATGACCAGGAGAGTCTATGTCTTGTAAGATTGATCTCTCTCTTAGGGGTGGCCTTTTGGGGAATGGTGGTCCATTGCCGCCTGAGGATCTAAGTCATTTGCCACTGGTTTTGGGCCTGCATGGCACTGCAGGCGTAGTGGGGCTGCTCCAGGAGTGTGGACAATGTGAGTCCTGCTGATTTACCTTGCATGCCCATTGACCACCTGAGTGGTCTCCCGGTTCTGTATGAGGTGTCTTCCGGGGCTCCTTCCTGTCACCCCTACAATAACTGGCCCTAGTTCCCTTTTTCTGCTGTCATTCCCCCACCCACTCCCACTGCCTTCTCTCCCAGACTGGCTGACCTGTGGCCAGGTTTCCTAAACCCCCATTCATGAGTGGCCAGGCAAGAAAAGGCCCAGGCAGTCACCACTGTCTGGGAGCTCCTCACAGACGGGAGAGCAGTTTGGAGGGCAACCTGGCCCTGCAACTGCAACAACATTTGTATGGTCTTTGGGGGGTGCATGTGAGGGAAAGTGCCGTATGAGGGAAGGATAGACTGGCGGTTGTCATCCACTGGTGGTGGGTCATTTGGCCAGGTTGTGTTGTGGGTGTAGGGTGGTGCTACTCTGTCCTCCACTTCCTCTGGTAAGTCTTTGTGGAGACTGCTATCCACCGAGGTGGGCGCCTGGGCAGTGAGATAAATCCACACATAAGTCATGATGTGGCAGTTGGGGCTCCAGTCAATGTCTTACCCCTCTCCCAGAGGTCCAGCCTTCCTTTGAGGGCTCAGCTCAGCCCCCCCTCATCCGCTTGGCAGGTAAAGTCACTTGTCGACCTTCCCTTCTCCTTTTCCATCTCTCACACAGCATGGGCCAAGGTCATGGTTCCACTCTCCTCTGCTTTTGTCAGGTCTGGCTGCCATCCAGTCTCCCTCCATTGCCAACCACTGTAGCCACCAGTGGCCACGGACGAACTGGGTTCACCTGGGGCTTGTGGGGCCGCCACCACTCAGTGCCCTCACCGCGGCCGGGAGAAACGCCAGAGAAGGTAGCCAGTCAGCAGGGCTCTGAGCTGCACCATCTGCACTGTGCTGCATCCCATGCTCCCTCAGTCGTGGTACCAGCCTTACACCTTGCCTCCAAAATGGCTCCCTAGTTTGTTTTTTTAATGTTAGTTCTTCCTTTCCATACTCTCTCATCTATCTTATCCTCCTACCACAACCCTATTTAATCTTCCCTGTTGCCCTTTCTCCCTTAATACTATCATGTATTCTACCCTTATTCTTTTGAAGTGCCCCTTATTGACACATTTTTGTCTTCTTGATTTCTATGTGTATTCTTATTTTATATATAACTAAAGATTCAAAGCTACCATACACATATGAGAGAGAACATGTTACATTTGTCTTTCTAAGTTTGGTTACCTCGCACATAAAGATTATTTTCAACTTTATACATTTACCTGCCAGTTTTATAATTTCAGTTTTCTTGTAGCTAAGTAATATTATGTATATGTACCACAGTTTCATTATGCATTTATCAGTTCATAAACAATATGTAGATTATTTCCATTTCCTAGCTATTATGAATAGCACAGAAATGAACATAGATAAGCAATGATCTATGTAGTAGGATATAGAATCTCTGTAGTAGGATATAGGATAGAGTAGGATACAGATAGGGATATGCCCAGGAGTACTGTTGCTAGATTATATTATAGCTACGTTTAAAGATTTCTGAGGAATCTCCACACTGATGGCCATAGGTGCTGTACCAGTTTTTACTTCCACTAAGAAAAATTATTTCCTTTTCCTCTCATTCATTGCAGTATTTATTCCCAATTTTAATTTTAGCTATCTTGATTAAAATATGATGAAATATCAAAGTAGTTTTAAGATGCATTTCCATGATATCAAAGAATGTTAACATTAAAAAAATTTTTTTAGTCATTTGTGTTTTATTTCTCTTTTTGAGAACTATGTTTAGTGCAATGTACCAGGTTTTAATTGCATTTTTTATTTTCTTTGTACTTAGATTTTTGAGCTCTTTGCATACTCCATAAATGAATCATCTGTCAGATATACATATGAATATATACATATACATATACATATACATATATGTGTGTATACACACACATATGAAAAAGTTATTTTTTTAATTTATAGGTTAGCTCGCCACTTGAATACTGATGTCTTTTCCTGTACAGAAGCTTTTTAGTTTCATGGTATGCCATATGTCAATTGATAGCTTTAATTACTGTACTACTTGTGTCTTTTTAGAAAATCACTTTCTGTGCCTATGAGTTGAAATGTATTGCCTACTTTCTACTCTAACTGAACCAGGATATCAGGTATTATGTTGATGTCTTCAATTCATTTCGAGTTGAGTTTTATACAGGTTGAGACATGAGGATCTAGTTTCACTCTTCTACATGTATCTATATTAAGTTTGAGCTGCAGCATTTTTTCAAGATTAAGTGTTCTCGTCCACGTGTATTTTGGGCCTTTTTCTGAAAAAAAAAAAAAAAGATATTTATAGAAGTGTAGGTTTATATTTGGGTCTTCAGTTAATGGAATTGATTTCTTTAATCAGTGTGCTTGTTTTTGTTCCAGTGTTATGCTGTTTTTATTACTATAACTCTAAAATATAACTTGAGATAATTAATGATACTTCCATCAGGGTTCTGGTTGTAAGCTTTAGACTTTAACAGCTACACCATCTCTCTAGCTCCACCATTCAGTGTTTTTATTACTAAGCATGGTCATGGATATCTTGGATATTTTGTATTTCCATATCTATTTTAAAATTATTCTTTCAGTTTCTTGAAATAATTACATTGGAAGTTTTTGGGGGAATTCTATTGTTTTTGGTATTATGGCTATTTCACCAATAATACCAATCCCTGATCATGGGAAGCTTTTCTGTCCTTTGGTATCCTCTTCATCTCTTTTCTTCAGTATTCTTCTGTTTTTGTTAGTGGTCAGTGGTTTTGTTTGTTTGCTTGAGGTAGTGTCTCTCTAAGTAGCTGTGACTCTCCTGAAACTCATGTAGATTAGGCTGCTCTTGACCTCACAGAGATCTACATGCCTCAGTCTCCCAAGTGCTGGGACTAAAGGCATGCATCATTATGCCAGGCTTTCTTCAGTAACTTAGCTTTTATTTTACAAATAAATATTTCACTCCTTGCTTAGATCTGTTCCAAGACCTTTTTAAAGGCTATTGTGAATGAGATTATGTAAATGTACATGTTGCCTTTATTTCCTCAGATGAAGTGATGAATTGAATGAATGAATGAGTGAATATATGGCTTTGGCTTAGTCCGGAGAGTTTTCTTCTAAGAATCCTTAGGCCTAGGCCTGGAAGCTTCTAGTCTCCATACAATCGAATCTTCAGCAAGCCCTAACCTTGAAGGCTTCAGCTTCCAGCCTTTGTCTCCTAATTTAGGCCTAGAATGTTTCAGCTTCTGGGACTTACAGATAAATAAATATACTTTTTCATGCTCTTTCTGAACTCTGGCTGAGTGGTTCAACTCAGCTGTTCTGGCTCAAATTTCTCTCCAAGCTGACTGATTAAAATTGGCTTCTCTCAGATTCTCACCAAACAGTTTTGCTTGGAAAGACTACCTCTGAACTCCATGAGCTGACCTGCTCTCCTCTGAACTGAACTGAGTGCAACTTTACTCACCTAACTTCAGCAAGTGAACTGCTCAGAACTAAACTGAAATCAGTTCCCCCTCTCTCCCATTGTTCTATGAGGAACCCCACTTTCCTGTCTGTGCTCATGGGAGTTCTGCATATTGTTATCTCTTACTCATTCTGTCAAAATTTTCTCTGATTTGGTACATTTTCTGCCTCTTAATTAGATGTCATTGTTTGGGATTAAATGTGTATATTAAAGGTGTCTCTTTATTCCAACCAGAGGGATCAAGGTGTATACTAAGGGCATGTCTGTATTCCAGCTGGATGTGATCTCATGCCAGAGCATCCATGTTGTTAGATTGAAATTCCTCTACAGGATTGTTTGCTTGATTGATATTTTTTTGGTAAATTTGTAAATGGTATAAAGGAAATTTTATAGATGTGGGATTTTAAATTACTATTTTTCTCTCCTTGGCTCTTATGGGTCTTTAAATTATTTATTTCATTTTGATTAAATTTGATAGTATGCATCTCAATATTTATCCATCTTTTGGATTTTACAGTTCAATGGAATATAAAAATTGTAAGTGTCTTTATGATTCTCTGAAACCTTCTTTACTAGGTTGATTAATGTTAGTGATCTGGGGCTGAGGAATCAGCCAGTGTGTGTTATAAAATCTCCTTTCTCACCTCTAAAGTTATTACTTTAGGTACTCTTTCTCCTCCTTTCTGTTCATTTGGCTAAAGCTTTGTCATTTAATTTCTGTTTTCATTTGATCAGTTCATCACTTCTACTGTTTGGGGGTGTTTATTTTTGTTTTTCAAAGGCATTCAGGTATGCCACTAAGTCATTACATTGTTAATTTGAGAGCTCTCTAGTCATCTTATGTTGGCAATTAGCACTGTAATCACTGTTCTTATGGCTCCTTTCATTGTGTTTCAAAGGTTTTGTTACATTGTATTTTTCTTTCCAATCAATTATAGAAATTCTTAAATTTCTTCCCTCATTTCTTTTTTAACCCAATTATCAGTCAATGAGGTATTGTTTTTAGTCTTCCTATGTTTGTGTGTTTTTCATTGCTTCTATTCATATTAATATTCAGATTTATTCCATTTTGTCTGAATAAAAGCCAGGATGTCTTTTCAGCTTTCCTATGTTGCTTGAAAAAAAATTTTTGACAAAATTCCTTGCTTTATGACATAATATGGTCAATTCTAAAGAAAGATCTTTTAATTGATGTGTGTTATTTTAAAAATATATTTACTTTTTATTGGCACTGATGACAAATTAGTTAGTGCTTTTTAAACTACGTACTACTGTTCTTTTCTAAAGTAACATACTACTAACATACTGCTATAATGCTATACTGCATACCACTCCTCAATCTCCATCAGAGAAGCTTTTTCTTGAGATATATGGAAATTAACACAGAGACCCAAAAGTAAACAATATATAGAGAGAAGCTTTGAAAGCACTCATTCTTAGATGGAATGTCTTCATCAAATCCCGACTTCAAGGTTCAAGGTTGAAAGGATGTCAGTTATTTCCATTTGATTTATGATGTCATTGAATTCCAACATTTCTCTGTTAAATGTTTTCTATAGTTATTATGTATATTGGTGAGAGTATAGCAATGAAGTTGCAAGTCAATAGTTTTGCTAATGTGTGGTTTTATATCTAACTAATGCACTTATTTTTATGAAATTAGATGCAATTTTGTTTGGTACATTATATTCTTTGGTGTATTATATTCCATAATCCACTCTTGATGGATTATTCCTTTAATATCAATGAAGTTATCCTCCTTATCTCATTTTACTAGTTTTGGTTTGAACAATATTTGTTAATGATGAACTGTCTCCCTCTGCTTTCTCAGTTCCATTTGTTCAGCTACATCTGTATTTCCATATGTGCTGCTTATATTTTCCAAGGTGGGTCATCTACGAAGAGGAAATGATTGATTAAAGGAAATTAAAAGAAGGTCTTTACCAGATTGCCTTGTAGGCAGAGTCTGTGGGGACATCTTTTTTGTTAGTTGATGTGGAAAGGTCCAGGCTACTATGAGTGGTGCCACCACTGGATATCTGGTCCTCTGTTGTGTAAGAAAACAAACCGAGCAAACAGGGTAGGCAAACCAGTAAGCTGCATTTCTCACGGTCTCTCCTTCAGTTTTTAAACCTTGCTTGGGCTACTGCTCTGACTTCTCTTCCTGCTTGTCTGTAATCTATGTGATAGGGGAAAAACAGCATCTTAAGAGTCACATTAGAATAGGAATTTGTTCCAGTTTTATGGAATATTTCTGTGGGAGACCTCAATAGGATGTTTGTGAGAATTATAGACATGTATAGAACACTGGTTTGGAAAAGCCATTGAGTGTTCAAAGTTGAAAGGTCTGTTCTCTAGAAGCTTGGATGATAAATGCATATAGAAAGATGTAGGTGATAAAGGCTTGGCTTGAGAAGTTTCAAAAAGAAGAAAAGACTATGAATGCTGTTTGTGTGACTTATTTGAATTGAGAATCTGTAGTTTAACTCATAGCCCATATGAACTTCAAGAATAAGGAAGACCAAAGTATGGATTCTTCAGTCTTACTTAGAAGGGGGAGCAAAATAGTCACAGGAGGTAGAAGGAGGGAGGGACCTGTGAGAGAAAGGGAGGGGTAGGGAAATGGGTGCAGGATCAGGTGTGGGAGGAGACTGGGGAGAAGTACAGAGTGTTAGGAAATTGAACAGAGGTGTGTAGCAGTGGGAGATGGGGAATTGGGGGTAGCCACTAGAAGGTCACAGATGCCAGAAAATCAAGAGGCTTCCAGGACCCAATGGGAATGACATTAGCTGAAATACGCAACAAAGGGGAGAGAGAACCCACAGAGACCATATCCAGAAATTAGGCATGGCCCCTGGTTGAGGGACGGGGCCACTCACCCATCTCAAAAATATTAACCCAGAATTGCTCCTGTCTAAAGTAAATTCAGGGACAAAGATTGGAGCAGAGACTGAAGTAAGACCATCAAGAGACTGCCCCACCTAGGGATCCATCCCATATGCAGACACCAAACCCAGACACTATTGCTGATGCCAAGAAACACTTGCTGAGAGGAGCCTAGTATGGCTGTCCCCTGACAGACTCTGCAAGAGCCTGATCAATACAGATGTGGATGCTTGCAGCCAACCATTGGACTCAGTGTGAGGACTCCAATGAAGTAGTTAGAGGAAGGACTGAAGCAGCTGAAGGGGTTTGCAACTGCAAAGAAAGAACAATGATATCAACCAACCAGACTCAACAGAGCTCCCAGGGACTAAACCACCAACCAAAGAATATACATGGAGGGACCTATGACTACAGCTATTTATGTAGCAGAGAATTGCCATATCTGGCATCAGTGGGAGGAGAGGTCCTTGGTCCTGTGGAGACTCTATTCCCCAACAGAGGAGAGGCTGTAGTGGGTGTGTAGGTGGTTGAGGGTGTTCCCTCATAGAAGCAGGTGGGAGGAGGGGGAATGGGATAGGGACTTTGCCAAGGGGAAACCAGGTAGGACAATAACATCTGAAATGAAAATAAATAAAATAACCAATTAAAAAAATGAGAGAATCTTTAGTTTTTAGTTGACTAATGTTGAAGTAATAGCTATGATTAACAAAAGGACAGTATCAATAAAGTGAAACCTCAGCTTTACTGGGTTGATTGATGCTCTGGGGATGAGAAATCAGTTATAATTCATAACAGACCACCATTTCTGACATGAATTTTCCTTGGAGTCCATACACAGAAGCTGTGGTCCAATGCGGGACATGGCAAGGCTGCATAAAAAGCTGGTAGTTGAGCTTGGTACTATTTAAGAGTCTCCCACATGGTACTGAGTTTCAAACCGTAGAGGAATCATGGAGAGCAGCATAGGCTTGCAATTCTGTGGCAAGTGTTTAGTCTCCCAGAAGACAAGACATTTGAAACCACTGATGAAGGTTCAGATTTGGTTGCAGTAGAGATTCTTCAATAGTGGAGATACAAGTAGCATAAGAGAACTGACAAGTACAGCAACAGATGTGGAGTAAGCCTACCAGAAGTGTTGTATGTGCTGAGGATGACAGAGGTAAAGAAATGAAGCTCTCAGTCTCTTTGGAGCCTAGTAGATGGAGAGTGAACTCAGATACAATTCAATGAGCTATGAAATCTGAATTACTCTGTTGTGTGTTGGTTGTGCTTTGATTTACTTGCAACTGTGAGGTGATTATTCCTTCCTGGAATAAGAAGTATGCAACTTGTTTTTTTTTTTAATTTTACGGGAGTTCACAGTCCAGAGACTTTGGACTTTTAAAGAGACATTGGGGTACTTTTATAATGGTGAACATTTAAAGACTGTGGCACTTTTAAAGTTATCCTGTGTTTTATCTTGTGACATTAACAGGACATCTTAAGGATAAACATAAAAAGGAAAGGTTAAGGTTTAATAGTACCATGATATTATTTATAGAGGAATATGAAAGATTCTGGAAATTGGGACTTGAAAAGTGTTTGAATGCTAGAAGCAGAGTTTATTTTACAGAAATTTTAGGCTGAGAAGACACTACTACTTAGAATAATGCTTATGGTAGAAGCACTGCTTATGAGTATTTAGAGGAAAACAAGTATTCTATTAAGAACCAGGCTTGAGGCCATGTGTGTGCTAGTTTGACAAAGAATAGAGCTCCTTTCTTCCCATGTACTGAAATTTATATGATGTTGAATTTAGAAGTAACAGAAAAGTAGCTATGTGACACGCGTGTAATCGTCTCGCCAGCAAGAACGCACACGGACACACACCAGGATCCTTCCGCAGCAAAACGTTTATTCCAAAACCAAAATGGAGGAAGACCCCAGGCCCGGAAAAAGCACTGTTTATATACCCTTAGAGCGGTGTGCTCACCTTTGATTGGCTGCTTACTCGTTGCGCGCCAAAACGCCATGGGATGGGCTTTGACTTTGGCGTGCTTTTACCATAGCACATGCGCAGTTTACTTGTTTACTAGGCAGAGCACCGGATGCCAGCGCCATGTTGCAATGGCGGATTTTGCCAGCGCAAGCCACGGCTTCCTACATAGCTATTGTATGTAACAAAAAAAAAACCTAATGGAAACTTTCCCTTTGATTTGGTTAGGAAGTAACCAGACTTCTCTTTCAATCAGTAATGTCTCGATCATCTTTCTACTTGAGCTAAAGATGGATTCAGCTGAAGATTTCCCTCTAATTAATATTTCTGTGAAGGAGCCAAAAGTTGTGTCTATTGAGCTTATAAACACATGGAATAAAATGCTATCATAAATATGACAAGTACTATAAGTATGATGTTTTTCATTCTTTCACAAAAAAGACCATGATTGTCCTTTATGGTGGTCTATATCCTGGTTTTGTCAATAGTAATAACTTTATAGTGCCACTTTCAGTTCCTGTGATACTTCTCAGTAAAGAAAGATGCAAAACTTTCCTATAAAAGAAAATCTGTAGAAATTTAATGGTATCAGAAATAAAAAGGGCTCTTATGGAATATCTCCAAAAGTATGCAACCATAAGATATTGTCTTTAACCCATTTATGGGTTCTCATGGCACTATTTACTACAACATGTTTTGTTTGATTCTTTCTCATTTCATATTGAGAGCCATTTGTCATGATTTAAATAATGGATTCATGTGTTGGGAGCCGCGGCAGGTGCTGGCAAAGTCCGCCATCGCTAGGTGGCGCTGTCAGCCATAATTCTTCCTAGTAAACAAATAAACTGCGCATGTGCCATGGTAAAGCCCGCCAAAGCTAAGCCCATCCCACGGCGTTTGGCGCGCTACGAGTAAGCAGCCAATGAGAGGTGATTACACCGCTCTAGGGTATAAAACAGTGCCTTTCTCCATCTTTTTCGTCTTCTACCACCATTTTGGTTTATGGGAATAAACGTGTTTCTACGGAAGGATTCTGGTGTGTGTGTGTGTGTGTGTGTGTGTGTGTGTATGTTTTTGCCGGCGAGACATCTACACGCGCGCCCCTCACATTCATGTATGTGGTGTAGCTCCCCATCAGATTTTGGCTGAATTATGTGAAAGTAGAGGAGACTTATGAGAACTTTTACAAGCTTTCTGATAGCTACTTTGCCCTAAACCACTGTTACAGTTTGCCAAGAAAATTTTAATATAAGACAGAAACACTTGGTGACACTGTCATGAGTCACAAACTTTGTAAGATGTCACAGCTAGAAGATAATGTCTTACTAAAATTATTAAGAGAACATTCAGAATAGATTTCAAGGAAGTTGTCTCCTAGCTGCTAAGACTTCTTAAAACTCATGTTATTTGACTTATCTGTTCAATTTCACATGTCAATGTAATCATTGCAGTCAAGAAAGTGAAATAAAAAAATGAATATAAAATTCTAATATGTATTCAAATGGTAGCTACATAATTATTGTACTAAAGATTAATTATTTGATGATGAAACAGTTTCTACTCAACATCAGAGACTCATTGGATCATATATATTCAAGAAATTCACTGCTCGAGTCATTATTTTGTATGTATAGAGTACATGATAAAATAGCAATTCATAAAATTTTAGATTTTTACAACATACAAAATATGGACTTTGTTGGGTATCTATTTCCTCCCTAAATGATGGAATAAGGAGCCTTACAAGTCTCAGGAATTTCAGGAAAAGTAAGAGGCTATGAAAACTCAAGAAGAAACTTACAAAAGCCAACTCTCTCTCTCTCAGGCCATATAACACATGACTCCAGTGCTGCATTCTTCACCATAAGTCATCATTAGCTATGGATTGGAAATTATGGTGATGCGATTGTTTTTGAATATCCCATGCTTATATAATTAACCTCAATAAGCTCATTAGTTTATCATGCTATATTTTATTAGAAACATTTATATGGTATTTTATATATGGCCTATATGAATGAATGGACATTTTTGTCTTTGAAGGACATTGAAGATAACAAATGAGTATATGCAGACCTTATCCTCAGTGAATTTTTAGTCTAATAGTTACTTATATTTATATACACAGATTATTTTTTATTGTTGGATAATGGCACATGCACATATAATTTGGTTTGTTAAATTTACACCCATTCCCTTTCTTACAATTCCTCCCTTATAGCCATACCATTATTCATATATTCTCTCTTTTTTTCAACAATGACCAGGTCTACCTAGTGCTGTTTGTCTGTGTGTAAGACTGGACTATTGGTTGTCTCCCAATGGCCTTTTCCATGAAGAAAATGGACTGTATCCCAGCAACCATCAATTGCTAATATATTTCTTTAGATAGGGGTAAGATATCTTGATTTCCTTCCTACCTCAATCTAGGATTTTGTATGGCTTCATCTTATGTAAATCTTGCATCCAGTCATAGCCACAATTAGTTTCTCTATACAACTGTACTGTTGTGTCTGGAAAACATGTTGCATTGTAGTCATTCTTTGCCTCTAGGTCTTAGGATCATTCAAATCATCCTCAAGCCTTTGGTAGGAATGGCTTCATAGAAATGTTCCACTTATGGATGAGCAGTGCACAATATCTTATTCTCTACGTGAGAACCAGTTGTTGGTCCCTGTGTTAATATGCATCTAGTGCAACTAGAATATTCTCTGATGGTTACTGAGAAATGTAGTAATCTATGGACATTAAAAGTATTCCTTAAGGATTGAGAGATGCACTAATCTATCGGTATATATGTCTTTAAGAGTTAGTTTAATATAACAGCATAATAGTAGTAGGTCATCCACTAGGGCTATGACTTACCTAGTCTTACTAAGTTCTTATCCCTTTAATGGTGTAAATATTATCTTAGAGAGTGAACCTTCAATCAAATCATAAAGTGGTTGGATACCCAAATAACATTAATACTACAATTGTAGCAGTGGAAATATCTAGCCTGAAGTTGTTGTAGCTCCTAAGGTTCATGACAGGGGTGGGGTGGGGTGGGGGAGAGTGATAATTACTTTCTCTCTTGGCAATGTACACAACATTTTTCTGAACTATGAAAGCAAACCAGTAGGGATAAGCTTTTAGGTCAATACCAGCTTGATCTCTCCATGTGATATAATTCAAGAATGTTATATCTTCATAGGCACATAATATCAAAATCTTGAAGCTATCTAAGAGAAATGGCAATAGTTCATAGTATTTGGGGGTTTACGAGACTCTACCAACCAATAATCCTAAAGAAATAATCTATTTCTGGTACACAGCTTTATATTTTATTGCTAATTACCTTATCTTGTCATTGGTCCCTGTTATAAAGTAACTCAATTTAAATTATTTTAAATAAATGAATTTGTATATAGTCTAGGAAGGTACTACAATAGTAGATTTCCATATGACTTTAAAAAAAAAAAACCTAAAGTGCTATTTATCCTCTATTCACACTGTCCTCTAGCCTGTCCTCCCATCCTCCACTTGACTTCATTCTTTTGCTTCATTATCTTCCTCCCACTTCATACCACTTTTGTTTTTATCTTCCCTCTCCTAATAACTAAACATTTTTAATTGCTTACAAAACACCACATTTTAGGCTGGTAACTTATGAGAAACGCTAAACCTCCCACTGAACTTCAGAACTGTTAAGTGTTAACAATATTCTCAGATGATTCATGTGCAAGTAAAATTTTTAAAACTGATGATTAAATGCTTCCTATAACTGGCATTTAGTCATTAAGAAAGGTCAATGAAGTTAGTGGCTCATGGAAAAACAGAAATGAAAACCAAGAATAAAAATTTGGAAATGTTATAGAACACACATAATTTTGTTATATTTATATGTGATCAGTCAGCTCAAATTCTGCCTAAATTTATTTAATTTTTACACACTAAATTTGTTTTTATGGTATTTTACAAAATATACTTCTGTAGCTGATTAGATATTGTAAAGAGGCATCAGAGATATTTTGTGAGAAACCAGACTAAATAATTTGATCATGTGATACCTAAACTGTCTGAAATTTCATTCATATAGTAACAGACTACTATTTTATTAAATATAGCTATAATTTTTATTGAGAAGTATTATTTAAAGAGTTTTAATTGATGTAAGGGAATAATTTTTAAAATTATGGAAAACTGTTGATGAAGAAGTCTGTAAAAGACTCAAATTTCCAAATTAATCTGAACTTTTAATAAGGAGTCCTATTTTCTGTGTATCATTTCATGACTACAAAGTAAAAATAGAAATTATTTTTCTCGTGTATGGAAATATTCTTATCACCAAGGTGATGTCAGTATAGTTTCCTGATTTAGTAAAAAGGACAATTCTAATAGAATAGAACTAAAATTTAAAATGTCATTGAAGTAGTACGTTATGAAAAAAAAGTTCACAGGTAAGGTTTTATGCAAAAGGTAAAATGAAGTTGTTTTATATATACCAATGATCAAAATAGGACCTATGTCATTAACAACCTCACAATTTCATATGGAATATAGACAAGAAAATTATCTCAATAAAATTCAATTGCTTTTGAAACTGCATACATATAATTATGTAAAGTTTAGATTGAAATAGTTAAGAAAAAAGGTGTCCACAAGTTTCAACATTTGGAGCTTAAAATTAATAGTTAAAGTGAATACGATTAAAGGGGCAGACAGGTAATTGTAGGCAATGGACACAGTATTGTCCAATGCTCTTGCATAGAAGGGCATTTCCACAAATTAAAAGAAAGGAAGGAAGGAAGGAAGGAAGGAAGGAAGGAAGGAAGGAAGAAAGAAAGAAAGAAAGAAAGAAAGAAAGAAAGAAAAGAGAGAGAGATATAATCCTCATGGGACGCACTAAGATGGAGAAACTGAAGATAAGACTTGGAAAATTGGCCTGATTATGAACACCTTGAAAGGCCATAATCAATCATAATTCTGAAAATTAATAAACAATAGGATAATATTGAACAAGTAAAAGAAAGTTAGTAAAATGATTGAAAAGATATTTTGAATGATATCTTCAAATATTCTTTGCAGGATCTGGAATACCACAAGATAATTTCCAGAAGAATTTGTAAAGGAGGAAAGATTATTTTTCAAAGTCCTTTGGGAAACCATATAAATGAATAAGTTGAAATTACCACCACACACACACACACACACACACACACACACACACTTATGCACACACACTAATTTTTCTCTTTATCTGATTGGATAGGTCAGTTTGGTTCAAACACCTATCACTCTCTTTCTGTCCCATGAATGCTAGAATTATAGGTATACCATACCCGGACAAGAAATCATTATTATTTGTTTTGTGGGTTTTTTTAATTGGATATTTTTTACATTTAAGATGTTATCCTCATTCTCCATTTCCCCCTACCCAGAAACCCTCTATCACACCCCCTCCTCCTGCTTCTATGACAATGTGCCCTCACCCACCCACCAACTCCTACCTCCCTGCCCTTGAATTACCCCACACTTGGGCATCTAGCCTTCATTGAACCAAGGACTTCCTATCCCACCTATGCCCTACAAGACCATCCTCCCCTACATATACAGCTGGAGCCATGGGTCCCTCCCTGTGTACTCGTAGGCTGGTGGTTTAGACCCTAAGAGTTCTGGCTGGTTGGTAGTGTTGCTTTCCCTCTGGGGCAGCACACCCTTTCAGAACTTTCAGTCTTCTCTCTAACTCTTCCATTGGGAACCCCTTGATAAGTTCTATGGTTAGCTGTGAGCATCTGCCTCTGTATAAGTCAGGCTCTGGCAGACCTCTAAGGAGACAGCTATTATCAGACTCCTGTCAGCTTTCACTTCCTGGCATCCACATCAGTGTCTGCCTTTAATGACTGCAAATAGGATGGATATTCAGGTGGAACAGTCTCCAGAAACACACCATGTGTGTTCTTTTGTGATTGGGTTGCCTCACTCAGGATGATATTTTCTAGTTCCTTCCACTTGCCTAAGAATTTCATAATTGATTGTTCTTAATAGCTGAGGAATTCGCCATTGTACCACATTTTCTGTATCCATTCCTCTGTTGAAGGAATATGGGTTCTTTCCAGCTTCTGGCCATTATAAGTAAGGCTGCTATGAACATAGTGGAGCATATGTCCTTGTTATATGTTGGAGCATCTTCTGTGTATATGGCCAGGAGTGATATAGCTGGGTCCTCAGGTAATGCTACATCCAGTTTTCTGAGGAAATGCCAGACTGATTTCCAGAGTGGTTGTACCAGCTTGCAATCCCACCAACAATGGAGGAGTGTTCCTCTTTCTCCACATCCTTGCCAGCATCTGCTATCACCTGAGTTTTTGATTATAGTCATTCAGACTGGTGTGAGGTGGAATCTCAGGGTTGTTTTGATTTGTATTTCCCTAATGACTAAGTATGTTGAACATTTCTTTAGGTGCTTTTCATTCAATCAAGTTTCTTCAGTTGAGAATTCTTTGTTTAGCTCCATAGTTCATTTTTTAATAGGGTTATTTGATTGTCTAGAGTCTATTTTCTTGAGTTCTTTGTATATATTGGGTATGAACACTCTATCAGATACAGGATTGGTAAAGATATTTTCCCAACTTGTTGGCTGCCATTTAGTCTTATTGACAGTGTCCTTTGCCTTACAGAAGCTTTGCAATTTTATAAGATCCCATTTGTCAAGTCTTGATCTTAGAGCATAAACCACCAGTGTTCTGTTCAGAAACATTTCCCCTGTGTCCAAGTATTCAAGGTTCTTCCCTACCCTCTCTTCTACTAGTTTCAGTGTATCTGGTTTTATGTGGAGATCCTTGATCCACTTCGACTTGAGCTTTGTACAAGGAGATAAGAATGGATCAATTTGTGTTCTTCTGCGTGCTGACCTCCAGTTGAACCAGTAACATTTGTTGAAAATGCTGTCCTTTTTCCACTGGCTGGTTTTAGCTCCTTTGTCAAAGATCAATTGACCATAGGCATGGGGTTCATTTCTGGGTCTTCAATTCTATTCCATTGATCTTACTGCCTGTCTCTGTACCAATAGCATGCAGTTTTTTTTATCACTATTGCTCTGTAGTACAGCTTGAGGTCAGGGATGGTGATTCCCCCAGAAGTTCTTTTATTGTTGAAAATAATTCTCACTATCCTGGGTGTTTTGTTATTCCAAATGAATTTGCAAATTTCTCTTTCTATCTCTATAAAGAATAGAGTTGGAATTTTGATGGGGATTGCATGGAGTATATTAATTTCTTTCAGCAAGATGACCATTTTCATTATATCACCATGGACTAGGGCTGGTCTTCAATAATAACAAAAAGAATGAAAAGCCCACACACACATGGAAAGTGAACATTCTTCTCAATGATGACTTGGTCAAGGAAGAAATAAAGAAGGAAATTAAAGGCTTTTTAGAATTAAATGAAAATGAAGGCTTGTCCTACTGAAACTTATGTGACACAATGAAAACAGTGCTAAGATGATAACTCATAGCTCTAAGTTCCTACCAAAGGAAACTGGAGAGAACATACACTAGAAAGTGACAGCACACCTGAAAGCTCTAGAACAAAAAGAAGCTAATACACCCAAGAAGAGTAGAAGGCAGGGAATAGTCAAACTCAGGGCTGAAAACAACCAAGTAGAAACAAAAAGAACTATACAAAGTATCAACAAAACCAGGAGCTGGCTCTGTGAGAAAATCAATAATACAGATAAACCATTAGCCATACTAAACAGAAGGCACAGAGACAGTATCCAAATTAATAAAATCAGATCTGAAAAGGGAGACATAACAATAGAAACTGAGGAAATTCAAAATTCATCAGATCTTACTATAAAAGCCTATACTCAACAAAACTGGAAAATCTGGATGAAATGGACAATTTTCTAGATCGAAACCAGGTACCAACGTTAAATCAGGAGCTGATAAACCACATAAAGATTCCCATAACCCATAAAGAAATAGCAGCAGTCATTAAAAGTCTCCCTACCAAGAAAAACCCAGCACCAGATGGTTTTAGTACAGAATTCTCTTAGACTTTCAAGGAAGACCTTATACCAATTCTTTTCAAACTATTCCACAAAAAAGAAACAGAAGGAACACTACCCAATTCATGCTATGATGCCACAATCACGCTCATACCCAAACCACACAAAGACACAACAAAGAAAGAAAACTTCAAACCAGTCTCCCTTATGAATACCGATACAAAAATACTCATTAAAATTCTCGCAAACTGAATTCAAGAACACATCAAAACAATCATCCATCATGATCAAGTAGGCTTTATCCCATGAATGCAGGGATGGTTCAATGTACAAAAATCTATCAATGAAATCCACTATATAAACAAACTCAAAGGGAAAAGAAACACATGATCATCTCACTAGATGCTGAGAAATCATTTGACAAAATTCAACATCTCTTAATGTTAAAAAGTCTTGGAAAGATCAAGAATTCAAGGCCCCTACCTAAACATAGTAAAAGCAATTTACAGCAAACCAGTAGCCAACATCAAGCTAAATGGAGAGAAACTTGAAGCAATCCCACTAAGATCAGGGACTAGACAAGGCTGTCCACTCTCCCCCTACCTATTCAATATAGTACTAGAAGTCCTAGCTAGAGCAATTAGACAACAAAAAGAAGTCAAAGGGATACAAATAGGAAAGGAAGAAGTCAAAATATCACTATTTGCAGATGATATGATATTGTACTTAAGTGACCCCCAAACTTCCACCAGAGAACTCCTTATCCTGATAAAAAACTTCAGCAAAGTGACTGGATATAAAATCAACTCAAACAAATCAGTAGCCTTCCTCTACATGAAAGATAAACAGTCTGAGTAGGGAAATGACATCCTTCCCAATAGTCATGAATTTTATAAAATACTTTGTCATGAATCTAATCTTGCAAGTGAAAGATCTATATGACAAGAACTTCAAGTCTCTAAAGAAAGTAATTGAAGAAGATCTCAGAAGATGGAAAGATCTCCCATGCTCATAGATCGGCTGGATTAATATAGAAATCATTATTTTAATAGTAAATTTTTGGCTCATCAGTTTAGTATAGATTGAGATGTATAATTAGCACCAAGTTAGTTTTGGTGAATAATAATTAGGTTATTCAGGACAATAAAAAATATATATGGGTAGAATAATATATATTTTAAAACATCTTAAATAATTATTAATAGCAGAATATACAGTAAGAAGAGAGCCTTAACTCTTTACAGTGGTAATCCAGAAAGTAAATTAATACTGAACACATTTTCCCTTCTGTAGAATTTTTCATTCCTAATAAACTTGATCTTTAAACTTAAATTCCAGAATCTTGCTAATTATGGAATCTATCAGGAAAACTTCTATCAAAGTAATGGAGCAGCAGAAATAGTTTTTTAAATCTACTTTATCCTGGAAGTTAACATTCTTGGCAGAAAAGCCCATTTTGTACTTCTCAGGGTGATTTAACATTTTTGTTTGTGTACCATGTGAGTAGATTGATATGTTTGAGAAATTTGTTCCTAAAATAATTTAAGTATAAATTGATCCCTCCTATGGATTAATAGCCTAGATTTATATAACTTAAGTTGGTCAAAAAGAATATATGGCTTGTCCCTCAGGGGACCCAGATAGACAACGACAGGGGGACTGGAGCCATTACAAAGTCCCCTTCAAATATTGGAGGTCAGGCCTCTATCCCCACCTTCGAAAGTTTAGAATTGCCACAGCCCTTCTATACTTAGAGAAGGGAAGAGATGTCAGGGGCAGCCCTGATTACACAATGTAGGCCTATAATCAGCCATAGGCCTAAAATCAGCAATAGGCCTGTCATACATGTATACTAACACCAAGTCTTGTGTCTCAGTGGAAAAAAATTGAAACAGATGGCTATAAGCTAATGTCAACAGGCAGCTTTTGTGGAAATTTTTAAGCCTGAGTAGTCATAGACCTTGTAAATAGGTAGCCTTGGCAGACAATACCAACTTAGATAAGGACAAGCGAGTCATAGGCAGAGTCATAGTGAATTGTCCCCTGAACCTTCACCTAGCCGATACCTGGTTCTGAAGATATCTGTATTCCCCCTGAACACCCACACTCCAGTGTCATTTCCTTCCCCACATTCTGCCTTTCTGTGTTTATAACCCGTGTGAATTAATTACGATTTGAGGAAAAAAATAAAAAAATGAAATAAAAAAGAAAAAAGAAAAGCTACCCATCAAAAACTCAAAAAAAGAATGCTTTGATGTGAGAATAAATAAATAAATAAATAAATAAATAAATAAATAAATAAGGTGGCCATGCAGTATCCGTTAAAAAAAAAAGAATATATGTCTGTAACTATAGGGAATCTAGAGTAGAAGCATCTTTAAGTATATGCTAAAACTAACAATAGATTCTTTCTGGAGAGAAAGCATTTTATACTAAATTTCATAGCTCTATATACTAGTTTGTAAGAAGAACCATATCACTTATTCAAAATAATTAGGCACAGGAACAAGGCAACAAAATAGGAGAAAACAACAACATTCATATACCATTCAAACATTTATTTTATGAGACAAATTATAAAACAAACATGCTAGTTTATGCTTAATGTCCTAAAACCCCACAATGAGCAAGATACTATTAAACATGACCTAGATATTTGAAAACATGCCAAGTAGAACTGGTGGGAAAGGAACGTATTTAAAAATATTTTAATATTCATTAAAAAATACTGAAGGAATAACTCATTCAATTTGAAGATAAGCTATAAATTTTCTGAATGTAGTACAGAAAAATAATGAAAGAAAAATATCAGTGCAGATAAAAATGCAAACATTTTCTTTCTGAATTTAACTCAAGGTCAGTAATTACCTCAGTGTCTCATTCATCATCTTATCACTGCCTGGAATTCTTTCCCCCTAAATATTTACACTGATGACTGATCTTTATTAAGTGTTGATATTGCAAACTACACATTCCTAGAAAGGATTTCTGTGATGGATGCTAAATACTCTAATTCTCAAACAATCACTTTACCCTTATTTTCATATAATGCCAACTCTGGAGAGCTAAGGAAAACAAATTGCATATAACAAAGTACTATGTATTTAAAAATCTCTTTTTTTGTCTTGGTAATGGAGTTCTATAATTTAATAAAAGAAAAGAAAGAAAGAAAGAAAGAAAGAAAGAAAGAAAGAAAGAGAGAGAGAAAGAAAGAAAGGAAGGAAGGAAGGAAGAAAGAAAAAGAAAGAGGAAAGAAAGAAGGAAAAAGGAAGAAAGGAAGAAAGAAAGGAAGAAAGAAAGAAGGAAGGAAGGAAAAGGAAGGAAGGAAGGAAGGAAGGAAGGAAGGAAGGAAGGAAGGAAGGAAGGAAGGAAG
>NW_021604563.1:18765474-18786971 GCF_004785775.1 Grammomys surdaster
AAGGAAGGAAGGAAGGAAGGAAGGAAGGAAGGAAGGAAGGAAGGAAGAGAAAGAGAGACATAGAGGCCTCCCTGAGTAACCATATGCTTTGGCAGAGAATATCATGGGCATGTAAATATTAGGAAATAATTATAATGACGAAACTTTTATTTCCAGTGTATGTCACTAATTTTATAGGTATCAAGAGGCAACTGTAATAGTTGCAGTGATTGTGGTGGCAAGAACGGCTTTTGGAAATTCTAGATTTGATACAATGATGCAATTTTTTTTTCATTGACATTATCTTAATAAAATTTACTTAGATATGATTTACCTACCTGGTAATGTAAGGTTCAAAAGTGTCTTATTCACACTATTGTGTTAAAGAGCTATGCCTCTGTCTTTTCAGAGAGATATTTTACCACTAAAAAGAAATTCTGTACCTGTCAACAGTAAATTCCCATTAATACTTCTCAGCCCTTAGCAAACACAATTTCTATCTAAAGATTTTCCTACTACAGATCCAGACCTTGTTTTTATAGAATTTTCTTATCTAATTTGTTTAATAAACATTTTTGGATGGTGATTTTTAATCTTTTATTTCTGATGCTGTAGATCAAACCCAGTGTCCCCCCCCCACATGCTATCTAATCAAATGTATTTCTGTGATTTTTCTACTTTTGATAATGTTACTTGTCTCCCATTTATGTCCTATCAAAGTTTCATTGAGATTGTTTTACATCTGTTTTCTCTTATTTTTATGTGTATTTTGTGTTTGTTTTCTACACTCTTCAGTTGTACATTTGTTTTAATTTATTTTAGATTTTCAAAGACATGTATTTGATTTTCAGTATCATTTTCTAGGCTTCTAACCATTCTTTGAAAGTTTTATTGTTTTGATAGTAATGAATTAACTTTATATTTCACTTCATAAGTCATGTTACATTTTCTGTTGTTCTAAAATACCTTGGTTAAAAACAAGTTCAAGAAGTAAATATCAAATATTACAACTGCATAGACAGGATCTTGGGCACATGATGAAGTTAGCTAGTCTCTGTAAGGGTTACATATCTCCATACTTAGTTCTGTAAGGGTTACATATCTCCATACTTCCAGCTTTGCTGATGACAATGCAAATTCTCTCTTAGGTTTGGTGCACTCCATTCCTGCAGTTTGTCTTGGCAGATATCTCATGATCCTGGCATCAGCAATCCTCCAATATCTGCATTGCAATTTAGCTTCACCATCACTACTTCACACAATGGCCTATTGAGACCTCTTTGAAGGAACTTATCCTAGCCATAATTTCCTGGCAATAGCTCTGCTTTGTAACAATAGGACAGGATTCCTTGATCCCTATCGTCTTGTATCCTCCATTCTTTCTTGCACATTCAATACCATATGGATGACAATGCCAAGATCTGCTAACAATTTTTGCTGATCTTGGGGAAACATTTTTCTAGGCAGTAGTTGTCAAAGAGCAAGGAATCACATCAGTTTGGACTTTGTCATTTTGTCATATATATGTATTTATGCATATATGTACATGCATATATATGCATATATCATATATACATATGTCATGTTTTTCATTAAACCACAGATATTTGGGCAAACTGTATGCTATATATACTAAGGGTATATATGTGAATATATACTTATATATTTATATATATTTATTATATATTATATAATACATTTATATATATTATATATGTATTTTTGAAACTATAATTTAATTACATTTCTTTCTTTTTATTTATTTATTTTATTGGATATTTTATTTACATTTCAGATGTTATTCCCTTACCCTATTTCCCTCCTCCTGCCCAGGAACCCCTTATCCCATTGCCCCTCCTCCTGGTGTTATGAGGATATGCCCCCACCTACCTCCCCACTCCCACCTCCCCACCCTCGAATTTCCCCACACTCGACATCGACATCCAGCCTTCATGGGACTAAGGATCTCCTCTCCCACCTATACCTGACAGGACCATCCTCCCTTGCATATACAGCTGGAGCCATGGGTCTCTCCCTAAGTGCTCCCAGGCTGGTGGTTTAGACCCTGGGGGCTCTGGTTGGTTGATATTATTGCTCTCCTCATGGGGTCACAAACCCTTTCAACTCCTTCAGTCTTCACTCTAACTCCTCCATTGGGAACCCCTTGATCAGTTCAATGGTTAGCTGTGAGCATCTGCCTCTGAATATGTCAGACTCTTCTAGATCTCTAAGGAGACAGCTATGTCAGGCTCCTGTCAGCATGCACTTCCTGACATCCACATCAGCATCTACCTTTGGTGAGTGCACATGGAATGGATACCCAGGTGGAATGGTCTCCAGACGACCCCTCCTTCAGTTTCTGTCCTATACTTTGTCTCCATATTTGCTTCCATGAGTATTTTGTTAATCCTTCTAAGAACTGAAGCACTCCCACTTGGTCTTCATTCTTCATTCTTCATGAGCTTTATGTGGTCTGTGAGTTGAATCTTGGGTATTTCAAGCTTCTGACTAAAATCCATTAATCAGTGAGTGAGTATATTATATATGTATTTTTGAAACTATAATTTAATTACATTTCTTTCTTCCCTTTCCTTCCTTCAAACCCTCTAAAATATCCCATCACAATTTTCCTTCCAATTCACAGCTACTTATTTCACCAAATGTGATTGCATGCTTACATGAATACATATACACACATAATTATTTTTTATGACTCATTTTATTTTATGCATATGAGTACACTGTAGCTGTCCTCAGACACACCAGAAAAAGGCATCAGATCATATTACAGATGGTTGTGAGCCACCAAATGGTTTCTGGGAATTGAACTCAGGATATTTGGAAGAACAATCAGTGTTGCTAACCGCTGAGCCATCTCTCCAGCCCCCACACACATAGTTCTTAAATATAACGTGTTCAGTCTGTAGAATTCTATCTGTATGTATTTTTTCAGGACTGACAAGTTTGCACTGGACGACCTATTGTTGTGCTCTTTTCTGGGAATGCCATTGTGTCCTATTGACAGCTTTACAAATTGGCCTACAGTTCTTTGTGTAGCAATGAGGTCTTGTGGGCTTTCTTCCAGTTTGGTATGTGTATTGTTGCCATTTCTCATTTGGGCAGTAATGTTGCTGACATTACTAGGAGACGCCATCTCACAGCAAACTCCCTGATCCTCTTGATCTTTCTTACAATGTATCCATCCCATGTTCTGTACTGTCCCTTGATCCTTAGGTGTGTGTGGCAATAAAGAATATTTTCACTAAGACTGAACTTCACAGCTCTGCATTTTGATTGGTTTTTGGTTTTCTGTTATGATCTTTGCTATTGTAAAGAGAAGTTTCCTTGATGAGGAATGATAACTACACTTGTAAGGAAAAATACTTGTAGATAGGGATTATGCAGGTTTAGTAAATTGGTGGCTGCAAGTTCTCTTCCACGACCCATGTATCTGGTTTTATGTGGAGGTCCCTTATCCACTTAGACTTGAGCTTTGTACAAGGAGATAAGAATGGATCAATTTTCATTCTTCTACATGTTGTCCTCCAGTTGAACCAGCACCATTTGTTGAAAATGCTGTCCTTTTTCCACTGGACAGTTTTAGCTCCTTTGTCAAAGATCAAGTGACCATAGGAGTGTGGGTTCATTTCTTGGTCTTCAATTCTATTCCATTGATCTTCCTGCCGAGACAGGGTTTGAAGTACAAGTTTTTATAAATATTTCGTTATAATACGCTAACTTTCTTTGATGTCTGTTGTAATATTTCCATGTTCATTTCTGATTCTGTTAATTTGGATCCTCTCTTTGCTTCTTTTTGCTGGTGGAACCAAAACTGTGTTAATTTTGTTTACCATTATTAAAGAACCAATTCTTAGAATCTTTGATTCTTTTAATTTTTGTTTGTTTGTATTTCATTGTTGATTTCGGTTCTGTTTTCTATTGTTTCTTGCTGTCAACCTGGTTCAGATTAGGTTTGGTCTTGCTTTTCCAGTGTCTTGAGTTGCATCATTAAGTTATTTATTTATGCTCTTTCTGAGTTTTTAATGTAAGTGCTTAGAGTTATAAATTTTCCTCAGAGGATTCTTTCAATGTACCTCATACATTTTATTGTGATGTGTTTTCTTTTTCATTTAGTTCTAGAATTTGTAAAAAAAAAATCCTTTACTGGTTTCCTTTTTGACCTATTCATCATTCATTAATAAGATGTTTAATCCTGATGAGTTTGAAAGTTTACTAGTGATTTCTTTGCTGTCAATTTTAAGTTTGATTGCATTGTGGTCAAATAAGATACAGGAAGTTATTTCAACCTTTCTTACTTTGTAAAGGATTGGTTTTTTTGTCCCAGCATGTGATGTCTTTTTTACAAAGCATTGGTATGTTACAGAATAGAATATGTATTAATTGGTGTTTGAGTGGAATATTCTGTAGAAATCTATTACATCAATTTGATGTATAATGTCAGTTAATTCTGGTGTTTCCTTGTTTATTTTTCAACCAGATGAACCATCTATTGGAGTATTGATGTTTCCATGTCTTTAAATCCTATAATTCTTTGTTTTTGTTTTTATGAAATTGAGTGCACCAGTGTTTTAGTTGCCATATGTTCAGGATACTAATATTTTCTTCATTAACTCTTACCATCATTATAATGAAGTGTAACACTTTATCTCTTCTGATTTGTTTCAGTTTGAAGTATAATTTGTCAGCTTTTAAGATAATGATGGCTTCTTTCTTCCTGGTCCCATTTGGTTGAAGTATTTTTTTTTTGTTCATTCCTTTCTTATAAAATGGTACCTATCTAAGTTTCTTGTACAAATTGATAGGTTTTATTAGTTAACCCATTCACCCAATCTATGTCTTTGGCTGAAAAATTGATTCCATTAGTATTTAAAGTTGGTATTGAAATGTGTGCCTTAATTTTGATAATCATGTTATTAGCCTTTGCTGTTCTCGTTTATGTTCTCAGTGTGCTTTATATTGCAATAATTATGGTCTTGTATTTCTTTGCATGGTTTCTCTTCAGTTTATTCACTTCTTCAGTTTAAAATATTGCTTCCAGCTATCTATGTTCATAACAGCCTTATTTATAATACCCAGAAGCTGGAAAGAACCCAGATGTCCCTCAACAGAGGAATGGATACAGAAAATGTGGTACATGTACACAATGGAGTACTACTCAGCTATTAAAATAATGACTTCATGAAATTCTTAGGCAAATAGATGGAAATAAAAAATATCATCCTTCATGAGGGAACACAGACACAAAAGAACACACATGGCATATAGTCACTGATAAGTGTACATTAGCCAGAAAGCTCACAATGCCAATGATATAAACCACATATCATATGGAGCTTAAGAAGAAGAAGAAAGGCCAAAGCATGTATGTTTCAGTCCTACTTAGAAGGGGGAACAAAATAATCACAGGAAGTAGAGGGTGAGAGGGATTTGGGAGGAAGAAAGCAGAGAAAGAAGAATAAAGGGGGGAGGATCAAGTGTGGGAATAGACTGGAGAGATGGGCAGAGGGTCAGGAAATTGAACAGAGGAGTGTAGCAATGAAGGATGTAGAATTTGGGGTAGTCACCAGAAAGTCCCAAGTGCTAGGAAAGCAAGAGGCTACTAAGACCAAGAAAGGATGATATTAGAAATACCCAACAAAGGGGAGATAAAACCTGTAGAGACCATATCCAGAGGTTGGGCATAGCCTCCAGTTGAGGGATGTAGCCACCCACCCATCTCAAAATTTTAACCCAGAATTGCTCCTGTCTAAAGGAAATACAAGGACAAAGAGTAGAGCAGAGACTGAAGAAAAGGCTATCCAGAGACTGCCCAACCTGGGGATCTATCCCATCTGCAGACACCAAACCCAGACACTGTTGCTGATGCCAAGAAGTACTTGCTGACAGGAGCCTGATATGGATACCTCCTGAGAGACTCTTCCAGAGCCTTGCCAATACAGATAGGGATGCTTGCAGCCAACCATTGGACTGAGCACAGAAACCACAATGGAGGAGTTAGGGGAAGGACTGAAGGAACTGAAGAGTTTGCAATCCCTTAGAAAGAACAATATCAACCAACAAGACCCCCCAGAGCTCCCAGGGACTAAACCACCAACCAAAGAATACACATGGAGGGACCCATGGCTCCAGCTGCATATGTATCAGAAGATGTTCTTATCTGGCATCAGTGAGAGGAGAGGCCCTTGGTCCTGTGAAGGCTTGATGTCCCAGCATCTGAGAATGCTAGGGTGGTGAGGCAGGAGTGGGTAGGTAGAGGAGGGGGTGGTAGAGAGGGTTTTCAGAGGAGAGACTGAGAAGGGGGATAACATTTAAAGTGTAAATAAATAAAACAACCAATAACAAAATAAAAAAAATATTGCTTTCCTTTGGTGGTTATAAATCATTTTAGGCTGTTTATATTGTGGAAAAACTTCTCATTTGGTTATGGTAGATATTTTTCTGGGTTTATTAGTTTAGTATTTCATTCATAGCATTTAGGAATTTGAATGCTTTACTACAGGTTTTTCTACCTTTCAAAGTTTCCACTGAAAAATTACCTGTTATTCTGATGGGTTTCCTTTATATGTGACTTGAATTTTTTTACTTGCAGTATTATATATATTTTCTTAGTTATGTATACTTAGTGTTTTAATTATGATATGCTGTAGGGATTTTCTTTTTCTGACTTATCCAGTTAGTATTGTGTGTGCTTCTTGTATATGTATGAGAGTATTTCCTTAGTTACAGCAGTTTTCTTTTATGATCTTGTTGAAGATACAGTTTATGCCCTTGATATTTTCTCCCTCATCTATAAGGTTTTTTTTCACAGTGTCTGACATTTTTCTGTATGTTCCTTTCATGTATAGTTTTACAATTTTTCATATTTCCTGCTGATTTTTGTCTCAGGCTTCTACTTTCTTTTCAAGTTCTTAGTAGTCTGTTTTCTGTTTTATTTGTCTGATGTGTAAAGCTTCCTTTAAGTTTTATAGTTGAGTTAATGAGCTTTTCAGTCCCATCTTCATTTCAGCCTGAACCCTTGTTAATTTCTATATTGTTATTAAAATATGTCCTAAAGTTCTGGATTGTCTTTTTCATTTCCATCAAATTTGTGTTTTAACATTCTTCGGCTTCACTTAGGCACTTTTCTGCTTAAACTCTTTCTCCTTAATTTCACTGGGCTATGGGGAAACTTCATTTATTGTTGGTGGAATTGCAAACTGGTGCAGCCATTCTGGAAAACAGTGAAAAAAATTCTCAAATATTAAAATGAATCTACCATATGCCCTCCAGATAACAATCATTGGTTCATACTCAAAGGACTCAACATCTTAATCTGCATATCTACCCTCAGCCATGCTCAATATTGCTTTATTCACAATAACTATAACATAAAAATGACCTAAATATACACCAGCAAATGAATGGATAATGAAAATGCAGTATGTGTACACAATAGAATATTATCCACCTGTAAAGAAAAATCAAATTTTAAGGTAAATGTATGGAACTAGAATATATTATAGTGAGTGAGGTCACCTAGATCCAGAATGAAAAGTGTTACATTGTCTCTCTTATTTCTGTTTCTTAGATGTTAAAAGTATTAAATATGTAACATACCTAAAGAAGAAATGAGACCAGGGATAAAACTAACTCTAGAGTGGGGAACAGAAGAATATATGTACTATGAAGAGGGAAATAGGAAAATGGAGTGGGCTTTAAATGGGGAGGGAGAAAAAAGTGGAAAACTTTAGATTTTCCTAAAATTACATATATATATATATATATATATATATACATGCATGCATGTATGTGCATACTTTAAGGAAGTTATGCTAATTGAGATGATGTTTCTCCTTGTAAGAGCCATGGACTATGTAACATAGCCCGAAGTATCATGTGTGAGAAACCCCTGTTGTGTTTTTAGTCATAGGATTCCAAGATACCAAATAAGGTAGTTTATTGCTATCACTTTGGTTGCCTATCAGGAACTGAAGATAAGACTCTATTACTAAAGAAACCACATATTTTGGACTTGGAGTTTGGAGACACTGAGCTAGAACTGATGTGAAAGTCTCCTCCATGAGGACTAGCTCCAAAAGGATCCAAAGATGTTCTGCAAGGGAGAAAAGTACTTAGTGGTCCTACCTACGTGTAAAACATCTGAACCACAACAATGACTTGAATGGCAATATTCTCATAATGGTAAAATAGTTACACTTTTCTTTTGGGGTTTATAATAGATAATTGTATTTCAGTCCCACTCAACAGGAAATAATATATTTCTGTAATTGTATAAGATTCTATCAACCTAGCCAGCTACTCACAGCCAGAGAGGTCATAGAATTGAAAGGAGAACCTGATACCAGTGTAATTTCTTAACCTAACCACACAGTAAATATTATCCTTATATCCACAGGTAAAAGTAGATCTCATTCTTCAATCCTTCATTGAATACTCTTTTATTTTATCTTGAAGCATATGTAGACAAAGAAAAGCACAACTAGTCAAAATTCAGAGAACAACTGACCATTGGATACATCAGCCCTAGTTGATACATCTACAACACAATTCCTGAACTTACTAAAATAGGAAACAAAAGCAAGTTCATATGTATCTAGTAATAGAAGATGAAGTAAATTTAAAATAAAACATTGCAACTTTTTAAGGTAAGTAAGAATTACTATTTACAAAAGTATCAACTCACAAAGAAGATATATCACTTGTAAACACATTCACTAAACAGAACTCCAGAATATATAGAAAAAAGGCATGAGTATGGAGAAAAAATATTGTTCAATGGTAGTTGAATGTTTTAATATGTGGCAATTTTTATTTCCAGCTTTATTGAAGTCTGGCCATAAATAAATTTATGAGTATACTTAACAATACAATGTGCCATTTTCACGTAAGCATACCTGGATAATGACTAAGACTTCACAGAGCTGCCTCATTTTGTGTAATGATTGGATCAATTGCTATTCTCAAATTGCACAATTTATGTCAGTTGATAAGTACCTTTACATTCTCCCACCTGGACCTTCTTTTAGCCAGCATTCTATTTTTTTACACTATTATGTTTAGATATACTTTTTGTCATACAGCATGTAAGTTTACTCAGTATTGACCTTTTGACTCTGGTTCATTTCACATAAAATAACATTTCTGGAATATTCTTATTTTCACAAATGCAAGCTCTCCTTTTTAATTGAGATTAGTATTACATTGAATGAATGATAATTGACTAGTGTGTGGCATATTTACAATTCACAGTCCATCAGTGGATACTCATGTTGCGTCCAAGTTTTCACTATTGTTGAGGTTGAAAAAATATAAGTGCTTGAATATCCCTTCAAATATTGTTTTAATTTCCTTTGGCTATATAGCCAAAGGTCAACCATGCACTTGAATATTAAAATTTCAGGACTTAATATCAAGGGGCAGAAAACAAATGTAGAGTACAAAAATGTTAGTAAATTTGAAAAGTTTGAAAAATTAATGTTCCTGCTTTTAATAAAATAACATGAAAGCATAACTCAACAAAAGTAGGAAAATAGAAATCCTGTAAATACAGAAAATAAAAATGACATTCCAATTTGAAGAGGTAAAAGGTATAAAACATATTCAAAGATAAATCTCACCATAGAGTTGACAGAGTTCAACAAATAGCAAAATTACAACAAATAAACACTCAAAAAGCTAAAACTCTTGTAAGTAATAACAATGAACACTATAGAGAATTTAAAATTGATTATATTTATAATAGTATTAAAAATAATATATTTATAATAAACCAGGAAGACAAAGCTGTATAGTTTGAAAAGTTGAAAATGCTATTGAAGGAAATTATTATAGACTCAGAAAGTGGAAAATATATATTGTTCAGCTGATTATAAACACTATTAAGAGATCAATATTATCACCATAATCTTTAGACTCAATGTAACAATAATTGTGTATTCATGAAGAAAACGAGCACTCCATTCTAGAATTCACATGGACTGTCAAGAGATACTGACACACCAATTCTGAAATAAAAACAATAAAGCACAAAGACATTTTCTGGTGATTTCAAAGTTTACAAAAGCTTCAATAATATTTTATTAAACATATCATATGTGTTTTAAAGGTAAGAAAAAGACAAAAAATTAAAGGCACCAAAATTGGAAAATAAATCTATATTGTCAATGTTTGGAGGTGGCATGCTCTTGAACACCTAAAACCCCAGAGACTCTATTAAAAATATTGGAAGCAGGACCAGCAGGATGTTTCAATGGGCAAAAAGTACTTGCCATGTAAGCCTGACAACCTGACTTCAACACTCTGATCCTATAGTGGATCAAGATAACTAACTCCCAGTGATTTTCCTCTACCTTCCATACATATGATAGCATAGACTTATTTTAGAGGTACCAAAGATTCATCAAAGTTCACCACAGTGTTATATTAAACATGTATCAGTAGCAAATAAAGCAAATGTAGTAGATATTAAAAGTTATGTTTCTCCTGCATAATAGCATATAAAGTATGTAAAATATGTCCATAAAATATGTATTTATTAATTTAAAAGTATATTTTTTTCTAAACAATATTAGGTATAACCTCTAAACACATTTGCATTGTCATCTTTTAATATTGAAAGATGTTGCTTTAATGGTGGTTGTTAACTAATCAAAGTCATGGTTGCTGAAATTTGAGACAGATACGAAAGCTTAATAAAAAGGTTGGCATTTATTAATTCATTTAGTGAAAGATTTTCAGCATATGTTGTGATGCATGATGGCTTTTAATTCAGAAGAACTTTCAGAGTTGAAGTCAATTCTTTCAAAACACTCCACTGGTCAACAAAATTTATGTGATTCTCAACTTTTTTCATCAGTTTGAATCTATTGGAACTTTATCAACAGTAGCTCCTACCTCAAGACACTATTCTCTTTGCTCATCAATAAAGAGCAGTTCTGAAATTTAAGTTTTATCATGAGGCACAAGCAATTCATCCAATGTACTTTTGCCAGAACATTCAGAGTGGTAAATATGTATATTAGGCATTATACAATACATTGTTTAAAATGACTTAAAAGTTGAAATTTTCTTCTTCTTCTTCTTCTTCTTCTTCTTCTTCTTCTTCTTCTTCTTCTTCTTCTTCTTCTTCTTCTTCTTCTCCTCCTCCTCCTCCTCCTCCTCCTCCTCTTCCTCCTCCTCCTCTTCTTCCTCCTGCTCTTCCTTCTTCTTTCTCTTCTTCTTCATTATTGTTATTATTATTTCACGAGTCTTGAAAATGCTGAGTCAGAAAACATATGACCAATCTCAACATATCTCTCATTCCGAGCTCCTGATTACTAGCAGATTGCATTACTGACACATAAATATATGGTAAACAGTTTTTAGATCATGATAACATCTATACTTTGTTGTCCCATTAAGAGAACAAATGGGAAGAGATTTTGTACAATTATTACTAGGATTTTCAAAATAGAAAATTGGCGTTGTTTTAGCCTAAAGTCAACAACAGAGTTAGTTCAGGAGATCAGCCTATAATCAAAGCATCGGGTTCTCAATAGCTCATCTCCTTCTGATATAAAGCTGTCACATATTTATGCCTTTCTCTCGGCATATATATGTTCTATTAGTTGCTTAAGTCTCAGGTGAGAAATTGCTCTCACAAGAAATTGTTTTCTGAATCTCTATGTGATATCCTTCTCATTACATTTTCCAAATAGCAATCTTTGTTTCTTTTTCTTATGATCTTTTTCTTTTTTAGTCTAGGGATGAGATATCTGGTTATATTTCCCTACTTTAGAGATATTCTTTCAATCATTGCATGAGTATGTTTTCTAGACACCAATATTCATATTATAAGTATTACATTTTTACTTTAAAACTCCTTATCTTATAAAGTATTTGTCAATTTGAGAAAATATTTTATGGGACACCTAATTATTCTTATTGTTATTACTAAATGGCATTCTTTTTTGTTTTAGTTTAGTTTTGAGATCAACTTTCATGTACCTCAGGCTGGCCTCAAACTCACTATACAGTAGATATTTACCTTAAGCTTCTACTTCTCCTATTTTCACCTTAAAATGATGGGACTATATATGTGCACCAGCTTGATCTATTTATATGGTGTTGGGGATTGAACTAAGGGTTTTATGTGTACTAGATGAGCATTCTTCCTTGTTTCTTCTTATATTACAGTTATGAAAGATAACCATGGCTTTCCCACAACCTGAAAGTATTTGTTACATATAAGAGTACTTCTTCAGATGTTATAAACTAATCAAAGTTGAAATTATCTGAATTATTTAGGTGGGTACCACCTAATCAATAGTCATTAAGTACAAAAATCATTTCCCTGCTGAAGACAGAGATGGCATGAAAGAGGAATGAATAAGAAAAAGAGAGAGAGGATCTTTACCTTCCATCTCTGTTCGGGGGAGCTAGATAAAAAGTATGACTTGAAAAATAATTTCTAAAATGGAGAAAGTACTCTCAAATGGCAATCACAAGAAATGTAAAGTAACTTACTAAGAGTAAGCATATTATTACATCCTCCTGAAGTGAGTATAACACTGTAACTACTTTGATGTTTACTGTTTTCAGTCCATAAGTTGAAGGTGTAGTTGAGCCACATTCTACAAATTTTTCATTGACCTATAGACTATGGCATAATAAACTTGTATTGTTCTGAAATGCTAATGTGGGAATTAAATATGAAAACCAGTAAAGATCAAGAAGATAAGAAGCTTTAGTATGCTATGCCTACCTTTACTTTCCACAATAAGTTCAATATGAAATTTAGAGTCTGGCAAGCTTAGTTATTTACCTTATTTTATTGAACTCAAAAAAAAAAAAAGGAAAAAAAGCAAGACAAGAAGGATTACAAGTTATATTAGAAACAAGCGGGCATCAAAAGGAATAGAAGCATAAATGTTAGAAAACATAAACATCCAGTGTTGTGATTTTATTCAGAATTTTGCCATAGTTTAGCATGGTTACATAGCTTTATCTAGGAAACGTAGTTTACAGGCTTTCCAAAGTTAAAATAAAATTTTGGCTCATGTTACTATCTGTGATATTTTCAAATACTTTGTTGTATAGCATGAATCCACTGAGAATTCTGATAAGTTTCAACAATGCAATTCAAATGTTTATCCTGCCTATTTCTCAAATTCCACAATCTTTTTAAATTAATTGTTTTACCTTCATTTAATTTTTAGTTAGATGTAAGGAGATAACAGGTACTGATTGAAGTACCCAGAAAGTCCGTTAAATCATCAGCTTCAATGGCTTTGTAGACCATGTAATCATCTAAATAAGATTCCAAAGGCTATTCAGCTTACTCCACAAAAAAAGTGCTCGAAATCTATTCAATGATCCCGTATTCAAATAGTTAATTTGCAGTATGTTCTGTTCAAGAAAAGGAAAACTGTCACCCTGTCATTTTAGAGTCTGACACTAAGCTTGTCAAAAGAGACAGCTGTTAAACTGAATTACTGTTGACATGCGGAGAAACGGCCCTTGCCAGATGTAAAAGACATCTGTGGCAATGAAGTGGTACAGAGTGGCTTTTCAAATGTGGTCACACTGGTATTTGAATAGCATGTCTATGGCATGAAAACATGGCCTTGACTCAGTCTGTTTAAAGCAGTGAGCTGAAACCAATGAGACACACAAAGGAACCCCCTCTATGTTTTATCTATAACTTATGCCTGAGAATGAAAACAGTACAGTAGCAAACCTTCACATAGGGTCTTAAATACAGCAGAAAATAATTTGGCTTTTGGATGCTTGAATATATGAATAGGTGAGGTGTAAATTAACTAAGTGGATCATACAGGGAATGATCAAAAGTAATAATAATCTTTGTCTTGCAACTGTAAAGAGTTTTGTGGTGATTATAAGGGACATGAGGTTGGTGACTGTGGCTGCTTGAGCTGCTCTAAATCTCCAAGAGTCCCATGAATGGTAGAATTTAGACAAAAACATTCAGAAAATTTGTAATGCATTGAGAAACATAATCCAATTGAGACAAATTACAAACATTTACTAATGGCCTAATATGTAGCTGATATTATTATTAATTTAGGTAGTATCTAGGGTACATGAAATGCCCCATAGCCACTTCTCTCTTAAGGAACTCCTTATCTAGCAGGGAAACAGAAATGTCTACTCTGAAAATATTATGGCATGAGCTTCAACCGAGGCACAAAAACATTTTTATTTTAGTGTGAACTAGAGAGAATACAGGCAAAGTTGAAAGGTCCATGTGGAAATGAGAACAATGAAAATAAGTATGTATTATAAAATGCCATTCAGTAGAAAAGGAGATACAATTTCTAAAATTTGTTTTAAAAGTATTTATTTATATTTTAAGGTATTAAAATCAATAATCTACTCTAATATTTTAAAATATAGTTGCATCATTATTATTTTAACTGAGAAAAACATGTGATATGTACATTACACAATTATAGCAAGTTAGTTGACATATATATCACCTTATTTTTATACTGAAGTGTTTAAATTTACCAAGTTATATAGAAATGTATGGTTCATTATTAATAAATACTGTCCTTCATGAGGCATGTTATAAGCTTCATAATTTATTCCTGCCTAAAATTTGAACAGTATATTCTATTAATAGTGATTGTCTTAACCTTATCTTCAAAGCATTTTTAGTATAACCACTATCACTTTCAAACGATACATTATAAAATATTGATTATTCATCTTCTAGATGATCAACCAAATAGGTAATCTAAGCCAGTTCTGAGCTTTCTTTTCCTTGCTGGCAAAGACAAAGCCCACTGATTGATGCTACCTAAGAACAAAATATTTTATTGTTCTGGTTATGTCATATTTTACTTAATAGTGACTTCAGTGCTGTCAGAAAGTATTTACTATTACTATATTTTTTGATAAGGAATCTGGAACTCAAAGAGAAGAAATGGGCTTGTATGTATAAGGTGCCTTGAAAGTCATAGGTTTCTTTAAATTTTTAAACCTTTTCTGTCTGATACAACAATATAATTATTATATATTTGAGTAAAATATTGTATATACTAATTAAAGAAAATGTGATATTTACTATCCTTAATTGGGCTAAATATGATGCTCTTCAGTTATATCAATTCTCAGTAAAAAAAAAAACAGAATTTCATTCTTCTTTATAGTTAAATAATACTTCCTTGTGCATATATGCAACCTATTTTCTTTCTCCATAACTTGGACATTACAAATTCTGCAGCAAATGCCATGGATCCACAGTCCTCTCCTGTATATCTTGACTTAGACTCCATCATTAGCAGTGCAGTGTACAGTAATTTTGTTTTAATTCAGCAAACTTCCATAGTCATTGCTATAAAGCTAAACAGTTTACATTCTACCAGTGGTATATAAAGATTCTCTTGTCTTTGCTTCCTTATCAGCATTTGGTGGTGTTACTTTCCTTGATGATAGTATACTGAATGGTGTGAAAGAGAATGTTAACTCAGTTTTAATTTGTGTTTAGATGACAGCTAATGTGGTGATTTGAATAAGAATGCCCCCATAGGCTCATACATTTGAATGCTTAGTCATCAAGGAGTGACACTACTTGACAAGGATTAAGAGGTATAGCCTTGTTGGAGGAAGTGTGTCAAGAGGAAGTGCTTTGAGGTTTCAAATCTCAAAAGAGTTCTGGTGGTTCTCTCTTTCAGCTTCCTGTGGATCCAGCTATAGAATTCTCAGCTGCTTCTCCAGTGTCATGTCTGTCTGGATGCCAGCATGCTTCCTGCCATGATGGTAATGGACTAAACACCTGAAAGCATAAACAAAGCCCAAATAAATGTTTTCTTTGATAAGAGTTGCTGTGGTCATGAAGCTCAAGAAGAAGAAAGACCAAAGTATAGGTGCTTCGGTCCTTCTTAGGAGTAACAAAATACTCATTGGAGCAAATACAGAGACAAAGTGTGGAGCAGAGATTGGAGGAGGCACTCTCTGGAAACTGCCCCACCTGGGGATCCAGTCCATATGCAGTCACCAAATACAAACAATGTTGTGGATGCCAGGAAGTGCAGGCTGACAGGAGCCTAATATGCCTGTCTCCTGAGAGGCTCTACCAGAGCCTGGTCTATACCGAGGTGGATGCTCACAGCCAACCATTGGACTGAGCATGGGGTTCCCAATGAAGGAGTTAAAGAGAAGACTGTAGGAGCTGAAGGGACTTGTGGCCCCATTGGGAGAGCAACAATACCAACCAACCAGAGCTCCCAGGGTCTAAACCACCACCCTGGGAACACACATGGAGGAACCCATGGCTCCAGCTTTATATGTAGTCAAGGATGGCCTTGTCAGGCATTGGTGAGAGGGGAAGTCTTTGATCCCGTTAAGGCTCGATGACCTCGTGTGGGGAATTTGAGTGCAGGGATAGGGGAGTGGGTGGATGGGTGGGGGAACACCCTCATAGAAGCAGCGGGAGGGGGGACAGGATAAGGGGTTTCAGGGGAAAGATGAGGAAAGGAGATAACATCTGAAATGTAAATAAATAAAATATACAAAAAATTTGCTTTGGTCATGGCATCACTTCATAGCAATAGAGTATTAACCTAAACAGCCAATAATATTGAATTTTTTACATATGCTTGTGGGCCATTTATAGGGCCATTTATAATGAATTCATCTTGTAAGCACTATTTGTCTTATTAACATGTTGATTGACTGGAATATTCAGTTGAACGGTATGATATTTAGTTTTCTAGTTCCTTATACAGTCTAGATACTGATCTTTTTGCTGATGTGCAGCAATCAACGATGGTCTTCCATTTTGTGGGTTGTTTCTTCACACATCTAATTATCTCCTTTGCTGTATGAGGATCATTTTCAAATTTTATGGTACTCTGTCAATTCTATGGATTATTTCCTCTGCTTTTCATTAGTTTTCAAAAATCATTGCCTGTATATAGGTGAATCTTATAAATATTCCTTTCCCAGATTCAGCATTTCAGATTTTATATTAGTCTTTGAATAGTTATGAATTGATTTTTATACAAGGTAAAACATATGGATCTAATACAATTCTTCTTTATATATCTATTGAGTTTTCACAATATCACTTTTTAAATATATTGTCTTTTGTACATCTTTTAATATCTTTGTTCTTTCTCTTCCATTGGATCAGACATGGTTTTGTGCCACTACTATGCTAAATTTGTTGTCATTGCTTTGAGATGTAATTTGAACTCAGGTGCTGTCATAACTGCATCATTGTTCCTTTGCTAAGATTGAATTTGGCTATTGAGGATCTTTTCTTTTCCATGTGAAACTTAGGTGTATTTCCTGTTCTCTGGAAAAATGTTTTAGGAAATTGGATGGAGATTGCAATGAGTCTATAACAATTTTTGATAATATAATTATTTTTGTTATAATACATGGAAGAACTCATCATTGTTTAACATTTTCTTCAGTATCTAAAAGTATTCATTGTAGATTTTTTTCCCTGATAAAGTCCTTTTTTAGTTATTTGAATTAATTTGAAGCTATTGTCAATAGAACATTTTTACTGATATCATAGCAAAGTCATTGTTGATCTTTTAGTACAAGTTATATATTTAGATAAAAGGAAGAGTATGTAAAAGAAAATACAAGAGTCTTACAGTATTACTTATATAAGTAAAATATTCTCTTATTGTCAGATTTAAATTTGGAAATGGATAATCTGGAAACAATATTCATTGAGAAAATTTCCATATTGTGTGACAGATAGAAAATCATGACCTGAAGCTTTTAGTTACTCTGCTACAAAATTTTATTACTGTTTTAAGTTAATATAATTGAGTCCAAGTGTCATTTTAATATATTGAAAGATCATGCTTCCGTATTTCCCTTACAAATGAAGAGTGTCCATCTGTGAACAGTTAGACAATTTCTTATTATGGATGTTAGAAAATTATGAATTTCCTGAAATAAGGGCTGCCTTTGTGGAATTAGTTATAACAAGATGAAAAAGTATTATTACAAGGGAGCAAATGGACACAATTTGGAAAATTTCTCCATCCTATAGAACTCAGTGTAAGAACTATCTATAAGTTTAGACTCAAAGAATAATACCATACTTATATGTACTGTTTTATTACATCTCTGTTCATTCATTTTGTATGTATTGAGCAAGTAGTTATGACACAGGATATATGTAGAAGTAATGTGAAAACATGTAGAACAAAATAGATAAAGCCTGTTACCCCATGAAATTTCAATGTCTTCAATTAATGAAAAAGTACACATATTATCAAAATTACTTAAAACACACACACAATATGACAGTGAATTAGAAAATAAGAAGACAGAGCTATTTAGTTAGAAAAAGAGAAATTATATTTGAATTTTAAAAAGGACAAGATTGAAATAAGTTTAACAGCCAAGTTTGAACTCTTGGAGATAAACTCTTTCAGAATTACTTTCACAAGTGAAATTTACTGTATTGAAATTCTGTAGATGCAGTCTGATGGCAACTCTGAATTGTATAGTGTCTGGATATTAAGCACATGATATTGAAATCATAAATTTTATCACTTCTTATATATTTTAACATTAGTTCTAAGATTATGCTTGGGCAAATAACATTACTCTTGAACTGCATACATGACTATCAGTTGATAATTCATAATTGTCATTTTATTTTTATGTTTTAATATTAGACCATGAAAATCTTGGGTTTAATAACATTATTTTAATTATTATTATATTATAAAATTATTTCAAAATGCTACATAACGGGGTTCATTAGAGTTTAATTGATGGATTTAAATGATTAAATGAAGTGGAAATAAAATTAAGAAGTGGACACTTCTAGTTTCTTTGGAAAGTTAGTTGTGCCCAAAGATTTTTTCCTGGGAAACACAGGTGAAAGGATGCCTTGTTAAAGCAGACATGTGGTAGAATGTTTTCCTGAAGCAGACACAGGTAAAAGGATATTTTGATATAGCAAACATGTGAAAGGTCTGTGATGAAGGATTACAAATATGACTACACTAAAATTGGGAGATGAGCAGTGAGCTTGCTTTGCTTTGCTCCACCTCAATAGTCTTTGCTAAAGACATGCATGTATTGGATCACCTTACATAGCTTTCTTGAACTCCACTAGTAGCGACATCAGAGAGAAACTCTCCAAAGAACTGCTCCTGAGGTTCCTGCTGCAGCTGCTGCAGCTTCTATGTCCTCAACTCAGGTTACTGGTGAACCTTGAGATTCCTTCAGGATTGAATTACAGCTGCTGGTTCATGCCTGGTGTTTGCCTGCCTTGAGGTCTGGTCTGCATCTGCTGAATAGTAAGTAGTTGGTGTTTGCTACAGGACTGAACTACAGAAAAAGAAGATCAAGCTTATACTCAAAGAATAATTGCTGAGCAGCTCCATTTTCTCCATATCTTAATAACATTTTTCTTCTACTACTTCTGCTTGGTAGTGGGCTAGAGGAGAGGTTGAATCCTTATTAAAAGTAGGTTGCAAAACTAATTATGCCTACATAAAAGTGTAGGTATTAATAATGCTTTATTTAGAATCCCGAGATTAAGTTTATTTAGGGATGCACAAACTATGTAACAGTTAAGGTGTTGGTTTTTTTTTTTTTTTGAAAAAATACCAGGATATATCTATTGTAGAATCAACTACGAATCAGTGAACCTGTCAGACTTTAAAAAAGACTGTTTTCATTAGAATGCCACCACTACCACACCTCCATTGATAGATAGGCCTGACTTGAAAATTATGATTTATTGTTAACTTGAAATTTACTTTGTATGTGGTATGATATTTGATGTTCTCATTATTTCTCTCTTTGCATCAATTTATTTATTGGAAGCAGAGTCTTACTATTTAGCCCATACTAGCCTTGAGTGTGTGATTGTGGCTTTTTTTCAACATCCAGAGTGCTGAGGTTAAAGGTGTGTGCATTTAATTTTTACAATGAGTTACATTTAATTTTTACAATGAGTTACAAATTTGATAATTTTACATCCCCATTTTACAGGTGATGAAAAAAAGTTTGGTGATTGTATGTAGTTGGCTTACAGAGTTAAATCTGAATGAATGGTTAAACATCTTAATGCATATAGAGTGACCTCTCTTAACCATTATGCATACAAGATCAGAGAGCTGCAACTGATTTAGGTCCTTTCTTAGCAAATAAATTGAAGGAGATGATGACTTTCTTCCTCCTTTAATCATGGTATGATATTTGCAATTTTTAGAAGTTCAGAGAACTTATTGATTATAAAGTAAGCCGAAAAAAATATCTAAGGTAAGAATAAGGATTTTCTCTGCTTCCTCCAAAATACATGAATTAATCCTAATCACATTCTAGTTTCCAAAATGCTATGTTTCAGGAAGACATCCCAAGAAAAGCATACACTGTCCTCTCATTCAAATTTGATCAATAGAAACTGTGCATCATTTTATTTCTCCTCAGTATAATAAAGTTTCCATTTCAAGTTAGGTTTTAGGTACTCATCAAAAAAAGGGTAAAAAGATATATCAATTTTTCTGAGCACACTCTTGATGAAGAGTAAGTTTTGTCTTGAGCAGATACTTCAATAAGAGGAGTGGTCTCTTTCTTTGGGACCCTAAACACATTTCTAAAACTTTATGGTCTCAGTCTGAGAACAGAGATCACCTAAAGGACTACCTCAATCACCCTTCCAGGGGATACACATCCCACAAGCTCTTATTTTATTTTTGCTTTTATTTTTGTTGTGGCGTTAAGGGAGTAGCACCTGAATTCACCAGGTCAGCAAAAGAACCTGGAGTTTGGAAGACTCTAGACAATGCAGGGAAGGCTAACCCCTCCCCCCGCCACCCCAAATTGCCATGGATACCAAGAATATGCTACACAGAACATAGGAAAGAAGGCTGTAGAAAACATCAAAGTATTCTGTTGGTATTTAGGTCAACCTGGGGCTTGAAAGATACCTATGCCATGAAACTCAGAGTCAGAGAAATATCCACAATGTGGCCTTGAACACAAGATAAACTAAAATGGTGAAATTCTGATAAGCCTTTAGAAACAATGATCACAGGAGTGTTGCAGAATTTTGTTTATTGCCTTGCTTGTTCTTTGACTATTTGTGTTTACTGTCTTGTTTATTCCTTGACTATTTGCATCTATTGTATTGCTAGTTCCTCAACCTAGAACTGACCTTAATACTTCTTGCATATAATTAAAATGCTATAAAGGCAAAAGGAGGAGGGGGGAACGAGATAGGGGATTTCTAGGGAGAAGAAATGGGGAAAGGGAATAGCATCTGAAATGTAAACAAATAAAATATCCAATAAAAAAAGAGCTATAAAAAAGTAAAATGAAAAGCAAAAGGAAGGAAACATTTCCCCAAACAGGGAGTATTCAATTCCTCTGCTTGGATCAGAAGCTTTCTCACACCCTTTAATTATTTAACTAACGGGAAATAAGAGAGATGGAACAAAGTATGGCTTCAATTAAGTTTCTCTCTCTCTCTCTCTCTCTCTCTCTCTCTCTCTCTCTCTCTCTCT
>NW_021604563.1:18786981-18798193 GCF_004785775.1 Grammomys surdaster
TCTCTCTCTCTCTCTCTCTCTCTCTCTCTCTCTCTCTCTCTCTCTCTCTCTCTCTCTGGTCATGAGATTTTTCTCTACTTTCCCTCTCCATCTAGTTCCCTCAGAGAACCTCAAAACCTTGGGTTGGGTTTGGCACAATATGTATACTGATCTCTAGATGATATTTTTTAGAGTTTCCTTAACCATATGCTTTTAACACTAGATACCAAAAGAAGCTGACAGTTTGAAATGGTCACATGTGGAAAGCTCGTATGTATTTGGATCAGTCCTGTGAGAGTTTTAAGAAAAAAACTGATCTCAAGGAGAACCTAAAGAATAGTAGAAGAATGTAAATCAATCCAAGCTTATCTCCTTGTACAAAGCTCAAGTACAAGTGGATCAAGGACCTCCACATAAAATCAGACACACCAAAACTAAGAAGATAAAGTGGGGAAGAGACTTGAACACAGGAGCACAAGGGAAATTTTCCTGAACAGAATACCAGTGGTTTATGCTCTAAGATCAACAAGAGACAAATGGGACCTCCTAAAATTGCAAAGCTTCTGTGAGGCAAAGCACACTGTCAATAGGACTGAAGACCCTCAGTCCTCACAAGGGGAGCATCGACCCCAAGGCTCGGGAGCGAGGGGTATTTAAAGGAGAAAACCACAAACCAGGGTGAGGAGGGGGCGAGGGGGTTGTTAAGGAGACATAATCATAAAAATAGCGAAGAATTCCAGAGGAAACCAATCTATGTGAGTCAGGGTCATGTGAAGAACACTCTGTATACCCATTCTTCTCAAAAATGTGGTCCTGTCCTGTCACTGCAGCCTTGCCCTGTCATTGTGGTTACCAGCTTCCTGGTTCCACCTAGCTGAATTGTATTCTTCTCTTTTTGTGATTAGCCAGTTCCCGTAAGATCTACATTCTTAGCCTGCTTCAGAGAACATTTTCCATGCCTTTTAAGGAAAAACCTAAAGAAGAATCTATAGATCATTTTATAAAATGATCTTCATAATTTTTCACTCTACAGGACAAAACGGCAACTAACGAATTGCAAAAAGATCTTTACCAACTCTATATCCGATAGAAGACTAATATCCAATATATAAAAAGAACTCAAGAAATTAGACTCCAGAGAATCAAATAACCTTATTAAAAATGGGGTACAGGGCTAAACACAGAATTTTCAGCTGAGGAATATCAAATGGCCAAGAAGCACCTAAAGAAATGCTCAACATCCTTAGTCATCAGGGAAATTCCAATCAAAACAACCCAGAGATTCCACCTCACATCAATCAGAACACTGGTGACACACTATCCTAAGCCAAGCAACCTTCATAATATCAACTCAAAAAATTTGATCCCAGCTGAGTTGTTGTTGCTGTTGTTGTTGTTCAAAATAGATTCGACTCTCAAACATTGCATCCTGACCACAGGTCCCCCTCCTCTACTCCCCACATCTTCCATCTACTTCCACTCTCCTCCAAATTGATCCCCTCCATTTCCTCCTCAGAAAAGTACATGTATCCAAAAGTAACAACCAAACATGACACAACAAAATATAATAAAACAAGGCAAAAGCCCCCTTATTGAGGATAGACAAGGTAACCCAATAGGCACAAGAGATACCAAGAGCAGACAAAATAGTCAGAGACACACCTACTCCCACAGTTCAGCATCCTGCAAATACATCATGCTAAGAGCCATAACATATAGGCAGAGAACATGGTACAGATGTATGCAGGTCCCATGCTTGCTGTTTCAGTCTCTGTGAGCCTGTAGTAGCCCTGCTTAGTTGATTCAGTGGGCCACATTCTTCTGGTGTCTTCAATCTCCTCTAACTTCTACAATCTTTCTTTCCTATTTTCCAGAGGGTTCCTCGATCTCCCACTGGAGGGACCTAATGGGGAAATCCAATTTAGATCTTTATGCATAAAGTCTGGCTATGAGGCTCTGTATCTAGTCCCATTTCCTGCTGGAAGAAACCTCTATGATATCACCTGGACAAGGCACCTATCTATGAATATAACAGAATATCTTTAGGAATCATTTCATTGACTTTTTTTTTGGCCAGTTGTGTTTAGTAATGAAGGATGTGAAGTCTAAACTGGCTATCTTTTGTAGCCAGACAAGGCTTCCAGTCATGGGCCAGCATTGCATTCCAGTCTAATTGTTGGCTATGGGGATTCCTTGGAGATCCCCAAACAATCCAGGCAAATGATAGGACAAAAGATTTCTCTTCAAAAATTTACAGTGAGTCCTCATTAATGAGAACCAGATCCATATAGTTCATGGAAAGTGGAGAGGATGAGCTGGTACCTCCATGAGGTCCTTTCCCCAATGTTCTAGTCACTAAGGTGCTGGGAAAAAAATTCTGGACACCAATCCAGCCAAAAAACTTGCAACTGACAATCTGTCCTGCCTGCAAGATATGCTGGAGGAATGGTGGCACAGAACTTGTGGGAGTGCCCAACCAATGTTTAGTTTAACTTGAGACTCAAGCCATGATAGAGAAGTTATGTCTAACACTGCTCAGATGGCCAGGAACCAGATATTAGATAACCCATAGACCTAAGGTAGAACCAAACATAGCTGAACTCTTAGAGTGTTGGTGTTCCTTTATAGAAGGTGTAAGAAGGATCACTGGACCCTCATTCTGAGTATTCAGCCTCTCTTAAATCCAGTTGTCTACAGTTATGTCACATGTGGCCTCATGGATTTGGAGAGGAGCTAATATATATATATAGGCTGGATAAGACCAAAGAGAGGGGAGCTTCACTTATGAAACTATGGGAAAGCCATTATACATGCTAAGTAAAGAGATTGCAGAGTATCTGGTTTGTGATACCTGTTCCTGTCAGTAACCCTTCACCCATGTACAGTAAGTAAGCCCCATATACTAATTGGTTCCTTGGGGTGGACACAGATGAATTCATATAGTTCATTTTTATCACATGATGGTTGAAAGATACAGAGAAGAAACATCTAGAAAGGAAGATATTCTAAAGTGTGTAATGAGAAAATTAAGGAAAGGAAAACTTTCAAAAGATTAAATTCTGAAAAAAGAGGATCACTTAAAGCAAAAATATACAGAGTTCATTGCTAGTATTTCTGATGGTAGTAAAATACTGGCATTTTACCAATGTACAATATTTTGAGGTAATTATCCTCTCCAGGTCCACAATGTGTTTCATTTGAATTCACATGCATTTTCTTAAATCGGGGCAGCCATCTAGAGTGTCTAACAGTATTCTACTAGTAAAATGGTTCTCATTTTAATCACACTTTTCTCAGAGTGGAGTCACAATAGTTCCTTAGAGAGTAAAGAGAAATAACTTCTTGGCAGCATACATTTTGTAACACAATTTCAAATTTGTTCCTTTTGTTCCTTACTCCAACCATTACTTTAATGGCCATTGAGAGATTGCTGTGCTATCCAAATGATAACTTTAATAAATCTTTTTTTACAGTGCCTATTTTTCTACCACAATTAATTTCAGCATCTAGAAAAATTCAATGGTCATAGAATATATAGTTTTATTAAAATACTTATATAAGAATTATGTTAAATGGCTCCTTTATATGTAATTTAATATTTATTTGCATTATACTTTAAACCACCAGCTTTGATAACCAAGTTTTCATAGCTAAAAATACACAAGAAGGTAGGTCACTTATATTTATCTTTTTGAATATTGCAGTTTCAAATATTTGTTCACTATTCGATGATTTTGAAAGTGTAATAGAAAGACAGAAGTTGCTTTTGAATCCAAACTTACTTTCCATGGAAGTTCCACTCTAGTGAAGGATAGAAGTCATCAAGTAGAGGCAACTCTGCTAAAAATATAAATTTCAAAAGGAGGAAGATACAGAATAAAAGGAAGTGTGCTTTATGAGCTTGAATTCCTCTATTTTTTATTTTAATTTAATCAGATTATCAATGTTTTGTTTTGTTTTTTGTTTTTGTTTTTCGAGACAGGGTTTCTCTGTATATCCCTGGCTGTCTCAGGGCTCACTCTGTAGACCAGGCTGGTCTCAAACTCAGAAATCCACCTGACTCTGCCTTCCAAGTGCTGGTATTAAAGGCATGTGCCACCACTGCCCGGGACTAATTTATTTTTTTTTAATTTACTCTTCTCTTCTATATCACAACCTGACTGCAGCTCTATCTTCTCCTCCCAGGCCCTCCACACTCCTCCTCCATTTCCCTTCACAAAATGGCAGGCCTTCAAAGCACATCAACAAAATGAAGCATATCAATTTGCACTAAGACTAGGTATACCCCCTCATAGTAAATTTTGACAAGACAACCCAGTAGAAAAAAAGGGGTCCCAAAAGCAGGGAAAAAAGTCATAGTCCCCTGCTCCCATTTTTAGGAGTCCCACAAGAACACCAAGCTACACAACCATAATATACATGCAGAAGAACTAGGTCAGACTCATTCAGACACCCTGATTGTCTGTTCAGTCTCTGTGAGGCCCTATGAGCCCTGGTTAGTTCAGTCTGTGGATTTTCTTGTGGTGTCTTCAACCCCTTTGGTTCTGATAATCTTTCTCCCTCTATCTTTCTTCTATAGGATTCCCTGAGCTTTTAGAGTCTCTGTTGAGAAGTCAGATGTGAGTCTGATAGGTTTGCCTTTGTATGTTTTCTGGCCTTCTTCCCTTTGTGGTTTTAATATTCTTTATTTGTTCTGTAGATTTTGTGTTTTGATTATTATGTTCCTGGAGGATTTTCTTTTCTGATCAAGTCTAGTTGCTGTAAGCTTCTTTTATGTTTATCGGCATCATTTTCTTTAGGGAAAATTTTCTTCTATGATTTTATTTAAAATATTTTCTAGGCCTTAGAGATGGTACTCTTCACCTTCTTCTATTCCCATTGTTTGTAAGTTAAGTCTTTTCATGGTATCTCAGATTTTGTGGATGTTTTATGTCAGGAAATTTTTTAGATTAAACATTTTAATTAACTGATGTGTCAATATCATCTGTTGTATATTCTACACCTGGGATTCTCTATTTTTTTCCACTGTATTCTGTTGGTGATACTTGCATCTGTTGTTCCTGTTCTCTTTTCTGGGTTTTCTATCTCCACAATTCCCTCAGTTTGTGTTTTATTTGTTGCGTCTAATCTACTTTCAGTTCTTGCACAGTTTTATTTATTTCCTTCACCTATTTAATTGTATTTTCCTGTATTTCTTTAAGAGATTTATTCATTTCCTCTTTAAAGGCCTCTATCATATTTATAAGATTGGATTTAAGGTCATTTAATTTTGCTTTGATTGAATTAGGATATCCAGGGCTTGCTGTACTAGAGTAGCTGTGCTCTGAAGATATCACATTTCCCTGGCTTTTGTTGAATGTGTTCTTTCAAGAATCTTCAGCCATCTGGGTGGCTTTTGTTCCTGGATGTTCCTGTTATAGTAGGTATTGGGAGAGAGGGTTAACCTGGATAGTCCTGGACTTTGATGGGTATTCTTGGGCTGTGTGGTTCAGGATCTGCAGGTCTGTATAGTTCAAAAATATCAGGTCTGATGAAAGTGTGCAGAGAGGTGGCAGGAGAATCAGGTTTATCCTGGATACCAAACTGTGTAGGGCAGCTTGGATTACCCCAGAGGACTAAGTGAGCAGAGGAGATGGGTGGGGAAAGGAAGCTAACCTGTATGGTCCAAGCTCTGCAGGTCTGATTATGGTGGATAGAGATGTTTTGGGGGGACAGTGGAGGACCAGAGGAGATAGCAGGACAATCAGGTCAGCTTGAGGGACTGCAGAAGTCTCAGACATCAGGAGAAATGGTTTGGGAAAGGAAAGCTAGACTGTATTGTTCAGAATTCCTCATGTCTGATTGAAGGTAGAAGGTGAAGGATGGGGAGAATTGAAGTCTAGAGGGGATAGCAGGCTGCTCATTGAAGCTTAGGGTGAACCAGAGAACTGAGAGCATGGAGATTGGAAGGGGAAGGAAAGGTAACCAAAAAGCCATTTTCTTAATGAGACAAAGGGAGTAATATTCATTTAACTAGATAGAATACAAGCAAAAAATGAAACTGGAATAGAGAGTGCTGTTATTGTACACTCACTTATTAAAGATATGAGGTATTTCTAACTTTCTGTTCTACTTCCGGTTACATGACTTCCATTGTCAAAGGAATGCAATGACTCTACATGTTATGGTTCTCAGGTGAGTCCTTTCCTAAGCCACTTAAAAATTTCTGAAATTGATTAAGCCCTGTACTATGTGGGTTATTGTAAATGCCTACAGAATACAAATGTGGAAGTTATATAAACAGTTCTAATGCTTTTACTGGAAGGTCCTCAGCAAGAAAGCAACAATACTAGTTCAGCCAGTAAGCAAAGTGCACATCTTTTATAAGGAATGCCATATTGTACTTTACCTGCTCTGTCTGAACCATACTCTGCCTTTGTAGGGTTTAGCAAAAGTACTCAGATAGTTGTTTGGAGCCAAGTACTGTTACCAGCTGAGCCATTCCCCAGGCCCCAGCCCCATTTATCTTTTCATCATTCCTCATTTTTTTTTGTTTTTTTTTTTTCGACACAGGGTTTCTCTGTGTAGTCCTGGCTGTCCTGGAACTCACTCTGTAGACCAGGCTGGCCTCGAACTCAGAAATCTGCCTGCCTCTGCCTCCCAAGTGCTGGAATTAAAGGTGTGCACCACCACCGCCCCATTCCTCATTTTTTAATACATGAATGTTACTATTTTTTCTATATCAACCTCTATTATAATAGACAAGGACAAAGACTGGAACTTGTTTTTGTTTGTTACATTTCAAATCCTTATTTACCAAGTGCTAGATCTATAAGGTAGGGAAAGTTTCTAAAGTTTTCTGATCCTCTGCTTTCATATTTATATATTAGGAATAATTTCAGCAAAAAGTGCAAAAGGCTTTATAAATAATTGAATTATGTATAGCATACATGGTAATACTACATACTATTCAAGTCTTGATAATATTATTGTACTAGGTGGCCACTTAGCTCACACTATAGTTTCACAGCTTTTATTTCCTTTGGATTCACCAACTCATTCATATTCCATCATCTTTCATTACTGATGGCCGTTGTGCTGGCCATTTTTATGTCAATTTGACACAACTGAGAGTTATTTGAAATGAGTGAACATCAGTTGAGAAAATAGCTACATAAGATTCAACTTAAGGTATTTTCTTAAGTAGTGATTAATAGAGGAGGGCCTATCTGACTATGGGTGATGTCATCCCTAGAATGGTAGCCTTGGGTTCTTTTATAAAGTGCATTTTAAATTCTTCTTTCATATACTACATCCTCATTGCAGTTTCCCCCCCTTCTTCCTTGTCTCTCCCTCCAAACCCTTCATCTCCCACAGATTCACCCCCATCCTCTACACTTCAAAAAGAACCAAGCCTCCCAGGGACATCAAAAATGCATGGTATAACAAGACTCATTAAGACCAGGCACATACCACCACATCAAGGCTAGAGGAGGCAACCTAGTAGACATGGACAGCCCCGGCTCCCATTGTTAGGATTTCTACAAGAATACCATGCTACTCACATACAGAGGATCTAGACCATATATACCCACTGGCTCCCTAATATCTGTGAGCTCCCATGAGTTCTAGTCAGTTGATGGTATGAGCTATTTTTTTGTGCTGTCCATCACACCTCTCATACTTCTGATCCTTTCTTCCCCTCCTCCACAGGACTCTCTGAGAATCTAATATTTAGTTGTGGTATTTTATATCTGTTCTCATCAGTTTCTGGTTGAAGTCTCTCTGGTCTCTTTGAAGATGATTATACTAGGCTGTGGTCTAGGAACACTCTGCAGGCAGGACAAACTGTAGCTTGAAGGATTTGTGGCTGGGTTGGTGATGCAGTCCCTCTTATTGAGATCTTGCCTTGTTACAGAAGATGGCAAGTTCAGACTGTGATAAGTGAATACTAGCTATAAAGTAAAATACAATTATTCTGCAGTGTACAAATGCAGAGAGGCTAAGTAAAAGGGAGACTTAGGGTCTATGTAAAGATTTCTCTGGGAAAAATAAACAGAATAAAATTTGTGGGTAGACTGGAGCATATAGGGTTAAGAACAGAAGTGATGAAGTGATGGGGGTAAAATACTGGGAGAAATAACTAGAACTGAGGTGCATTTTAGGGGTAAGATCAAACACTCATATAAAGGAAACTCCATGGAATTTTATAAGTAAACCTAGGACAGACTCCTAGCAATAGGGTCCTGGATTCTGTAAGAAGACAGGCTGAACAAGCCATGAGGAACAAGCCAGGAAAACAGTACTTTTCCATGGCTTCTGCATTAGCTCTTGCTTCCAGGTTCCTACCCTGTTTGAGTTTTTATCCTGGTTTCCTTAAATCATGAATAGTGATGTGGACGTGTAAGCCAAATAAACCCTATCATCCCCCAGTTACTTTGGTCATGGTGCTTCATTACAGTAATAATAACCCTAAATATGACAGCCACAATTTATGCATTATTTTTATCCCCATATCTTCCCAGGGTGTTCTGACATGTATATTAGCAATCCTACAAATACATGAATAAATGAATATACAATTTGTTAAAAAAGTTATTTCCCTGTCACAGAGAACGGTGATAAAAGATTGTGTGGCATGACGATCAGTGGCGTGATATTTTAAAAATAGCATGTGATTATGATACTATTTTTGGAGATAAAAAGATGCTATACCAATCACACTACATTAATTTTCAATTCTGATTGCAAAAGGAATGTGACTGTTTATACTAAAAAAGTGAATATAATACTCTCTCATCCACTTAACTATTTAACCATTTAGGATGAGATATTCAAGTTTTCTTTTTTATTGGATATTTTATTTATTTATATCTCAAATGTTATCCCTTTTCCTGGTTTTCCCTCTGGAAACACCATATTCCATCTTCACTTCCACTGTTTCTAGGAGGGTATGTCCCCACCAACCCACCCATTCCCACCTCCCCGCCCTGGCATTCCCCTACACTGGGGCATTGAGCCTTCACAGGACCAAGGGTGTCTTCTCCCACTGATGTCTGACAAGGCCATCCTCTGCTACATATGTGGCTGAAGCCATGGGTCCCTGCATGTATACTCTTTGGTTGGTGGTTTACTTCCTGGAAGCTCAAGCTTTCTAAGCAATACAAAGTAGCTCTCCCTGAAGAGAATTCAGTGGTATGAGAGCACACGGGGTATTATAAAACGTTTCAATATGTTTCCAGGATCAGCAACTGATCAGTAAACATATCTGTGATCAACCATCTTGTAAAAGAAACAACTACTTTCCAGATGGAGGAGAAAACTTACAGTGTGGAATGCCTGACAAAAGATATACCTTTTGCTGAATTTGTATAGCTAGTTTCTTTTTGAGTACCAGTACAAATGTTATAAATGTTTGCTCACCCTCCACATTTATAATCTATAGATATTTTCAGTTCCCTGCCTGGTGTTGGGCTTAGTTCTTTTCTGTGAATCTTTTGATGGCAAATAAAGTACTCATTTGAGAACTATACCTGGACTATTAAAATAAAAGAAGTGGTGTTGTTTAGTACATAAAAGTTGATGAGCAGTAAGTCTTAGAGATGATTATCTTCAGTAATTACATTTTTCTAATCCACAGTATCCTGCATACATGAATACAAGAAATTTAACTTAATGTTTACCATAAAAGTAATGGATCATTGCTTCAATATACTAAGTATTTCTGTCATCATTTATCTAGTTGTAGAGCAAAGATGCAAACGTTGAAGTTTTCTAACTGAGCACTTTATTATAGTCACTTTTTCTTTACAATTTTCACTTTTGTAATCTTAGCAAAATACTAAGACTTATATATCTACTAAAATAAAAAGATTTAAAAAATGTTATCCTTTTTATTTTCTGAAAAAAATAACATTGTAGTTAATCCATGATGTTTCCATTAAGATTTTAATATATGATCAGTACAAATACATTTTATAAATTATTCTTAATTCAAAATTTATTTTTAATTGACAAACATTAACTATGTGTACTTATTAGATAGGGTGTGATGTTTTGACATATATATCAATCATGATATGATTATATCAGGATAAATAGTACATATATTATACCACTTTCTTATATTTTGTAGAGAGGATATTTAAAATTTATTCCACTGGCATGACTCAATTTTTAATCATATCATTACTAACAATGTTTATTTTACTGTACAATAGATTTTACAATTTATTCTTTCTACCTAGGTTAAACATATACTCTTTTGGTCAATATCATACCACTCACCATTCAACCTCACCCCTAGAAAATTATGGTTGTACTTCTACAATCTACTTTTGTAATTAACTTTATAGATTCTGCTTACAAATAATATGTCGCATTTACCATTTGTTCCTGGTTCACTTCAATTAGCATGATATCTCTTATATTAATCTATGTCATTTCAAATAAGAATTTATCTAGTTTTAAGAGTTGAATATCAATGAAAAAAGGGTGAATGATACTTTTGCTGTATGTATACAAAAATATGCATTTATAACATCAGTTTTTCTTTTGATTAACACCTAAGTTGATTTCATACCTTGAATATTATAACAATGCTTTAGTAAATGTAACAAAAGAGATATCTATTTAATAGGAGTGGAATGTGATTGTTTGAATAAAAATGCTTCCTATAGGCCTATTGACAGCTCCGGCGCTTTGTCAGAAGTTAGTTGGCTGCATATATGTGGTTTTATGAAGAAACGATTTTCTCCCCTGCTGATCTCCATTGTGATGCCAAAATGATGTTGTTTGGGGAAATTCAGATTTCTAATATATTTTGAAGTTAGGTATTATTGTATCAGAGGTTCTTTTGTATATTTTTATGTCACAATGTCATTAGATGTTTGTACATTTATATCCCATATAAATTTTCAAAAAGTAAAAAGAAATCATTTTAACTTCAGTTAATTGCTTTTTGTTGTAATAGAAATACCATGAACAATAACAACTTAGATGAAATATTTGTTTATTGTGGTTTATAGTTCCAAAGGGATAGAATCCATTGTGACAACAGACAGAGAACACATGGTAGACAAGAGCAGCAAGCTTGGTGGTTATATTTTTATCCACATATATGAACCCTGGAGAGAGAAAAAATAGGAAGGAGAACAAGACTTTGAAATCTCAAATCACTCCTCCAGTGGCATACTTCCTCTAACATGGCTCTCTCTCTCTCTCTCTCTCTCTCTCTCTCTCTCTCTCTCTCTCT
>NW_021604563.1:18798203-18815201 GCF_004785775.1 Grammomys surdaster
AAGGTAGCCCAGTTAGGTAAAAATATTCGACAGACAGGCAACAGCTTTAGGAATATCATCTACTCCAGATGTTGGAGGACCCACATGAAGACCAAGCTTCACATCTGCTATATATGTGTGGAAGCCTAGGTCCAGCCTATTATGCTCTTTGGTTGGTGGTTTAGTCTCTGAGAGACACCAATGGTCTAGGTTATTTGACTTTGTTAATCTGGAGTTCCTATCCCCTTGAGGGCTTTCAATCTTTCCTCTTGTTCTTTCATAAGAGTCCCCACGATCCATTCATTCAATGTTTCCATTTCAGATGGATGAGCCTCTCAGATATTCTAGGCGCCTGTCTGCAGCATAACAGAGTATCATTAATAGTGTCAGAGATTGGTGCTTTCCCATAGCATTGGTCTAAAGTGGAGCTGTAGACAGGATAAATTTTGGGTCAAAAGTTGTATGGGTGAATTGTATCCTTATAGCTCTAAGTAGGTCCCTGCCTGGCTACAGGAGGTGGCCTCTTCACATATAATATCCCCACTGTTATGAATCTCAGCTAAGATCACTCCCTTTGAATCCTGGGAGATTTCTCCCATCCCAGTTCCCCGGCATGTCCTTGAAATGCCAGCAAACCCCCATGCTGCAGATTTCCTTTCATTCTCCTGGCTCTCTTGTCCTCTCTCCTGTCTCTCCCCATACCTGGTCCTGCAACTGTCTCTCCCAGATTCTCCTTCCTGTCTTCTTTCCCACTTACTTCCCTCTCTCCATCTGCCTCCTATGACTATTTTATTCCCCTTCTAAGTGAGATTCAAGCATCCTCACTTGTGAGTACCTTCTTGTTTAGCTTCTTTGGGTGTGTGGAGCATTGCATGGGTAACCTCTACTTCATGGATAATATTCACCTATCAGTGAGTACATACTACGCATGCCCTTTTGGGTCTGGGTTGCCTCACTCAGGATGATATTCTCAATTTCCATCGACTTGCCTGAAAAATTCATGACATCTCTGTTTATAATGGTTGAATAGTATTCCACTGTGTAATAAGGAACCTAGAAATTAAACAGTATGCTACAAAAACAAAGCCTGTGGCATTCGTTTTTTTAATTCTTTACATAACCTCTCTGTTTAAGCCTATAGTGTTCCACTTCAAAATGAAGTGGACAATTACATAATCTTTATTGTTAAATATCTTACTGTTTAACAAGGTTTAAGAAATTGTTGCATAAAATAAAGTAGGTTAATTTTAATGCATGTAAAAACTTGATTAACTATAATGACTTTTCGATCTCATCAAAAAAGAAGCCTAATGAAATGATACATTTATTTCTGAGATGTTGCTATTGTTCAAGCATGTTTTAGAATTATTCTCCTGATTCTTTCTCAGTCTTGTAAGCATTTTCAATGTTAAAATTTATAGGTTTGAAATGTGAATATGGTCTTTAGAAATGTGGCAAAATAACAAGAATATGAGAGATGGCAAAGTTACCAGGCATATCATGTTGGATAAATGATTAAATTTGATTTATATGTTTAGTTTTGCTTTTGCAATGCTGGAAATGAAACTAAAAGACTCACATACATTAAGCAAATACTCTACCTCTAAGCTGTACCCACAAACTTGTTTTCAGTTTCTAAAAGAAAAATATTCTGGTGATAGTGGATAAGATGGGTAAATGCTAATATCCATCACTGTCTGAAAAACTTGTGTAATTAAACAGTTTGTGAACACTTAGAAAGTAAGAATTGATCTTTATAGAGTGATGATCATTTGATATAAGAAACTTTGTCAGGTTATACTTATAGATTGTTTTCATTATATCAATATTATGATGGTCAATTTAGACTAATGGTAGATATAGAAACAAATTCAAAGAACTTATATTTGCTAAAGTCTTTAAAAATCTCTATTGTTTCAATAGGCCCATTGTTTTTATCACTTATCAACAAATTATAGGGTTGATGTTACTGCTCATATTTTAGTGACAAGCAAATGTTTAATGGAGTTTAATATGATAGATATAGATATAGATATAGATATAGATATAGATATCCTCAAATTGAATTCATTGCCAATAGTCATCCCTCAAAAAATATATATGCTATATTAAATGGACTCAGTCAGTTATATTTATACTTATTTACATAAGAGTAATAATTGAAAATACATGGATTTGAGACAATGGGGGCTGTGGGAAGAGTAGGGAGAAGAGTAGGAGGGAAATTATGTCAATACAGTATACATATACAATAAATAAATTAAAAGAGACTAAAATAAAAGGATTTTATGCAATTATTGAAAAATACTAGAAATTATTATTCATATAAATTATAAAATGTATATATTATATATAAAACCTGCCTGTGCATACACTCCCCAAAAGCCCAGCACCAGTTATGATTATATCTTATTTTGAGTTATTGGTTATAGGAATTCAACGGACTGCTAAAATAGTATAAAAATATGTCTACTGCCCTAGGTTACTTTCTGGAAGTTGATGTTAAGTCCCTATTGCTGAAGACAGCATAAACTGAACAAAGATTCAAACTGGATGTGACTCAAAAGACTCTTCCTTGAGATTTAGCTTCCATACTACCAAAAGTTAATATGCAAGCTAATTAGGCAAGGAAAGTAATCTTTAGTACCCACATATGAAACCTTTGAACCACAATAGTGAAATGCATGGTAAGATATACATAAAGGTACAACAGTGCCACTTACATCATGATAGTAATCACATTTTATCTATTTGGACTTAAAGTTAACAGGAGGGAAATCATGCTTGGTTCTATAAATCCAATGTCATGGACTGTAGAGAGGAGAATCTACAACTTCCAGGTTCCTCAGATTTTTAATTTCTAAATACAGTCTACTTACCCATATACCTACCTACAAATAGGTGTAGAGCTCACCTCTCAACAAAGAAGTTTATTTTTATAGCAGAAAGGGAATATTGCAGAAAACCATAACAACTGACAAAAATGATGGACCTACAATGTAATTCCTACAATTTAGGCCTAGAGAAAATAATGGGAGAGTGGGCAGAAAAATTGTAAGAGCCAGAGGACCAGGAAGTCTTCTTTGCTTGTGGCTTCTAGCCATGATCCAAGTTGATACAGCAGACTGATAATCCAATAACAAGTGCTCATCTCTAGCATTATCTGCATCCAAGCAAAGCTGATAGAACTCAGCTAGTTGAATTCATATATATATATATATAATGGTTAAAAATGAGTCTCTGAATTTGAAAGGGAAGTATGATGGGAAGGTCAAAAGTATGGGAGGGGTAGAAAGAAGAGGGAAGAAGCAAATAATAGAAATATATTTTCATTAAACCAATATTAAAAGAATGACTAGGGAGTGTTCAAATGTGTAGAAAAGTATAGTGATTTATATAACTGGCATTAGTGTAAGTACAACCAAAATCATGTAATTATAAACTTTTTTTTACATTTTCTTCTGATTTCAAATAAAATAAATATTGAAAATATGGTTGGAATTCTGTTGTATGTTTAAAAATCTATTTCTTTTGCTTTCCTCAGAAGAAACTAAAATCTTGACTTTGATGGAAATCCTGTCTATCCATGTCATTTCAATTGTTTGTTGTCACTATGATGTTTCATGTCACAATGTTTTAATTAGATGATATTTTAATGCATATGTCTTTAGAAAATATCCTCTTATTTATTATAATTATTGGGATAACTTATATTAATACATGTGGTATTATATCATCAACTGTTTCCAATGCTCTAGCATATTCTATTGTGTTGATAGTTGTCCTTACTCTATTTTAGGTCATATTCTGGAAAATATGTAATAGTAAATATTCCATGTTTATTTATACAGACATGCTAATCTTTTCTCTATGTACAACATACACCTTAACATAATTAGTATTTTTTTATTATAAAAATTTCCTACTTATTAAATGTTTTTCAAACAGTTTATCAAAATTATTTTTTAATTCTTTTTTTATTCTATATTTTATTTACATTTCAGATGTTATCCCCTTACCCAATTTCCCCCCTCCCACCCAGGAACTTCCTATTTCACCCCCCTCCTCCTGCTTCTATGAGGATGTACCCACACCTACTTCCCCACTCCCACCTCCCCACCCTCGAATTCCCCCACACATGGCATCCAGCCTTCATGGGACCAAGGATCTCTCCAACCTAAACCTGACAGGACCATCCTCCCTTGCATATACAGCTGGGGCTATGGGTCCCTCCCTAAGTGCTCCCAGGCTGGTGGTTTAGACCCTATGAGGTCTAGTTGGTTGGTATTGTTGCTCTCCTTATGGGGTCACAAACCCTTTCAACTCCTTCAGTCTTCACTCTAACTCCTCCATTGGGAACCCCTTGATCTGTTCAATGATTAGCTGTGAGAATCTGCCACTGAATATGTCAGACTCTTGCAGACCTCTAAGGAGACAGCTATGTCAGGCTCCTGTCAGCATGCACTTCCTGACATCCACATCAGCACCTACCTTTGGTGACTGCACATGGGATGAATAACCAGGTGGAATGGTCTCCAGACGGTCCCTCCTTCAGTTTCTGTCCTACACTTTGTCTCCATATTTGCTCCCTTGAGTATTTTGTTACTCCTTCTCAGAAGGACCGAAGCACCCTCACTTGGTCTTCATTCTTCATGAGCTTTATGTGGTCTGTGAGTTGAATCTTGGGTATTTCAAGCTTCTGGGCTAAAGTCCAATAATCAGTGAATGAATACCATGTGTGTTCTTTTGTGATTGGGTTACCTCACTCAGGATGATATTTTCTAATTGCATCCATTTACCTAAGAATTTCTCAAATTCATTGTTTTTAATAGGTGAGTAATACTCCATTGTGTAAATGTACAGATCTTTCACTGGCTTGGTTAGAGTGACACCCAGGTATTTAATATTACTTGTAACTATTGTGAAGGATGTCATTTCCCTAATTTTTTTCTCAGCCTGCTTATCCTTTGAGTAGGGGAAGGCTACTGATTCGTTTGAGTTAATTTTATATCCAACCACTTTCCATTTTTTATCTGGGTTAGGAGTTCTCTGGTGGACTTTTTGGGGTCACTTAAGCATACTATCATATCATCTACAAATATTGATATTTTGACTTCTTCCTTTTCAATTTGTATTCCTTTGATCTCGTTTTGTCCTGGCTAGGACTTCTAGTACTATATCGAATAGTTAGGGAGAAAGTGGGAAGCCTTGTCTAGTCCCTGATTTTCATGGGATTGCTTCAAGTTTCTCTCCATTTAGTTTGATGTTGGATAGTGGTTGTTGTACATTGCTTTTCCTATATTTATGTATGGGCCTTGAATTCCTGATCTTTCCAAGACTTTTACCATTAAGGAGTGTTGAATTTTGTCAAATGATTTCTCAGAATCTAGTGAAATCATCTAGTGTTTTTTTCTTTGAGTTTATTTATATCATGGATTGTGTTCATAGATTTTCATTTATTGAACCATTCCTGAATCCTTGGGATGAAGCCTACTTGATCATGTTGGATGATTTCTTTGATGTGTTCTTGGATTCAGTTTGAGAGTATTATATTGAGTATTTTTGCATCAATATTCATAAAGGAAATTGGTCTAAAGTTCTCTTTCTTTATTGGGTCTTTGTGTGGTTTAGGTATAAGCATAATTGTGGCTTCATAGAACAAATTGGGTAGTATTCCTTCTGTTTCTACATTCTGGAATAGTTTGAAGAGTATTGGTATTAGGTCGTCTTTAAAGGTCTGATAGAATTCTGCAAAAAACCCACCTTGTCCTGGGCTTTTTTTTGGGGCGGGGGGAAGTTGGGAGACTTTTAATGACTGCTTCTATTTCTTTAAGGATTAAGGGACTGTTTAGATGGTGTATATGATCCTAATTTACTTTGGTATCTGGTATCTCCTAGAAAATTATCCATTTCATCCAGATTTCCAGTTTAGTTGAGTATAGGCTTTTGTAGTAGGATCTGATGATTTTGGGAATTTCCTTGGATTTTGATAAAACAATACATTTTAGGCAGATTCTTAGGATAAGTGTAGAAACAGTCACAATTTTGAACCAATATATTACAAGATGACCCACCATACTGCACTTATATTTGTCGATCACTTTCGTAGTCCAAAGTTTCAAAATCTTCCACATTCTTCCTGATTTCTACAGCACTAGCTCACACCTATGTACTAATTTCTATATTAGCTATTTTTCTACTGCTCTGATAGTACACTATGACCAAGAAAGATTTGATTTTACCCTTACTGTTTCAGAGGATTGGAGTCCATGGTCAAAAAGAGGGGAGCATGACAGGTAACCGTGGTTCTAGAGTAGTAGCTAATCCCATATTTTGAGACACAATTTTAAGGCAGAGAACACATTACAAATATTATAAGTACTTTAAAATTTCTAATCCAGTGCCACCAACCTATGACATACGTCCTCCACAAAAGGCCAAACCTCTTAATATTTCCAAACAGTTCCACCAACTGGGGACCAAGTACTCAAGTATATAGATCTGTGGAGGGTCAATTTCATTCAAACCACTACAGACTGTTTTATATGTCTTAAGCTTTATCAATTATAAATAAATTATTTTAGATTGTAGCATGATTTTTCACATTATTTATATTTTCAGACAGATATGTTGTTTTGATATAATTTTTATCAGTATTTTTGCTTATGTTTTCTGCTGTATTCACTTTTTCTTGTTTATAAAATTATCCTATTCCTATACAAGTAAATTCTACTTTCTTCTAGTATCAGTATACTTTCCCATTTTATGTCTTTAATAACTATGGGAGTTATTTAAAAGAATTTGTGAGTTAAGTTCTTAATTTTAACTGTTTTTCACGTGACTGGTTCTATGATTTGAATATGGCTTAACTATGTGAAGTAGTGTTGACATTTATCCCATTGTAAAATATTAAGATAACAATAAAAATATGACTAAGGACTTCAGAGGTAGCACTTTTAGAATGGGATTACTGCTATAGTGTCATGATAAAGTCTTTTGTAGTTTTGATGGTAAATGCATTGAGCTTCAGAGACAAAACTGTGATATCATCTATATGACTGAAGCTTCACATCCAGAAACATGAATCTCTACTTACATACATTTTTCAAGAACACACTTATTTTATTTTTCTTACCTTTTTAATTGAAATATGATTACATTATCTTCAACTCTCTTTTCTCCCTCCAGCCTCTCCAAGTTACCCTTCCTTGAACCCTTCTCAAGTCCTCTACTTTCAAGGTCATATTCTCTTTTTCTTTGATTATATTTACATACATACACATACACACATACACACACACACACACGCTCATACACATACACATATGACCTATGGAATCTATTTTTGGTTTTTATGTGTATATGGCTTCAAGGCTGATCACTCTGCATGAGATAATCAATAAGAGGGCTCCATCTGTAATAAAGACTAATTCTCTTTCCAGCAGTCAGTAGTTTCCTGCAATAGTTTAAGAGTATGACTCTATAGGATTTCCCCCCTCCATATTATTATGTTCATTGATATTACTATTTTTTTCAATGTTGTTTATGGTGTCCTTTCTAGGGAAAATTTTCACAGAAAATGTCCTGGTCTTCTGGTTCTTAGAATCTTCCTGCTCCTTTTTCTACGATTCTCCATGGGCCTTAGATACAAAAGTCTGATATAGTTGTATCCACTAGGGCTGAGATTTCCTAACATCTATTTATCTCTACACTGTGTTCAGTTGTGGTTTTCTGTGATGGTCCCCATTTTTTGTAAAGAGAAGACTTTTTGATTTGGGGTGGTAGCTATACTTATCTGTGGCTATACGTGTAAGATTTAGAAAGTAGTGAAGAATTCTATTGTTCTATCAAAATAATGGTAGTTGATTCTTTTCTAAGGTTCATGACCTAACCAGCCCCAAAAGTTTGACTATGTTTTCAATATCAGGCATAATTTTTCTACTCTTGAATGGTGCTTAGGTCAAATTATACAGCTGTCTGTTGCCACCAACACATGAGAATTATTTGTTGCATTTTTAGGAATATTTTGCCTTGCTAGTCATTGTTGAGGTTTCTAAGTGCCGTGGTAAGCAGAAGAATATTGAAATCATATGAACTATTGGTGCTGACTCTGAGGTATAAAATCAAATGTCAATCATTGAAGAAAATTTGTAAAGCTTACAAATATGTAAATTGGCTAATACATTAAAAAAGCAACCAATGTTACATGTATGATATTCAAAAACAATTTAAGAAAATAGCTTAAGAAAAATGAAAATTAAATTTAACATACCTGAAATTGTACAATGTATGAGAAATATGTCAGAAAGAAAATTATAGCAAAAAATGCCTAAAGTAAAATAGCAAAGAAAGCCTCAAGCAAATGAACTAATTTTATATCTCAAAAGTTGAATAGGAAAAAATGCTGAAGATCAAGATATAGATAGATAGATAGATTGATTGATTGATATAGAGATATAGATATATAGATATGCAATTAGATGAGAAATAAAATGGATACTAGAAAAACAGTCTATAAAACAAAATATGAAATCAATGAAACTAAATATTGGCTTTGATATTAAAAACAAAATTCATAAATATTTGACTAAAACAAGAAATAAAACAAAAGATGCAAATGAAAATAGAAAGAGAAATTATTACTAATGACTCCACAAAATTAAAAGGATAAGAGATTGTAATAAATAATTATATGCCAAAAATTGAATAAGGTAGAAGAAATGCTTATATGTCTTTTAATATATAGGATACTAAGCCTAAATCATGAATAAATAAAAAATATTAATTAACCTGACATGAATAAGTTGATTTTATCAATAAACAAAATGCTCCAATTGAAGAACAATTGGGGCCCCACTTGCTTCATTGATAAACTATCAATTTATTTTTAAAAAATTAAAGTTAATTATTTTCAATATTTTTTATTTATTTATTATTGGTTATTTTATTTACATTTCAATTGTTATTCCCTTTCCAAGTTTCCCTTCCTTAAACCTCCATCCCATCCCCCTCTCCCTCCTTCTATGAGGGTGCTCCCCTACCCACCACCCACTCTTGCCTGACTGCCCTAGCATTCCCCTACACTGGGACACAGTATTCTCACTATTTCTAATATGGCAAAGGATGATGGCTTTCAAATTGTATCAAGCCAAAAAAAGTTCAAACTAAAGTCAGAAAGGAATATTATTAGAAAGGAATAATCAATATCAATATGTCTAAATATATGAGATACAAATTTTGTAAAGTACAGTAAATGAAGAATCAGCATATTAACTATCCAATACCTTTCCCAAGTCAAATTTATACTTGGGATATAAGAATGGCTGGCTATATCAAATGAATTCATAAAATACAGTACAGTCAGCAAATGAAAGACAAAAATTTTAATACTAAAAACTGAACTAATTAAACCCATTCAAAATGAAAACACTCTCAACAAACTAAGGATAGAATAAATTGTGTAAATATAAAAAATATTTTACATACGTAATATATTTGTATAGATAAACTCTATCCCAAATTAAAATTACAGACAATTCATATGGAAAACACTGAAGATATTATATAATATTTTCCAAGTTAAAAAGTAAACCAGAAAATCTATAGAATAAAATATCAGCATTAAAAACTAATTCCAATTTTATGTATTAACACTGATTACTTTTGCAGGAAGTTAATAAAAAGTCACTCCTATGAAAGCCATAATTGCACTGGCTGTTCTACTCACTGAGGTGAAATGAATAAACAAGAATAGTGATCAGAAATCACTAAGAGGCAAAATCAAATTGCATCTTCTGTTTGTGTAAAATTTCCAAGAGGAAGAAAACTGAGCATCACTCAGTGTGTCTTCACACTTCTCAGAGGCAGATTAGGCCCATTGTAAGAAGACTATAACCCCATATCAGTCCTGAGAGGAAAATAAATCTGGTTAAGGATCATAATGTATACAAAAGATATCTTTAGGACCTTTTCTTGATTTGTTTCTAATATTGCTCAAAATTGAAGGGAAATACTGTTAAAGGATTGTTTGTTTTTGTTATAAAGAAATTGGGAAGGAAACAGGATACTAATTCTACAGAGAATGTACAGTCTTGTGAAGAATACCCTGAAGGAAACCATACTGTCACAAAAGAAATAAAGAGAAAGGCAGAGGGGTAACATATTGTTACAGCTGAATAGGTATGATAAATAATAAGTAAAAATTGAAAATAATGATATAAATGAAAATTAAAGATAAAGATGAGACAGATAATAATGATTTGATGTATAATGAATGAATTCGTTCTAGTGCAATTTTCTCTTGTGTAATATTTCAACTCTTATACACAGTTCATTTTAGTTAACCAATAAAATGCAAAACTATATAGGAGTTGGGTTTTTTAAACTCTTAGTTTGCCATTTTTTAAGTATAGTTAATAACTACCAAATGTGTCATTTAATAATACTTGCTGGGTAAGATTTCCAATAACTACTAAAATTGTCTGATACAATATGGGGGATGTAATTGGCATGGAAATTTAAACAAGGTTCTTTTGGTTTGCAGCACCTTTTTCTTCTTCAGTTTTGTCCTATGCAGTTTATATGGGATGATGGTCTCTCAGCAGAATGCCATTCTCTCAATGCAAGAAAACATATACTAAAAGAACCGCATCAATTTTATTTATTTTCAGGGTACTGCAAACCAAAAACTACATTTAAAAATATTGTTATATATATGTAAACATTTGCTTTTACTAGGAAGAAATTTTGCTAGCATTTTTTTTATTCATTTTAGATAATATGGATTATTAAGTTTCATTTTCAAAAAGTTACATAATGATAAGGTATTTATACTGTCATCACAGCATACTCATGATGGCAGTATAATAAATTGACAGTTTTAATCTTGAACACAAATTTCATAGTCTTGACAAGTTTATCTGAAAACCTGATTCTCTGCTTTTTGTAAGGTAAATAAAAATACAATTGAGTGACTACTTATGTCTCCCCAAAATCCATACGTTGTTATATTGGAATATTAACTACCAAGGGGATGAGACAAGATATTAGGAAATAAGGACTTTGATATACAAAGAGCTTAAATTTTTATGCTTCAAAATAGTATTAATGTTCTTATAAAAAGATTCAATAGATTTCTTTTGAGACTCCTACTATGTGTGGTTATAGTATGAAAGCACTGTGATTGAAATATGAAAATGACTCTCAAGAGAAACAGAATCTGCCAATGGTTTTCTCCTGGACTTCTCAACTTCTGGGAGAAATAAAATCATGTTGCTTAGAACATTGTCAATGAATATTTTGTGTAACATTAGTGTGAATATATTGAAATAGAAACCAATTAACTCATTCATTAAAATTATAATTTGAAGGTTTTCATGAGAGGATTAATATAAATAATACATTCTAATATTAACCTGAAGGAATATATGTGATATTATATTTTTAGTATCTACATTGAAGACCTTAAAAAATAGTGTTCTTTAAAGGTGAGCTTAAAATACAAGTCTTAGAGAGTTAGACAAAGGTGTTGATGGTTAAGAGCACTTGACTCTTTTGCAGAGATTTGGCTTTGTATTCTAGTATCCAGATGAAAGCTCATAAATACTTGTATATCTTCTTTTCATGGGATCTCATACCCTCTTCTAGCCTCTACTGACACTAGGCATACATATGGTACATATACATACATACCTGCAGGTGAAACTCTCACATGTAAAGAAAAATCTAAATAGAAACCCAAAATTTATATTTAATTTTGTGCACATGACTATCTACAAAAGTGCTATAAAATGATTGTCATTTTTTGCTTGTTTAAATATGAACTGCTCAGCAAACTTCATACTTTCATTTCTTCTGTTTTTAAATTTTATTTTTTAATATTATCAAACATTGTGAGATGTATTTCCTTTTTTAAATGTATTTTTATTGGATATTCTGCTTTTTCACATTTCAAATGTCATCCTCTTTCCCCATTCCCCCCCCAGGAACTCCCTATCCTGTCCCCACTTCCTCAGCTTCTATTAGGTTGTACCCCCACCCATTTACCCGCTTCCCCTCCATGCCTTCGAATTCCTCCTCACTGGGACATCCCACCTTCATAAGACCAAGAACATCCTCTCCCACCAATGCCTGACAAGGCCATCCTCCACTGCAAATACAGCTTGAGGCTTGAGCGATGGGTCCCTCAATATGTGTTCCCAGGATGGCTGTTTAGACCCTGGGAGCTCTGGTTGGTTGGTATTGTTGCTCTCCCCATGGGGCTGCAAGACCCTTCAGCTCCTTCAATCTACTCCCTACTTCCCCCATTGAGAACCCCATTCTCAATCCAATAGTTGGGTGTGAGCATCCACCTCTGTATATGTCAGGCTATGGCAGATCCTCTCAGGAGACAGCTATATCAGGCTCCGGTCAGCATGCACTTCCTGGCATCCATAACAGTATCTGTGTTTGTTGACTATACATGGGATAGGTCCCCAGGAAGGGCAGTCTCCAGATGGACCCTCCTCAAGTCTCTGCTCCACACTTTGTCTCCATATTTGCTCCCTAGAGAATCTTGTTACTCCTAAGAGGGACTGAAGCACCCACACTTTGGTCTTCTCACTTCTTAAGCTTCATATGGGCTGTGAGTTGTATCTTGGATATTGTGAGCTTTAGGGCTAATATTCATTTATCAGTGAGTGCATACCATGTGTGTTCTTTTGTTATTGGTTTACCTCACTCAGGATGACAATATTTCTATCCATTTGCCTAAGAATTTTATGAATTCATTGTTTTTAATAGCTGAGTATTAGTACTCCATTGTATAAATGTGCCATATTTTGTGTATCCATTCCTCTGTTGAAGAACATCTCGGTTCTTTCCAGCTTCTGGCTGTTATAAATAAGGCTGCTATGAACGTGTTGGAGCATGTGTCCTTGTTAGGTGTTGGAGCATCAATTGTGTTCATGCCCAGGAGTAATATAGCTGGGCCCTCAGGTAATACTATGCCCAATTTTCTAAGGAACCACCAGACTGATTTCCAGAGTAGGTGTACCAGATTGCAATCCCACCAACAATGGAGGAGTGTTCCTCTTTCTCCACACCTTTGCTAGCATCTACTATCTCTTGAGTTGTTCATCTTAGCCATTCTGACTGGTGTGAGATGGAATTTCAGGGTTGTATTAATTTGCATTTCCCAGATGACTAAGGATGTTGAATATTTTTTTTAGATGATTTTCTATCAACCGAATTTCTTCAGTTGAGAATTATTTGTTTAGCTCTGTACCACATTTTTTAATAGAGTTATTTGATCCTCTGGAGTGTAGTTTCTTGAGTTCTTTGTATATATTGTATATTAGCCTTCTATCAGATATAAGACTGGTAAAGATCTTTTCCCAATCTGTTGGTCGCTGTTTTGTCCTATTGACAATGTCCTTTGTCTTCCAGAAGCTTTGCAATTTTATGAGGTTTCATTTGTCAATTCTTGATCTTAGAGCATAAGCCATTGGTGTTCTGTTCAGGATAATCTCCCCTGTGCCCATGTGTTCTAGGCTTTTCCTCCACTTTCTCTTCTATTAGCTTCAGTGTATGTGGTTTTATGTGGAGGTCCTTGATCCACTTGGACTTGAGATTTGTACAAGGACATAAGAATGGAACAATTTGCATTCTTCTACAAGATGACCTCCAGTTGAACCAGCACCATTTGTTGAAACTGCTGTATTTTTCCACTGGGTGGTTTTAGCTCCTTTGTCAAAGATCAAGTGACCATAGTTGTGTGAGTTCATTTTTGGGTCTCCAATTCTATTCCATTGATCTTCCTGACTGTCTCTGTACCAATACCATGCAGTTTTTATCATTACTGCTCTGTTGTACAGTGTGAGGTCAGGGATGGTGATTCCCCCAGAGATCTATTGTTGAGAATAGTTTTCACTATCCTGGGTTTTTTGTTTTTCCAAACGAATTTGAGAATTGCTTTTTAACTGTGAGGAATTAAGTTAGGATTTTTATGGGGATTGCATTGAATTGGTAGATTACTTTGGGCAAAATGGACATTTTTACTATATTAATCCTGCAAATTCATGAGCATGTGAGATCTTTCGATCTCTGAGATCTGCTTCAATTACTTTCTTCAGAGACTTGAAGTTCTTGTCACACATATATTTCACTTGCACGATTAGATTCACACCAAGGTATTTTTACCTTATTTGTGATTATTGTAAATGGTGTCATTTCCCTAATTTCTTTCTCAGCCCGTTTATCTTTCAAGTAGAGGAAGGCTACTGATTTGTTTGAGTTGATTTTACATCCAGCCACTTTGCTGAAATTGTTTATCAGGTTTAGGAGTTCTCTGGTGGAAGTTTTGGAATCACTTGAGTATACTATCATATCATCTGCCAATGGTGACATTTTGATTTCTTCCTTTGAAATTTGTATCCCTTTGACCTCCTTTTGTGTCTAATTTCTCTGGCTAGGACTTTGAGTACTATAGTGAATAGGTAGGGAGAGAGTGGGTGGCCTTGTCTAGTCCCTGAGTTTTGTGGGATTGCTTTAAGTTTCTCTCCATTTAGTTTGATGTTGGCTACTGATTTGCTGTATATTGCTTTTACTATGTGTAGGTATGGACATTGAATTCCTTATCTTTCCAAGACTTTTATCATGAAGGGGTGTTGAATTTTGTCAAATGTTTTCTCAGCATCTAATGAGATGCTCATGTGAGATATTTTTCTTTGAGTTCGTTTATATAGTGGATTACAATGATAGATTTCCATATGTTGAACCAGCCTTGCATTCATGTGATAAAGCCTTCTTCATCAGGATAGATGGTTCATTTGATGTGTTCTTGAATTCAGTTTGCAAGAACTTTATTGAGTATTTTTGCATTGATATTCATAAGGGAAATTGGTCTGAAGTTCTCTTTCTTTGTTTGGTCTTTGAATAGTTTAGATATGAGTGTAATTGTGCCTTCATAGAATGAATTGAGTAGTGTTCCTTCTGTTTCTATTTTGTGGAATAGTTTGAAGAGAGTTGGTATTAGGTCTTCTTTAAAGGTCTGATAGAATTCTCCACTAAAACCATCCAGTCCTAGGCTTTTTTTGGTGGGGAGACTTTTAATGACTGCTGTTATTTCTTTATGGCTTGTGGGATTGTTTATGTGGTTTATCTGATCTTGATTTAACTTCGGTACCTGGTATCTTTCTAGAAAGTTGTCCATTTCATCCAGAATTTCCAGTTTTGTTGAGTATATGCTTTTGTAGTAGGATCTGATGATTTTTTGGATTTCCTCTGTTTCTGTTGTTATATCTTGCCTTTCATTTCTTTATTTTATTAATTTGTATAGTATCTCTGTGCCCTCTTGTTAGTCTTGCTACAGGTTTATCTATCTTGTTGATTTTCTCAAAGAATTAGCTCCTGTTTTGGTTGATTCTTTGTATAGTTCTTTTTGTTTCTACTTGGTTGATTTCAGCCCTGAATTTGATTATTTCCTGATGTCTACTCCTCTTGGGTTTATTTGCTCTAAATATTTTGAGGTAAAATTAGACTCCATTAATCAAAAGACAAAGAAAATAAATCCATGATAAAAAACTAAATTTAAGTTATATCTGCCAAACTACCAAACTGAGTTTCCAGAATGTAGTACAAGGAAAACTTCTGTCTAAACAAATTAACTGCATCTAAAAGGAAAGAAAGAGTAAATATTCCAAGACTCATTAAAAACTCTTAGTGTTAATAGTCTCAATTTTCAATAAAAAACTTAGGTTAATGGATTGGATTATAAAACAAGATACATCTCTCTACTGTATTCAGGAAACACATCTCTCTACTATGGTAGACATTACCTTGAGTGGGAAACTTATTCTAAGCAACGAGACCCCCAAATCAAGAAGGTATATCTATTTTAATATTTGACAAAATATACTTCAAAAAAGATAATTGGAAAAGATAATAAGTAAGTAAAAACTCCACCATTAAGATTTTTGTAATTTTAAACATTTATGGATCAAACAATAGGGCACTTGAGGTCGTAAAATAATCTATATTACCCCTAAATCACATATTGATTGTTAAATATTTACAGTTGGTGACTTCAATAACCTATTTTTGCCAATAGATAGGACATTCAGGCAAAATCTAAACAAATGACCACTGGAATTAGATAATATTTTAAATCTAATAGATCTATCATATATCTACTAAATATTACAACCAAACAGTAAAGAAAACATGTTTGTTTTTATGCCAATATGATGTATTTTTATTACTATATAGCTCTGTAGTAAAACTTGAAATCAGGCATTATGATGCCTTCAGTAGGTCTTTTATTATTCAGGATTGTTTTAGCCATCCTGTGTTTTCGGTTTTCCATATAACATTGAGAATTATCGTTTCACAGTTTGTAAAGAATTATGTATTTTGATGGAGATTTTATTGAATCCAGAGGTTGTTTTTCATAGGATTGCCATTTTTACTGCGAATTCTATCAAACCAGGAACACAACACGGATCGGTGATTTTTCCATATTCAGATTTATCTTCTTCAATTTCTTTCTACAAAACCTGGAAGCCTTTATCACAAAACAATTTCATTTGATTCATATTTAATGTTATTTGAGGCAATTGTAAAGGATGTTGTTTCCCTCATTAACAAACTGCCAACCTCACTACAAGGCATGCTAGTGCAATAAAGGCACAAATGTTATGGAAGTAATCCACTACTTGCTTGTTGAATTTAAGGCCAACTTCATGAGATAGTGAAATTCATAACTAACATGTGTAAGGATAGGCAGGAGTTACAGGTATTTTGATGGTTTGAGATCAATGTGTGTTCCTAAGAGATCACACCATGTATTAGATAGATATATCTGGTGATAACCAGAGGTTCATTGAGGGAGGGAGGTCGTGAAAGTCCATTTTTGAGTTTGGACATGAGAGAGAGATAGAGAGAGACAGACAGACAGTTGACAGACACACATACACAAACACCCCCACACCCCCACAGAGAGAGAGAGAGAGAGAGAGAGAGAGAGAGAGAGAGAGAGAGAGA